>NC_140944.1:150947639-151495139 GCF_014529385.1 Adiantum capillus-veneris
ATCTAGAAGAAGCCGCAGAGTGCTTTGGATGCCAAAATTGACTGACCTAAAATAGGCTATTTATCTTATGCGAGATTTTCTCCAAGTGTCAGAAATGACATTTGAGTACACGAGAGCATTAAGGATACTCTGCTCATACTATGCATAAACTTTTGTTGCATTTAGAGACTCGTAGCTATGCCAAATCATTGGATCAAGCTTGCGGTAAGGACAATAGATTTTGATGTCTGACACACATTTAAGACTGAGATAGGTAGGAGCGGCTTAGACTTGGGTTTTTTGAGAGATAAGCTATCTCTTGTAGCCTCCATGCACTAGTCAGGTCAGCTACATCCCACGGATTTACAGTTTTTATGTTTGTGGTTCTTGCTTTACTAGCATCAATATGGTGAGGCTTGGCAACGGGCCGACATATCGTTGCCGGGGACGAGGCAACCTAAGCATTCACTTGAATTTCCATTACTTCCTCTAGTTTCGGCTAGAGTAACACATTTTTTACTTTATCACGGCTGAGAGGTTCTTGAGAGTAGAGATACTTGGTAAGAAACTCGGGAGCATTATTTTAGTAGGACAGATTAGGTGAAGGATCCTTGAGACTAGCTAGTGGTCAATAAGGGTATCACCTAAGTAGGATGTAGAGATTTGAGATTGAAAGTTGAATTTTCCACTTTTTGTACTCTTTTTTCATGTTGAGTAGGAGTAGGGTAAGTTGAAATCCAATTGCATATGATGTAAGGTGCATTAAAGAAAACAAAAAAAAAATTGTCAAATCGAGATAGACAGGGGGTATCTAAGATTGATACTGGCAAATTGGACTTACAAGGTGGTAGATCAACTTGAGTAGACTACTTCCTTTGATTTTGGAGACATTTGGATCACTAAAACACTTGGTCAAGCCCAAAAGTTAAAAAAACCAAAGACTTCAGAGAAAATCAACAAGGAAAAGCCAATCAGTCTAAAACTTGAAACCACAGTGTGGATAAATCCTAAAACTTATGGGAAAATCAATTTGTGAAGTAAAAGGTGAAAAATATCAAAACCTGGTAGAAATTTATCTTCAGCGTGCTGAAGATAGAACTCTCTCTAGAGGGGAAATTTTGCCAAAATTTCAACTCACAGGGTCTATTTATACCATAATACAACTCCTAAGCAAGTTTCATCAAATCTGGAGCTATGTAACGATGAAAACACTGGGAAAACCAGACTATAGGATCACAAACAGTGATAAAATAGTTACCCAAACTTTGTGAAACTCACTGTACAAGCTTGAAATCACATATAGAATCCAACCCAAGTCACATTGGCAAAAAATATGCTGAAATAGAGGATGCGGAAGATAAATCTCTCACCAGAAAAGTAGTTTTGTCATTTTGACACCACGATTGACTTTGGCAAGTTGCGGAGACTCTAGTTGTGTGATAAAGGTTGAAATAGACCCCACAAATAGGTGTAGCCATCTTAAGCGCGCCTAAGATGAAACTGAGTAAAATTTCACTTTTTTGCATATAGGGTCTATCTGGCACTAGGAAAAGAAATTTTTGTATATTTTGTGACTTAGGATTGACAAATTGTGGAATCACATACGGCTTTAAGTGTTTTTGTGTAGGGAATTGCACCTTTGTTAAGGACAAGAGAGCAAACAGCAAAAGCATTGCGTTTGAAATCAAAGTCAACCTTCTAGGTTTGAAGTATCAGTTCAATTAAGTTGTGTAAGTCCATTTATGAACCTAAGATCTGGTAGAGTTTTGGGAAACTTGATTGACTTAAAGAGAATAGGAGTAGAGCGTCCATTGAAGAGAGCGTAAATCGAGGGAGACCATTATAAACTATTGCAAAAGAAGTGCCAGATAGTTATTCCGATTCAAGCTCAGACATGTCTTCTTATTCAACTCAATGAGGAACGTGACCTCTCTCAAGGTCACGATCCATGTACCCCACTATCAGAATGCATTGAAACTTGGCACACAGGTCCATCACAGCCTCTCGGTCCCTCTTATGTGGCTTTCATGTAGTTCAATTCCCTTTAGATTAACAAGCACATCTAGAATTTTTTCAAGACCAACAAGTACAAAGCCCAGATTTGTTTGGACCCAAATGAGGAGTTTGTAGTGAGGATAGATGACCATACCATTGATTTTTAAGAGGAGGTTACGGCAAACAAACAAGACGACCTTTATGTAGACCAAAATGGAGTACAATATCGCAAGATACAAGACCCTGATTTTATGGATAAATGGGGATTAGAGGTTGATATTCTAATACCAAATAAGGCTATAAAGGAGGGACCTTTGATGTTAGAATTAGAAGGGTATGAGTTGGTAGATGCTAAACCATTGAAACGCGTCCCCACCGGTAACCCACATCTTGGAGTTTCTTGTTGGGAAGAAAACAATATTACA
Source organism: Adiantum capillus-veneris (assembly GCF_014529385.1). Classification (NCBI taxonomy): domain Eukaryota; kingdom Viridiplantae; phylum Streptophyta; class Polypodiopsida; order Polypodiales; family Pteridaceae; genus Adiantum; species Adiantum capillus-veneris. The sequence continues at coordinate 150,950,039 of NC_140944.1, forward strand.
AATTTGGTATGGACTAGTCACCCATGCTAGATTAGGATAACTGACGTCCTTGAAAATCGTGTATATTTTTAAGATCAAGGAAAAGGGATTAGTAAAACTTCTCGCTCATCTCTTTAGGGATTGGTACAACAGTAATTTTGTTATGATGACTGTGAAAGAGATTGAACAAAATAAGTGCCAGGGACACTCAGTCCGTGAAGTGATCATCGAAATCATACAGGCAGTCGATCGGGATGTGGATCCAAATGCTAGAACCAATGATATCATGGCCAATCAAAGAGGAAGCACATCAAGGAGTAGCCACCTCAATGATGGCAACAAAAAAAGAAAGGAAAAAACCACCTATAAAAGGGGAGGAATGAGTGACATGAGGACGAGAAGAGGTCCACATGAATCACACTGACCAAATAGCTGGTTTGAGGGATTAATGGGAGAAACATTAGCTAGAAGGGAGAGAGAAGGTGCTGTGAATACAATCGTAGAGTTAGACCAACAAATTTTCAAAAGTGGGTTAAAAAATATAGCTGGTCAAGGGATTTGTATGACCATTTGGCCAGCTTCAGATAGGTTTTTAGAGCTGAGTGCATAACACATAATTTGAGGGATTTGGGATGACCTTGGAGGGCAAAGTTTTGACTTGGTTCCATACCGTACCTACTAGATTGATAACCGACTTACCAACTTTGGCCATGATATTTGTTGCTACTTGTTCTAAAATAGGAATAAAGCATAATACTGTGGCACAAATCTATAGTTTCAAACAAAAACAAGGAGAAACTATCTGAGATAGCGTGAGTCAAATGAGGCAGTATATAGACAGATGCCCAGAGTTGGAGATTCCAACCAAGGAAAGACTAGTCTCACTGTTTCTAGAGGGGCTATTAAACAAATATTTGCATGCTATTTTGTATAGAAAAAAAATACATGACTTGGGAAGCATGCAGTCTAGATGCAATTGACTTGATGATATTTGCAAGATCTATAATCAGGAAAGCAAAGCTAAAGATACACAAAAGCGATCAAACCACATCCACTGTGCCAGCACAAGTAGGATCAGTTGATGCATCGTCTGCCAATGCTATAGAAGACATGCTTAAACACAAGAACAATATGATGATCAACATGCAAAGGATGCCGATGCAAGCCCCAGTGCAGGAACCAAATTAGGGACAACCTATGGGACAACAAAGGTAGCTAAAATGGTGCACCATTGAAGGAAATGGAAAAATCATGAGACAAATGAGTGATACTACAAGCCTAAATATGATGGAAATGTTGAGTATGTGCAAATAAGTCCACAAGGGCAACCCATGTATAGATACATGCCAAATATGGCACCCATGCAACGATCACCCAGGAATGTGGAGAGACCACAACCAGTATTGGGTTAGCAACTACCACTTCCATGGAATAGATCTATACCAATCAAGTACATGGTGTTTGAGGAACAAACGGAGGAATAGGTGCTAGTACCCATTACTCCATACCCTGAAACTAGTTCAGTAACAATGGGATAGAAGAAGAGTGGTATAACCAACCTACTCCACTCCCTATGGAGCGGATGTGTCAAGCACCCATTGATACAACACTTGTTTACTTTATTGCAAACTAGGGGGCAAGACCACCTATAGTCAAGCCAATGCCCAAACAAAAAAATGGAAATTGTCATAACGGTGGAGCGGATGACCATTGTAAAAATTACTGTCCTGAACCGGATAAGAATGTGAGACCTATAGAGGCATATTGTGGAGCATACGGATGCAAGGGTGGACACTTTCCTAAAGACTTTCCTAGGAATCTGACAAACAATGGAAAGACTACCATAAACATAGTTCAAGTGGTGCCGAGTAGTTCATCAGAAGGAGAACCGATAATTCTTGTTCGAGTGATGATTAGTGCACAAGCCAAGCAAAACAAACAAAAAAATGCAAATGGATCTTATAAATTCAACAATTCAAAAACTCTAGGAAAGAAAGATGCAAAGATACAAACTCAATAGTCAACAATTAAACCTGACGGAAAAGAACTATACAACCACAGAAAGAGAAGGTCTTGGTATGGTGTATTCAGTCAAGAAATTTTGACATTACTTGTTCGCTAACAAGTTCTTCTTTTTTGTAGATCATCAAGCTTTACTCTATTTGGTGAATAGACCATGCAATACAAGTAGGATAGTAATTTATCATCTTACTTGAATTTGACTTCATAGTTGTAGTTTAAAAAAGGCACTGCGGGCACATCACTTGTCAAGACTCACCACGAGGGAAGTACCTAAAAAGGGTAGACGATGACTTACTGGATGCATATCTGTTCTCTGTGGAAATTATTCCAAGATGGTCATAAGATCTTGTGTCCTTAATGACTATAGCACAAGTGGATTCTAAAATACCAATTCCTATTACACCACAATTGATTGAGCAATCAGCCCTATATCAATTGGTGCGTGGAATATTGTATTGCAAAAACAAGGATGGAATCATGGTCTTGTGCATTAATCCTGAGGAGCAAGAAGCCTATTTGAGTCAAGATCATACCACAATCGTAGGTCTACATTTTGCACGGAATCAAACCCTACAAAGATTAACTTGGTTGGGTGTTGGCCTACCATGCAGAGAGATGTTCATCATCACGTGAATGATTGCCCTCAATGTAAAGAAAAATCCGCCATACCCCATGCCATATTATTCCATATTTCAGTCACACCACAGGGGAGTAGATACCTTTGGTAGAGTATCTGACTAATAGAATATTCCTAGAAGACATGAGTAAAAGATGAAAAAGAGCAATAGAAACTGACACAGTCAACTATACAATGATTGGAAAATAGCTCTATTGACAAGGGAAAGACTGATAGCTTGGACTGTGTGCCAATGAAGAGGAGTATCTTCCTATTTTGGAACAAGTTCACGCAGGTCTAGCAGGGGGTCACTTCTCTCATGAAATCACAGCCAATGTCGTATTGATGGTAGGCATTTGGTGGCCAACTTTATTTGTGGATACAAAAGAATTAATTCAATAATGCAATGCATGTCAACAAGCAAAGATGCTAACGAGAATGGATAACATACCACTACGACCTATGATGGGAACACACATATTTGCTAAATGGGGTATAGACTTTGTAGGTCCAATACAGCCACCCGCTTTAAAAACTAAGGCACAATATATTATTGTGGCAACAAATTACTTAACTTAGTGGGCTGAGGCACGAGCCACTAGGAAGAATGATGCTAGAACCACTGTTGCATTCCTGTACAAATGCATCTTTTACTAGATACAAATTTCCTATTGAGCTTGTGAGTGATCGCGGATCGCATCTCCTCAATGAGGTGATATAATATCTACTAGATGAGTTGGTAATCCACAACAAATTTTCACCCTATCACCCTCAAGAAAATGGTCAAAGCAGAATATACAAACAAAATTATGAGCTCTGTATTAACCAAAATTGTTAGTTTAGGCAAAACGGACTGGGAAATACATCTTCACTCTGCCTTGTGGGCTTATTGAGTTTCCTTCAAAACGGCTTTGAAAATGACTCCTTTTAATTTGGTCTATGACCTGGATGCAATATTTCCAATGAAATTCTTATTACCCACACTCAGAGTTTCAACTGAGTGGGAATGGAAAGAACATGAGTTGTCAGAAGAACTCATGGAATTAGAACGCCTAGATGAACAGAGTTTAGTGGCCATTGTCCACATAGACACCCAAAAAAAAAGTTGTTTGACTCGCATTTGCTGATTGAAGTTTTTAAAGCAGGAAATTTAGTCTTAGTATACTCGTTGAAACAACATATACCCAAGTTCAAGAAAAAAAGATATGGTCCTTTTGTCATGAAGATGTTTCACCAAGTGGGGCCGTCAAGTTAGCCACCGTAGATGGAGAAATAATGGAAACTTGGATAATTGGATGTCGACTCCATAAATACAACCTTACCTTGACTAATGAACTTCTATAGAGAATGCATCATGCATCCAAGGAAAGGAATCTTAAAAGACAAAAAGTTATTTAGGAGGCTTAATAGGAAGTGCACATTTGAGTTCTAAAACAAAAAGCTGCAAGACAACCTGTTCTCCAAGCTGTACCACTCAATACTCTCCAAATTTAACCCTTAGCAGAGGATGAGGTTGATACTGAGGACAAGTGGATGGATGGTCTTGATATGTTGATACCGAAGACAAGTGGATGGATGGTCTTGATACGTGGAATCAATGTGAATGTGGATGAGGATTACAAAGTCAAAGCTTTAGCAGATACACGAGTCCAAGTCAATGCGGTCAACTATTCCACTTATCACAAAGAAACTACTCAACCACTTGAGTATTGTCGAGCCAAGGGACGCAACAAGAGAGTCACTCCAACTTTAGGGAAGATTATCTTGAATATTATAGTTCATGGATTCTCTTGCCCGCGTACTTTCATATGTATAGCAGACGAACACATGAATAAGGACCTAATATTAGGTGCTCGGTGGATGAGAACCCACAAAGAAATTCATGATTGGGATGCTAGAATTTTGGAACTCACACTCAAAGGAGGACAACTAAAAATACCAATTGCGAATAGTAAAGAGGAATGGAAAGAAACTCTTGGTGATTTCCAATCAAATAAGCATGAGTCATCAGCCACAATTATAAGTATAGCTCCATTAAAGACTTGTTCTACTCAGCTATGTAGGGAACCATGCAAGTTTGGATACCCAAAAGTCAGCTTGTCAACCGACCTCAACAAATCTGGGTGCCCAAAAGATTGCTATACATCTCCAACAACCCTAAGGAAAAGCCATGGTACCCACCTTCTCAACAGAAACTACCACTACTAAAGATGAACTGGATATGGAAACCAAAGAAGAAATGTACAACTCAGAGCAAAAGACCAAGTGCCTAAAGCAGACATGTTAAACTCTATGGGTACAAAAGACCCCACCACAACTCAAAACCAACCTCCATCAGGTAAAAGTGGATACCTAAAGTCAAACCACCCACCACGATTGAAACCACCGGTTCTAGTCATCACACAGCAGATGGTGCAGGTTTCACCATAAAAGAACGTGCTCAATTGTTGTAGGGCTTACTGTTCAAGAGAGTTCAATCACAATATACTTTGCCATTGGAAACCCTTGAGTGCAATACTCAAGATTCACCTCTTGCACAAGATAGCGTGTTCAATTGCATTAACATCAATAGCATTATAGGGCCAATTAGTGCCATGCATAGACACAACTTTATAACCTACACACTGCACAACCACGATACTCTGTCATCCCAAGCGATCAACAAAAGGAGGGGGGGGGAATGTTAGATGATCAACTAATAAGAGCCAGAGAAAATTCAAAGAGGGGGGGAGACAATCTGAAAATGGACAGAAGCATATGAATTTGGAAGAGATAAGGGCAATGTTTTGAACTAATTGTGTGTTAACGTACGATCTTTCTTGAATAGATTAGTCAATTTCCCTAATAACGAGATGAATGGGGAATGCAATAGGATAACCCCTCGGTATGTGTGTATATTGTACATAACTACCAAAAGCCATAAATAATGCGGTTTTTACTTATATTGTGTGTTTTCTAACCAAGATTAAGCAAAAATGTTAGAATTGGATTTCAACTTCAATAACAGAATCTTGAAGTTCAGTGGAACAACTAGATATTTTTTGGGGCAATTCCGATCAAAAAACTCGATGACCACTCCGACTCACTAATCATTTGGAACACATGTAGAAAATAGGTCCATGGATGTCATTTTTCTGAGATTTTTGATCCGGGAGTACATTGTAAGGCCTAGTAAGCTCATTAGGTAGGCATTGGAAGGGGGGTATTGAAAAAGTCTAGGTATGTATAGTCCCTTGGGCCATTTTCCATCTCATTTTCATTCTAGCCTTTAGAGAGAGCTCTAGGTTGTGGATTTTGGCGACATTCCACGCTCTCCTATGCCTTGTTTGTCGATTCTTACTCCCTGTTGGACGGATACGCCGCGACGGACGTCAGCACAGCGAGAACTCATCTAACAAGATTTGTCAGCTAAGGACGAAGCTCGACCCGCAGGCGCGTGGAAGCAAGTATAATGTGTCAACCTACACTCGACCGACTCTTAACTAGTTCCTACAGAGGTCTCTACCCAATGTCTTAGTCACAGTCTTCAAGAGTGCATAAGACGAAACTTCCTACAATGCTTTCTAGAGCCTAACACCCATCAAACAATCTCGAAACACCACAGAACTTGAAGGACACCCTACTATCACCAATAGGTCGCTCTCCCTAAGGTCTATGAACCAAAACCCCAACCCAAAACACCCGGTACAAAATCACGTAGGATGTCTGGCCGAAATTTGCAGGTCTCCGTTTCTGTAAGGTCTCTGACCCCGATCAAAAGGAACACCCTTGTACCATGAAATAATCATAATGGAATAAGTTACTATTTTTAGCATTTTTCCAGATTCTGTCAGTGCCATGATGTTTAGAATGTTATAAAGCTTCAAAATGTGAATTAAAATAATTTTTTGTGAAAATTTTCTTTTAAAAAAAATTTCTCGTACATTATACCTATTCCTAGCCGAAAATCTCTATGACTACTCTCTAAATTCTCCTTATTCGTACTCTATTATGTAATCATCATTCCATAGCTGAATTATCAGCCATTCTTCACTCTCGATTAATGATTAGAGCATAATTATCAGAATCTTCTCTCTCTAGATAGCATAGTAATTAATTGGTAAGCTAGTATTTGTGCAGATTGAAGAGAATCACTATTGTAATCACTCATTAACATTGTAGATTAATTGAATTCATTTCTCTTATGCATTAAGACGTAATTAAGGAGAAATTAATCCGTCAATAAGTCTCTAAGAATTGGTTTTTCCTCACACATATGCATAGGGTAAATCTGCATCATCTAATTACTAGGAAATAGTTTAATCATACTTAATCCAATTCTCTGGTAATTCCAATAGTGAAATCCTAATTATTCTTGATCATGTAAGCCGAATAATTATCTTAGATCCGGTTCCCATAGGATTATGTGCCATCCTTAATGATTGCTTTATGAAAGAAATCTAGACTCTCATATAGGAGGGATTAATTGATGTCACTAATCTACCCATTGGACTGTTATGATGCATGTGAACCTTAGCTCTTTCTCCAAGATAATCATTTAAAGTAGTGAGAAATGGCCCCGGTTAAGAGGACGCGCTTCGGTGGTGCCCATGATCGCGAGGCAGGAACGAGCAATGTCAACGGGAAGGGGAAGGCTCCCATGGAGCAACAAATACCGGCCATCTCACGGGCCATCGATGAAGAAGTGGAAGAGGTAGATCATATTTTTATTCAAGTTGTGTAAATTAACATTGCATACGCTAGCTAGGAATGCTCATATCCCCAAACATGTTGGAGAAATCCAACGGAAACCTCGGCATTGAAATCATTGTACATTAAGTTCTAAAGTAGGAAGGTAATGTTTGATGGGTATGCTGTTTGCAATAGGAAAGAATGTCTGCTAGGAAAAATTTAGCTCGGCATGTTCATTTTATTTCCAATGTTGAATCAGTCCTGACCCCCCTACTGATCACAGGGGGCAGAGTTCCTCGTTAGGGCTCTTGAATCCACGACTTGCTTTTTATGCGGTGGATACCCACGACTTGCTTTCTATGCGGTGGGAACCCACGTCTTGCTTTCTATGCGGTGGGAGTGTCCATGACGTGCTTTCTATGCGGTGGACATACCTAGTTGTATGGGCAGCTAGGCGACAACGGGAGGAGTGAACTCTCGCTGGAGGGGGGATGTTGTACCTCCAGAACATTGGAATTTTTATGAATAAGTTTGAGTAGAATTTTTACTAGAATTCTGTCTTGGTGTTGTTTGCAATACTGGTTGAAGGGCTGTTTTAACGAACCATGTGATTCGGAATTAAACAAGGAATATTTATGTTGAACAACCTTTGTGGTAGTAATTAGGTCACACGATGAAGTGTGAGTTTGGGGGTGGAAAGTGGGGGCTTGGCTCAGGTTGCCAATGCCTACGAGATGGGTGGTCCCGATTGGTCGGGAACTCTCTGTCCCCATAGTGCTTACTCGATATTGGTATTACTCATTACCCCTAGAGCGGCGAATCCTTGAGAGTACGTGCCTCTGAAACATGGGGAAAAAGGCACTCGGGGTTTCTCTCCTCTTGGAAGGTGGGTCTTAGGATCGCTAGATAGTTAAGTACGCTTCCCCTGCGAGGTGGAGCTAGATCTCGTTGCTAGTAGGCTCGAACTCGACTCACTATGTGATGAGAGATCGTCCGCTAGTTGAACCCTGAACCATTTTGTTTGCTTCCGCTATAGATCTAGTGGCCACCAGGTTTACCATCAGATCCGTTGTTTGATACGACGGGGTGGGGACCTCACACCTGGTATCAGAGCCTAGGTTAGGCTGGGAAAATAAAGTCGTATTGTGTGAACATTTAAAAGGAATTGAAAGTATATAGGTAGTTGATCCGAATTCCTTGCATTGGTGTTGCAAGAAGACCCCGTGCTCGAATATCGGAAGTTCCAAGTGTTTGGGCTTATTTATGAGCAATCTCGAAGATTCCCTGTTTACCAGTTCAGGCGAGATGTCATGGAGATACTGTTGAAGGCTTATACGCCACACTCCACTCACATTGACAAAGCATGGGAACTTGATTGGACATTTCCAGGAGGGGTTTACTACATCAATGCTTGGAAGCTAGGGCGCCTGGCTACCGACTTGAAGAAGATACGTTGGGGAGAAGACTTGAGAGTGATAGAGATATTCTACTTGGTGCCCACACGATTGGACCAGATTGTTTCGGGCAACTCCAACCAAACCATCAACGACTGGCTCTTGGAGAAGGTCACCAATGTGATTCTAGCAAACCGAGTCAAAACCTTTGGATTATTGAAAGCGGAACTCCGGCCCAATATCTTAGTTTATTATCCCCTCAAGAATGTGTATAAGAACTATTACACGAATGAAGTAGTGCATCATGTCAATACCATCTCCTAGACATATGTTATACGCAATCCATAAAACCATGTAATAAGTTGATCATCAGTTATCCAGAAATCCTTGAGGGGTTTCGATTCTAATAAACTTTCATCAATAAAGTGATTTTTGTCTCTGAATCTCTGTCTCTTGATAAAGTAGAATTTTGAATTTGATTTAAAGTCTCGTGTCTATTTTGAAATCCAAGTAATGTATCAAGAATTCGTATAACCCATGTAGGCACCGCCTGTTGCACTGTACTAGGCAGCGCAAGAGAAGAAGCTTCTCCTCAAACAAGCCCAAACTCCGATCTTTAAGGGCGAGGGGGCAAATGTGGAGAGAGATGCGGAAGTATGGATGGAAGCCATGGACGATTACTTTGAAGCCGCGGGAACCCAACCCATAAATCAGACCATGCTTGCGATGTTCCGCTTGACTGGCGATGCCAAGATATGGTGGAAGCAACATTGCAGAGACCTGGACATTAAAGGATCTTCCCAATCTTGGGAAGACATCAAAGCTGCGATAATGGGGCGTTATTTACCACCTGCCTATAGGACCTTGAGAATGAATGAATTCTTTTCACTTCGGCAGCTGAATTCAACTGTCGAAGAATACTATGCAAAGTTTGTCACTCTTCGGAGATATGCTCCTAAGATGACCTTGGAACAACAGGTGGCAAGGTTCTGTCAAGGACTAATCGATCCCTTGAACACTCGGCTGGAGGCTCTCAGGCCGTCAACACTACAGGATGCCTTGTTGAGGGATAAACCTCTAGCTCTCGAAGTACAAAAGGCTAATCAGAATAGGAGGAATCATTGGGCAAAGAGGGCAAGGAACACTGCTTGGGACAACAGACCAGCCAACCAAACCTATAACCAGCGCCCTATTGTGGCTACCACCACAACCATGGAGTTCCCTGATGTTCGATGCTATGGTTGCGGCGAGCATGGACACTACAGATCCAATTGCCCCAGGAACATTCATGCGACCAACACCAATGCCATACCCTTGAATACCCGTGGGCGTGGCCAAGCTAATGGAAGAGGAGGACGCGGAAGAATGAACAGAGGGCGTGGGCGTGGGCGTGGAGCTACCGCCAGAGTGAATGCCGCAGTAGTACAACCAACTGTAGGTGATGAAGCAGTGGAGAGAGCAACCCTACATGCTGCAATTGACAATCCCAATGGTTGCAAACCATACGCGGTCATTCATACGCCAGGATCTCTCAGAGGTGAGCAAGTTAACTTCCTTATAGATTGTGGCAGTACTCTTTCATTTCTTTCACCCAGATGCATGAGAAAGCTTAAGCTAGATAAGTATCCGTCAAGCAAGCTATTTGTCGAGTTAGCAAACGGCAAGGAGGTAGTATCTCAACACTCTGCAGGCAAAATTGACTTTGATTTAGGGGGACACCCAACTTCTACCCAATTTCGAACCCTACCCTTGGGATTCTTTGATGGGATACTAGGGATGGACTAGTTAAAGCAAAATAAGGCCCATATCCATTGTGCACAAGGAAACTTTATATTTACAGATAACTTGGGTAATGAAGTCTTAATTCAGGGAGAAAATGGGAGACCTAGGGCTATTCTAGTTAAGGCCAGCAGACTCTTGAAGGGACTAAGGAAGGGTCAGCAAATATATGCAGTTAAACTCAATAAGGTGGACCAATCAGATACCTCACTTCGATCAGACTGGCTGAGGGAGTATGATGACGTATTCCCCGAAGACCTTACGAATCTTCCACCACACAGAGAGGTAGATCATGAGATCGAGACTATCCCTGGGTGTGAACCTATCTCAAAAAGACCTTCTAAAATGTCACTTCCGGAGGCCATCGAACTCAAAGAACAACTTAGGCAACTCATTGAGCAAGGATTCATTCGACCCAGTACTTCTCCTTGGGGTGCTCCAGTTCTTTTTCAGAAGAAGAAGGATGGGACCTTAAGGCTATGCGTAGACTACCGTGGGCTAAATCAGGTAACTGTTAAGAACAAGTATCCAATTCCAAGGATTGACGAAATTTTGGACAGACTCCACGGCGCCAAAATATTTACAAAGATAGATCTAAGGTCAGGATATTACCAAATCAGGATCAAGGAATCAGATATTCCGAAGACAGCTTTCAATACTAGGTATGGGTACTACGAATTCACAGTAATGTCTTTTGGTCTAACAAATGCTCCTGCAAGCTTCAATCGACTCATGCAAGATATTTTCAAACCTTACCTGTACAACTTTGTCTTGGTTTTCTTTGATGACATTCTAGTCTATTCTAATAATGAAGCAGACCACAAGGAACATGTTCGCAAAGTACTTGATCTCCTTCGAGAACACCAGCTTTACGCTAAAGAGAGCAAGTGCACTTTTTGCTCACCAAAGGTCAACTATCTTGGATTTGTCATTTTGGCTGAAGGGATTTCAGTGGACCCAGATAAGGTCAAAGACATCGTTGATTGGCCTCAACCATCCACTGTCAGTGAAGTACGAGGATTTCTTGGAATAACGGGATGGTACAGGATTTTTGTCAAGGATTATGCACGTATTGCTGCACCTTTGACAGAACTCCTGAAGAAAGGAATGAGGATCGATTGGAAGACCGAGCACGAGTCTAGTTTTGCTAAGCTAAAAGAATTCTTGGTCTCAGCTCCTATTTTAAAGCTTCCAGACTTCAGTAAAGAATTTGAAGTAGCGACAGATGCTAGTAAGTTTGCTCTAGGCGGAGTTCTTACTCAAGAAGGAAGACCGGTGGCGTATACTTCGCGAAAGTTGAGGGATCATGAGAAGAATTATCCCACTCATGATCTGGAAATTTTAGCAGTCATACATGCACTGAAGTTATGGAGACATTATCTTCTTGGACGCAAGTTTCAGTTGGTTACAGACCACAAGAGTTTAAAGTGGATTTTTACTCAACCCATTCTCAATATGCGACAACGGCAATGGATAGAGTTATTAAAGGAATATGACCTTGACATAAAGTATAGACCAGGGAAGGAAAACGCAGTTGCAGATGGTCTTAGCCGAAAATCGTTTCTCAGAGCTATCTCTATTCCAAATAACCCTATCTGGGATAGAATCAAAGAAGCATCCCTCGAAGATCCAGAGTACCAACGTATGGCTTCATTAGTCCAGCAGAATAAGATGCCTGAAGCTAAAGATCACTCTCTTATGGGAGGATGTCTTTAATACAGACATAGACTCTGTGTACCCAGAGACCCAGCTTTAAAGAAGGCCATTCTATATGAAGCACACGATAGCCCTACATCCGGACACCCAGGCTATGCTAAAACTCTTCACGCCGTCAGAAGGAGTTATTTCTGGTCTGGAATGAAAGGAGACATACTTCGCTATGTGAGGCAATGTCTTTCTTGTCAACGGATAAAGGCCGAAAGGATCAAATTACCAGGGCAACTTCAACCTCTTGACATACCCCAGATGAAGTGGGAATGCATCAGTATGGATTTTGTTACAGGGTTACCTTCTACAGGAGGTTATGATTCTGTTTTTGTGGTTGTTGACATGCTCACAAAAGTGGCTCATCTAATACCCGTAAAGACAACCTTTACTGCTTCAGATATTAGTCGGGTATTCATCAAGGAGATTTTCAGTCTACATGGTCTACCCAAGCGTATTGTCAGTGATAGAGATGCCAAGTTTACATCAAAATTTTGGACTTCTCTTTTCCAATCTATTGGGTCACAATTAGCTTTAAGTACAGCATACCATCCACAAACAGATGGGCAAACTGAAAGAGTTAATCAAGTCTTGAGGACATTCTCAGAGCCTATTGTTCGCAAGAACCAAAGAAGTGGTTACAATATCTACCTTTGGTAGAATATGCTTATAACTCTTCTGAACACAGAAGCATTGGAATGTCACCTTTCAAAGCTCTTTATGGACAGGACTGTTTAGCACCACTGAACTTTTCAGATCCAACCATCAGAGTAGAAGCCTCTAGAAAGATGTTAGAAGATATGGAAGCACAGACTAGAGCCATTCGCCAGGACATTCAGGCAACTCAAGATAGGCAGAAGCACTATACGGATAAGAACCGCACATATAGAACTTTCAAGGAAGGAGATAAGGTTTTTCTCCGAGTCCGACCTAAGAAAAGCAATTTATCGCTAGGCAGATACAAGAAGCTAAGCCCAAGGTATTGTGGACCATTTGAGATCGTTAAGGTTGTAAGTGACCAGGCCTACAAGCTAAAGTTACCTGCAAACTTGAAGGTTCATGATGTATTCCATGTCAGCTTACTCAAACCCTATATTCCCAATCCTGATCAATTCTTGGACTCAGATCAGATAGTCATGCCAGCACAAGGAGTTCTCGAGCTCCAACCTGACTATGTACTTGAAACAAGGGAAAGAAAGTTACGCAACAGAACTATCACGGAGCATCTAGTAAAATGGAAGGATTACCGTGAAGAAGATGCAACTTGGGAGGACGAATCGACGCTCTTAAAAGATTACCCAAACTCATTCCTGAGATGAGGACATCTCAAAATTTTCACGTTGGGGAGGTTGTAAGGTCTCTGACCCCGATCAAAAGGAACACCCTTGTACCATGAAATAATCATAATGGAATAAGTTACTATTTTTAGCAGTTTTCCAGATTCTGTCAGTGCCACGATGTTTAGAATGTTATAAAGCTTCAAAATGTGAATTAAAATAATTTTTGTGAAAAATTTCTAAAAATAGTAAGTTTTTGATCACCCGATCCGTCCAATCTCGACCGTCTCGAAAATCTGCACCCGTACCCCGAATTTGAAAAAAAATGCATTTTTGGACCCCGAGGGCTGCTAAATATGGCAGGTACTCGGGCCAGTACACCTTAGTTAGAGCTTCGTATGGAAATTTACGGCATCAAAATCCGATTTGTATGACCCGTTTTAGCCTAGAACCAAATTTCCTAAAAATTGTCCGGGGAGGTACCGGGGGCCCGGGACTGTGTGGGAACAGGTCCCAGGCCACTCCAGATCAGCTTTAGCAGCTAGGGGGCGCCCTCTTGCTTTGTGGGAGTCTTGGGAAAGCTGCCAAGCCTGCAACTCAATCTCAGAACCAGTTGACCAAGCCAACCTGACACTTGGTGGGCAGAGAACTGGACTTGCCATGCTTAACTGGAGAAGCTCCCAGATGCATTTAGCAACTTAGATCGATTTTCAGCCTGTAGGAGCCTATTAAAAGACCTGCACACACACTTATGATCACACACACACACATAGTGCATACACACACACCCACATACATTGGGGAGGTGCTGCCGAATCACACACCTATTGAAGAAGAAGCTAGGAGGGAGGTGTTGCCGAATTTTCATCTCAAGAAGCTCGCTTAGATCAGAAAATCGAGAAGATTACCAGCTCTTATTCACGATAACGACAGTTTAATTAATGCCATCTGAAAATCCCTTTTCTCTACCATCAAAAATTTCTCGTACATTATGCCTATTCCTAGCCGAAAATCTCTATGACTACTCTCTAAATTCTCCTTATTCGTACTCTATTATGTAATCATCATTCCATAGCTGAATTATCAGCCATTCTTCACTCTCGATTAATGATTAGAGCATAATTATCAGAATCTTCTCTCTCTAGATAGCATAGTAATTAATCGGTAAGCTAGTATTTGTGCAGATTGAAGAGAATCACTATTGTAATCACTCATTAACATTGTAGCTTAATTGAATTCATTTCTCTTATGAATTAAGATGTAATTAAGGAGAAATTAATCCGTCAATAAGTCTCTAAGAATTGGTTTTTCCTCACACATATGCATAGGGTAAATCTGCATCATCTAATTACTAGGAAATAGTTTAATCATACTTAATCCAATTCTCTGGTAATTCCAATAGTGAAATCCTAATTATTCTTGATCATGTAAGACGAATAATTATCTTAGATCCGGTTCCCATAGGATTATGTGCCATCCTTAATGATTGCTTTATGAAAGAAATCTGAACTCTCATATAGGAGGGATTAATTGATGTCACTAATCTACCCATTGGATTGTTATGATGCTTGTGAACCTTAGCTCTTTCTCCAAGCTAATCATTTAAAGTAGTGAGAAATGGCCCCGGTTAAGAGGATGCGCTTCGGTGGTGCCCATGATCGCGAGGCAAGAACGAGCAATGTCAACGGGAAGGGGAAGGCTCCCATGGAGGAACAAATACCGGCCATCTCACGGGCCATTGATGAAGAAGTGGAAGAGGTAGATCATATTTTTATTCAAGTTGTGTAAATTAACATTGCATACGCTAGCTAGGAATGCTCATATCCCCAAACATGTTGGAGAAATCCGACGGAAACCTCGGCATTGAAATCATTGTACATTAAGTTCTAAAGTAGGAAGGTAATGTTTGATGGGTATGCTGTTTGCAATAGGAAAGAATGTCTGCTAGGAAAAATTTAGCTCGGCATGTTCATTTTATTTCCAATGTTGAATCGGTCCTGACCCCCCTACTGATCACAGGGGGCAGAGTTCCTCGTTAGGGCTCTTGAATTCACGACTTGCTTTTTATGCGGTGGATACCCACGACTTGCTTTCTATGCGGTGGGAACCCATGTCTTGCTTTCTATGCGGTGGGAGTGTCCATGACGTGCTTTCTATGCGGTGGACATACCTAGTTGTATGGGCAGCTAGGCGACAACGGGAGGAGTGAACTCTCGCTGGAGGGGGGATGTTGTACCTCCAGAACATTGGAATTTTTATGAATAAGTTTGAGTAGAATTTTTACTAGAATTCTGTCTTGGTGTTGTTTGCAATACTGGTTGAAGGGCTGGTTTAACGAACCATGTGACTCGGAATTAAACAAGGAATATTTATGTTGAACAACCTTTGTGGTAGTAATTAGGTCACACGATGAAGTGTGAGTGTGGGGGTGGAAAGTGGGGGCTTGGCTCGGGTTGCCAATGCCTACGAGATGGGTGGTCCCGATTGGTCGGGAACTCTCTGTCCCCATAGTGCTTACTCGATATTGGTATTACTCATTACCCCTAGAGCGGCGAATCCTCGAGAGTACGTGCCTCTGAAACATGGGGAAAAAGGCACTCGGGGTTTCTCTCCCCTTGGAAGGTGGGTCTTAGGATCGCTAGATAGTTAAGTACGCTTCCCCTGCGAGGTGGAGCTAGATCTCGTTGCTAGTAGGCTCGAACTCGACTCACTTTGTGATGAGAGATTTTCCGCTAGTTGAACCCTGAACCATTTTGTTTGCTTCTGCTATAGATCTAGTGGCCACCAGGTTTACCATCAGATCCGTTGTTTGATACGATGGGGTGGGGACCTCACAGTTTCCGAAATCTAAAGTGCCGAACGTGTAGCTCTACTCAATGTGAACGCGTGGATATGCTGCAATGCACAATCGGACAACGTATGCTCACCAAATAACCAGATGAAGCTCGTAGAAGGAGCTTGCAAAACCGGACCGTTAGCACACATTGTAAGTATTGGTGCGTAGCTCTCGTCGGGAGCAACACGTTGCACTTCTCCGCACTCGATTCCGACCACCGGTGCACATGTAGCGTCAAGAACAAGATCTCAGTCTCTCTCGTACACAGTACGCTCACTCACAGACAGCATTTTTATCAAAATGACAAAAGGTTTTTTCATTAAGGTCAAAAAGTGGTATATATACCTTACAATTCTCAAACCCTAAAGTTCCAAATTAACCAACTACTCAATCTAACTACTAGAACTGGGATACAATCTGGAAACTTCTATTAAGCCCCAATATTTACAAGGTGAAAAATCGGGTTTCCTCAATAAATGAATAATTACAAAAAATGATAATCTTCCGAGTATTCAGTTTCCGTGGGGTGTGTCCAGCTTCTAACACTCCCCCCCTCCTTGCTCATGTCGTCCCCGACATGGCCGTTGAGCTGCTTCTTCATCGTATGGTTTCCCGCATCTTGATCAGTGATTCATATCTTGCATGTAGATTCATCATTGTTGGGCCGAAAATATCAGTGTTTACGGTGAAGAAGCCGGTGTAGAACGCTTCTTCAAAGGCCTGGAGGTGATAGGATGGCAGAAACATTATCCTTTGATACAACGCATGTATCGCCTCCTTGGAAGGCTGACCAGACAGATCATAGGCACATTTGTAAGTATCTTGGAAGAAGAAGATATTGTCTGTCACCTGGCCTTGCTTGAATGTCTCAAATACTGCTAAAAGAGTTTTGCAGAATTTCTTCATCATGATGCACGTAAGGTCCGGTGAGCCAATGAACAATTTGATGGCGCTCGTTAGGGTTTTCACCATGTATTGGACACTTATTCTCTCACCTGCCTTCAAGCCCGGCAGCTTAGGATAATTCAGCCAAGTGGGTTGGCTCCTTTTTAATATCTCCTAGGCCTTCCACGTCCTGATCCTTGGTAGAGGACAAAAGCTTAGGTTGTCTCTGATGTTTTTGGGTGCCTCTAGTGGATTAGGTACTGTGGGTACTTCGTCAGCCACGCCTTCCTCCATTTTGGATGAGAGTCAACTATTAGCCTGGCCCCTTCTAGCTGGGAGATATCTGCGTTGTAGAGTGGCATTGTCGACTCTTCTCTAATCCTCTTATTGATGGTGTCGGCTTCATACTTTAGCAAAGGATATGGGAGAGAGGGCTGAAGCCATTCGTGCCTGAGGTTGCTAGCGTCAATCTTCTGGATGGTCATGGATTTGAAAACCCTCTGCTCTCATTCCAAGGCTTCCTTAGTCGTCTCTCTGATCTCCACCTCTATTGCTTTACGCATCTTTTCTTCCTCTTCCTGTGTCAGACTTGTGGCTCTTGAGAGGATCCTACTAGGATTTCCTCTTACATAGGTGTGTCCACAGGATCTGCCACATTTTCTAAATCTATACCCTCAGTGGCCGCTGGCCCTATGCCTTCTTGCTCTCTGGATTGCTGTCCTCTCAGCTCCTCAATCTACTTTAGGAGTTTGTATTTTTCTGTTTCAGCTTCTTCTCCCATGTTCATGAGGAGGTCGTTCAACTCGGCGTTTATCTTCTCCGCCTCCTCGAGCTTTCTTTTTATACTTTCTAATTCCTCTTGCATGGCTTTTTTTTCTTCTTCCATTCGTGTTTGCATAACAATTGACCCTTCTTCCATCATCAATTGTTGCCTTTTCTCTAGAGTCAGCTCTTTCTAAAGTTCTTTCATCTGTTCTTCATAAATTTGGCTTTCCGTAGTGATGTGAGTCGAGCTAGTAGCTCTGACTCTGGCAGGAGATGTCCGTAGCCTCTGGATGGTTTGATCTTTCACTTTAAGCTGGTCCTTGAGCTCAAGGACCTCATCCTAGGTGGCTTCTTGATCTAACTCCGCCTTTTCTTTGGCGTTTCGCATTGCTTCAACTTCTTTGGACTCCTCAGCCAGCTGTTTCCCTCTCTGCATCTATCAATGATTTGCTGAGTTGCTTACACTCCTCTTCGACTCCTTGCATTCTTTGGGCTGCTCCCTGATTTTCTTTTTCTATTTTCTGGCATCTTTGCAATGCCTTTGCCAGACTGTCCTGTAGCTCTGCTTCTCTCTCTTTCTGCCTTTGACTTTGCCTTTGTAAAGAGTCTACTTCCAGCTTTATCTTCACTTGAGTGGCCTTGAGAGTTGCCATCTCACTTTCTGAGGCCATGGACTGCGCTCTTAACCCGGTTAACTTTGTCATCACCACATCCCAATCATTGGAGGGCGGGTGAAGGTCCACTGTATCTGTGGCCATCTCCTTTAGTTCTACTAACCTGATGCTTTGCATTTGCTCCTTAGGCCCTGTGCTTGCCAAGTCGAATGCGACTGTGGTAGCCTCTTCTTTTGTGTATCCTGCAGCTAACAGGTCCAAAAATGTGCTGTATGCTTCATGTGGCTTTGGCTTCTCACTCTTGGGTTTAACCTCTTCCCTCTCTTGGCTTTGTTCTTTCTTGGACTCTTCCTGGCCTTCGTGTTTTTCTTCCTTCTCTTTATCTTCTTGTGGAGGGCTGCCAGGAGGTGGTGCGGGCGGTGGGCTGGTGGACTCAGGGCTGGCCGGTAGATATGTAGGCTTGTTCTTTAAATCTCGGTCTAAAATCTCGGTCTGCCGTTGTCTTCTTTTCTCTCTCTTGGCCCTCCTACTCATCTAACTAGCAGTTTCTGTAGTACTTGCTCCACTTCCTCTTCTGTAAAAGGTACATGTGGAATATTTTTTGATGTGGCATCAAGAATCTCAAAATTTTTAATGTAATCTTCGAATCTGTCCCTTTGCACCCTTTGGGATGATCCCGACATTGCTTCTAGAGACGGCTTCTAGAGTTCACTCAAATCGCCTTTAAGGGACCTTTCTGCTCTGAAGCTCTCCATCATCCGCTCTAGTCTTGCCGCTTTTTGTGACTTTGTCTCTTTTTCCGGCACTTAGACAAATTATTTCTTTCCCTTCTTTTGCTCTGGCTGCTCTTCTTGAACAGGCTCTAGCCGTCTTTTCAATCTTGTGGCAACCCTTAGTGCTTTGGGCTGTTCCTCCTCCTTGTCTTCTTTGAGCCTCAGCCAGTCGTTCTGTGATGGGGGGTCAAGCCATCTTCCTTTTGCGTGCAATGCCCCATAAATCACCTTAGTGATTAGCTCTCCTGGCACAATATATGTGGGCTTCTTGTTACCCATCTTCACTAGGTTGTCATGTATATATGTTGCATAATTGATTAGCTTTGGAGTGCTCTTCATCATTTCCCAAGTGAATGTCGTGGCAATTGCTCCTAGCGGCATTCTGTACTTTTGTGGCCACTTCGTACACATATGGAAGTATTGGTTGTACAACTGACTCATGATTACCACTTTTGGGTTGGCAATATCTTCAAAACTGTAGTTACTTTTCTTCTCAGTGTACACCTTGACATCATCTCTTCTTTTAGTTACACTATCCCCCTTGTTGGAGAGGTCCAGTGCATCTGCTACAACCTTCTCGGTGATGACTATTTTTGTCTTTGGCTTGCCTTGCAGATTTGTAACTTTGGCCACGCCATTCTCTTTGATGGTCTTCACAAACTCCCACACTCTCTTTATGTCAATTCTGGTAGGTACAGCTTCAAAATAGTTGTGGAGATCAATCTTCTCCAAGTACCCGGCCATCTTGCTTCTTACGAACTCATTGAGTTCCCGCGGTAGCATTGGTAGCTCGATCACATTCCCTTCAATGTCTTTGAACACTCCTCGGTAGATCTTTAGGTCGTTGGACTCTAGCAAATCTTTTGGATCCATGTGCTGGTGGGCCTTAGTGTTCCTTCTGGTATGATGAAGGGCTCCACTTCTTCTAGGTGATCCTTAATGGTCATTCTTTTCTTCTTTGCCGGTGACTTCACCGCTGCCATAGATCCTGTTGCACTCAGTAGTCCGAAGTTAGCGTTTTTTCCATCTTAGCTGAGAAACTGAGTTTTAACTATCCAAATGACTTGAAAATTGAATATAAAGCTTAAA
Source organism: Adiantum capillus-veneris (assembly GCF_014529385.1). Lineage (NCBI taxonomy): Eukaryota > Viridiplantae > Streptophyta > Polypodiopsida > Polypodiales > Pteridaceae > Adiantum > Adiantum capillus-veneris. The sequence continues at coordinate 150,970,443 of NC_140944.1, forward strand.
AGGAACTCTTGAAATTGTGCATGTGCTCACAATGTAATTCTGGCCAAAAATTTCCATTTAGACATCCTACGCGTAAGATGTCTTTTTCATCAGAATTGGGTGATACTTGACATGCTGGTAGTTCTTGGCCTATGGAACATGGCTATGTGCTTGGATATGGATTTGGGCATCAAAACGTGGATTTTTTTTGGGCTGATTCAGGCTTTAGGTCACAAATTGGGTAGAAAGTCCATAACAGGTAGCAAGTGATGTCCAAATGGGTTGAAAATTGATATATGGGCTCATTGCACCATGGTATTGGCTCCCATGATGTCACTCTTTGCACGGAAGGTCTAAATTATGCTGGAGACATCCTATGCGTAGGATGTCTATTTCATCAAAATGACATGGGATTTGTTCTGTGGGTAGTCCTTGGCCTATGGAACATGGCCATGCTCTTGGATTTTGATTTGGACAAGAATTGATGCTTGTAAGAGCCTATGTAGTGTTTTTGGGCTCCAAAAGTGTATCTTGAAGGTGTTGGGGTCAAAAATGATTAGAATGGCTTCAAAATTGGTACATGAGCTCTTGAAGATGATGTGATTGGATCTGGAATGGACAAACATCCTCTGTAGGCCAAAAATGTCAAATAGACATCCTACGCGTAGGATGTCTACTTCACCAAATTTTGCAGGTGAGTACAGTATAGGAAAGCCGCTCGTGAAGTTTGGTGGCAAACGGGCATGCGGTTTGGCCACGAGAGCTATTTGATGCTTTGTGTGTCTGATGCCATTTCTGAAGTTTAGTGCCACTTCGGGTCACTTTTTGGTCATGTGGGCCACATAGACTTGTCGAGCATGTCGAGATGCTCCTACCCATGAATTTTGGTAGCATTTGGGCGCCTTTTCGCCGATTTCTCATTTGGTGGCCCCTTGCGGGATTCTAGGAATTAGGGTTTTTCCTAATGGTTTTCTACTGCCTTTGGGCGTCCAAGACAGGTCTCCTATGCTAGGGTAAGCTTCCGATGAAGTCTGGTTGCTTTTGGGTTAGCCGTTAGGTGGCTGCTTCTACTTGTAGGTCTCTACCGCCCGCTTTGTGTGTGAACCCTACGCTAGTTTTCGCGACAAAACGACAAACATGCGCGAAAAGCTCATGGTGTTGAGCCTACCTCTCATGTTCGAAGCCCGTCGGGTAGTCGTGCACGTCGTAGAAGCTGCTGGAAGGTCCATTCGCTCTAGGTGGCAAAAGCTCTCTCCAAAAGGTCAATAGTGAAAATGAGCTAAAAATGATGTGAAAAATTCTTATAATGGGGGTCCCGGAACCATTTTTCATGAAATTTGACATGTGCTCCCAACTTCTTGCGAGATGTAGTTTAGGCTCAAACATTTCTTGATTTGGACTCCATTTGCTCTGTTTACCAGAAATTTGGCATTTCGGTCAAAACCCGGCTAAAACACGCTTTCCGCTCCAGTCTCATAACCCCCACTGTACCATAGGTTGTCCTATAGTCACTGATCATCCCCATATTTTTTGTTTTTCATTATGATTGTTTTTCACCTGCTTTTTGTATTTTTGAAGTTTTTCTGCCAAAAATTAGCAAAACTAAAAGGAAAATAGCAAATCAAACCCAGAAAATTCCAAAAAATCATAATAAATCACAAATATCACCGCCAAACATTATATACACTCACATGCAATTTTTATGGCCTGATTTCTTCGTTTTACCAATTTTTATGGCCGGATTTCTCCGTTTTACCAATACTTATATACACACACCTAGGGGCTTGATTTGGCGTTTGGCCCCATATACCTATAGATACATGCTGTATAAGGGCATATGTACTTGGGTTAGTCCGGAAAGTTTCGCAATCAAACAACAACCCTTAAAATAGTCGAAAATCATGCCCTTTTTTGCTTTTTCTGCCATTGAGTCCGCATTTGAGAATGCCTCCCCCCCTCCTAGCCGGAGTCCTCCCAGACGACAAGTTATCGCCGCGGGGTATATGCCGTGCATGGGTTGAATTAATTGTGCTAATGCTTGGCCGTTTACTGTGGCCCTATACAATGCATACTCGGTCAATGCATGGAAAAATTAATGTTGTGCAAGAGAAGGGTATAAGCAAGATGCTTATTGGCATTAGCCGTCGAGGTTTCCTATTTGTTGTTGATTTGTTGGGTAGAGTTTATTTGCCAGCAAGAGTTGTAACTCCACCGCTCTTTGTTTGATCGTCTTGTTCTCAAAAGCCCCTTGCTTTGCTGCTACTGTGGATATAGCCGTAGTTGTTTCTGTGGAGAGGATTGGCTGGGCCGGAACGGTCGTGGACCGTATTTCTTTTGTTTTCCATGGGTAGCTTGTTTTTGCCGGTTTGTGTAGGTGTTTTGCTACTTCCTTTGTTGCCACTGTGTTGTTGCAGATTGGTATCCACATAAGTAGGTTGTCCTTTTTCAAATGCAGCTGTCTGCCTTCCGTTGTTGCTTGTACTAAAGGGAGTTCCTTGTGCTTTTGTTTCGGTATCCAAATGTGAGTAACATTTGGATTATTGCTGAGCCTTTTCTTTGGGATCCATATCTGTTTTATGTCCTTGGTTTTTGGTTGAACTATCTGCTTTGGTTGAATTCTTTCGTTGCAGTATTTTGGTTTGCCATGACATTTCTATCCTTCCGCATCCATACTTGTTTCCCTTGTTTAGGTAACCTAGATCTTTGCACTGTGGTCGGTGACTTCATATGTATGTAGTTAGCATGGTTGGATTTTACCTGTTTGTTAACCTTGGGTATCGTGTTGTTCTTTAGTGACACTCCTGCTTTTGGCTCTTTTTCCTGTGATTGCATTGCTGGCAACTGATTAGTCCGGTATTGCTGAGCAAAGGCTATTACCTGTTGTTCTTGTGCATGCTGAATTTTGATTGCATTCACGTTCCAATCTATTTGCACATTGTACTCTTTTTGCCAAGGTTGTCCCAAAAACATTGGGTGTTGTGTGCATCCATCCTCGACTACATAAAATTTGTGTGGGTAAATATATTGATGTACTTGTACATGCAATATAGTCCAGCCCAATGTTTTCAACAAGTGTGATGTACAACTTTCCAGCATTTGAGGAGTAGGATGAAGTTGACCTGTGGACTTGAGCTGTTGGTATAATTCGTAAGAGATCAAGTTTGCTGGAGCTCCAGAATCAAGCAATGCCATCGATTGAACTTTATTGCTCCCTACTTTGACTGCAATTATGGGCTCCACTGTGTCTTCATCCAACGTCGTTAGTCAAATGGCATTGATTCGCAATGGTGCTTCACCTTGTTGTTGTTGTCGTAGAAGTCGTCATTTTGCAACGCATTCTTTGGCTTCCGCTTGAGCTTCTTCTCGTACTCTCTGTCTCTCCTTCATTCGTTGTTTTTCTTGATGGATTTGTTGAAGCATCTCCTGTGTGAGTGGTAAATGATATTTCTTCAGTCGACATCCACTAATCCAATTGGGCATTTCTTCACCTGCTAATGTAGCAAGCTTGACAGCTCCGCTTTGTGATAGATCACTAATCACAAAGGGTCCCATCCCTCGCTTTTTAAGTTTCTTGGCATGTTGCTTCAAAGTATAAACAAGTACATAACCACCTGTTTTGAACTCTTTAGTGCGCACATGCTTGTCAAAAAACTCTTTTTTTCTTCTCTTTTTAGCATAGATTGAAGCTATAGCTCTCAAGCGGATTTCATCTAGCTTTTCAAGATCATCTATTCTTGAAGAGAGCTCATGCCTTGTCCATTCTAAGCGTTTAGCTACTCGTAGAGTTGGAATTAAAAACTCTATGGGTAGTATAGCATTTAGGCCAAACACCATGTTGTACGGTGTTGCTCCTATCGATGTTTTGTAAGCTACCATGTACGCCCTTATTGTTGAGTGTAGCTACTGATCCCAATCTGTTCTTGACTCTGACACAATTTGAGTGAGAACGGTGCATAGTGTTTTATTTGTGGCCGCAGCTTGTCCATTTGCATGTGGATGGTATGGAGCAGATTTCCTATGTATGACCATGAATTCCTCTAGCAGATATTCAATGACTTCATTAAGAAAATGTGTCCCACGATCACTGACAATTTCTATTGGTAAACCGTATCGTACAAAAACATTCTCATACAAAAATTGTGCAGTGGTCCGTGCATCTGCTTTTTGCGTTGCCTTGGCTTCCGTCCATTTTGTGAGATAGTCCGTAGCCACAATGATATATTGGTATGTGTGCGATATGCAGGGGGGTGAAATAGGTCACACAAAATCAATTCCCCATTTTGCAAATTCCCTTGCTCCCATCATTGGCCGTAGTGGCATCTTAGCTCTCTTTATTGGCACCTTTGTTCGTTGACAAGCGTCACAACGCTTTACAAACTCGTCAGTATCCATATGCAATGTAGGCCACCATATTCCTGCGGTTAAGACAATTTTTGCCGTCTTATCGCCCGAAAAATGGCCTCCACTTATTCCTCTATGTGCATGTTCTAGAATCAGCAGGTATTCGCTTTCACTTGCACAGATTTTAAGTTGATTGTCCTTTCCTCGCTTATAGAGTTGGTTCCCAATTAACTGAAAGTCTCGAGCTTCCAGCTCTATAGCTTTTTTTCCTGCTCTTTTTATGTTCTCAAGAAACGTCCTGGTGGTTAAGAAATCAATGATGCAATGTTTACCTGAAACAATGTCGCGTGATCCACTAGTCATTTGGCACTACATATAGTACAATTGGTAACATAAGAATGTGTGCCTGCATACATAGTTGGCGAATAAACCCCTAACTGTTTCAGTCTCTGGTGTGTTTTCACTGTTGAATAATGAAATGCACAATCCTGGACATGTGCTTCTTTAAGGTAACACTTGAATTCTTCCGGATCTATACATAATCGTAGGAGTTGGTCCGATCCTAGATGATACAGCCATCCTGCTATCAATTGGAAGTTTTTTGTTTGTCGAATTGTTTGTTGTTTGGATCTGTATTCCGTATTATCAAACCTACTTCCATAGGAAAGAATGCTAACAATTTCCTGAGACCATTTGGGTATCATTTCAATATTGAAAAGATAAGCATCTGGTATGTCATCATCTACTCCTTCAAGAGCTTCCCCGTTGTGTATCCTTGAAAGATGATCCGCTCGTAGATGGGTTTTACCCTTTTTTACCACCACTGTGAAATCAAATTCTAGCAATATAATAAACCAGTGTACAATTCTCCCTGTATTGCATGGTTTATTTACCAGATACAAAAGAGCTTGATGATCTGTGAAGAACACAAATTTGTTTGTGCGAGCAAATAATGCCGAAATTTCTTTACAGCATAAATCATTCCTAACCCTTCTCGTTCAGTGGTTGTGTAGTTCTTTTCCGCACTATTTAACTATCGGCTTGCATAACAGACTGGAAAATCCAGTGTTCCGTCTCCAGGTTGAGCCAGAATACTCCCGATTGCATATGTAGAAGCATCAATGTGAGCATGGAATATCTTTTCCCAATCTGGTGCTTTAAGTACAGGTGCTGATATAAGGTTTTCCTTTAGCTTTTGGAATGAATTTTCACACTCCTCGGTCCAATCGAAATTGACTAGCAAACCATACAGAGGTTGTGCGATGACCGCATACATGTATATGAATCTTCGATACTATCCGCAGTGTCCCATGAAGGATTGAACTTGTTTTGCATTAGAGGGCCTGGGTAGGTCTACTGTAAGAACCCTAGGAGCTAGAGACCTGGATCCTCCACCCAACCGCCCATACTTATAGGCTCTTAGCCCTAGGATCCCCTGTCCACACTGCTAGTTGGCCCGTGGCCGGGGTCCGTGACCCCTCTTTAGGGTAGGGCCCTGCCCGTAGGACCCGTGTCCTGACATTACTCCCCCCTTTGGAAGAGTTTTCGTCCTCGAAAACACAAGTGGTGGTATCTTCATAAGAACACTAATGTTTTCCACCGTGGCAGCCCTCATGGATCCAACGGTTTGTTGAATCGGAACCCGGTTCATTGGGAGGTTCAATGAAATCAAGAATAACATCTCGATTTTCCACATTGTTGTCCCTGTACAACCATCTTGGTTAACCGACCCGTAACCAACATAATGTGAAGACTCCATTTAAAACTCACTTGAGTATGTTAAACGAGTTATCATAACGAAGAGGTGTCTAAATGTATACCCAAGTTTCAGACTTTCTGGAGGTACTTGAATGTGCAATATAACCTCGGCTCATCTTTCCATGAAAGTACTATGCTGACATATTCATCAGCAGCAACCAAGTCCTTGACTTGCTATGGTTTCTTGCCATTAGCCAACCGTATCAAAACTGATGATTAAGGTTGATAACTTGAGAATAACAGGCAGAGACTAAAAGTAGCCGTAACATGCCTGTCATCATATGAAGCAAACTCCAAACTAGAAAGGTAACCGATCCAGTTGTTTCACTTCTTGCTAACGTATGCACTTAGTATATCCTTTAGTGTATGCACTTTGCATATCCTTTAGTACTAAATAGAATGCTTGTAAACTGCCCATCCTACTCGGGATGAATAGCAGCAGTAAGAGTGAGGTGATTTTCCCCCAACACTTAGAGAAAGTCGTTGTTAACCCTCACGACTCACGGACACCCCATCACCTACGACAGACGTGTATTATGTATTTGGTAGAGTCAAGTACCGGGCTTGTCGGACCAATAGGAAAAGGGTAAGAGTGATCGCCGATGAGAGGAGCACTCTAACTGGGACATTCAAGGGATTAGTTGGCTAAGCATGGGCGCCCAAGTGTGAATGGGGTGAGCTCATATAAAAGCCAACTAAACCTAAAATTCATTCATTCTCTCATTTGTGCAATAGAAGAGTGCTCTTGCTCCATCTCCATCTCCATCTCCATCTTCTTCTTCTTCACCTCCTTGTGTGTGTGTGTGTGTGTGTGTGTGTGTGTGTGTGTGTGTGTGTGTGTGTGTGTGTGTATGTGAGAGAGAGAGAGAGAGAGAGAGAGAGAAAGAGAGAGAGGGAGAGCCATCGAGCATTGCGGCAGCACGACGGCGGTGAAGCGGTTAAGCACGACGTAGCGGCGTCTCCTTCTTCTTCGCGGCGAGGAATCCTCCACGGCAAGAGCATAGAGCGGTGAGTGACACACCATTGCCCTCTTTTGAGCTTACTAGTTAAGCTAGTTGTGTGCTTGGAGCCGTCTATGGCTCGCACACAGTGTTAGGCAAGGCCCTTGCTTCGACAGTGTGGCAAGGAGCGCACATTTTTGGCACCGTTGCCGGGGAATTGCCCTGCACTAAGCCCAAGAGGCACTTTGTGCTTCTCCTATGAGTTGTTTGTAGTAGGAAAGAAGAGGAAGAGGAAGAGGAATGAGTTATTTTTCTGCAAGTTGTTAATTTCTATATTGTCTGCAAGTTCTGTGATTTCTGCATAATGTTGTGTTTTCTGTTTGCACACAGTCTTTGCACAATTAGTAGTCCTTAGCTTGTTCGCAGTGAATGAATAAGTAGGTAGGCAGTTAGCAATTTCTGTTTGCACACAGTCTGTACACAGTTTTCTGTCAAGGTTTGCCTGCACACAGTCTTTGCACAGGAAGGTAGTGAGAGAGGAAGTAGGTGGACAGTTAGCCCACTGTCAGTAAGCAGGTAGATTAGTTAGTGGTTAGCAGCTTGCTAATATATATATCTATATATATATATATATATATATATATATATATATAAACGATAATATTTAAGCGTGAGTGACTGGGGGGCTACACTAAAATTTTTATCTGGATCATTTCCCCAAGCCCAGGCCTCAGTCCTCAGTCTTATGATATATACTAGACTCACTCTTATATATATACACTACCCCCTCAAGAGGGAATGAGAGCATGTGGGGCAAGTCCTCCACTCTCCTCCCTTCTCTTCCCACTTGCACCCTTAGACTTTCTAATTTGGGCCTAGTTCCCTACTAGAAATTGACGGTTTTAGGGATTCCGAGGGCATAAAGTGACCAAACGGAGGGCTGTAAAGCATGGCACGTCCCTCTGACCGAGACGCTCGTTTTGAGCTATCATACGTTCTATTCTATAGCTGGGTCAGAAAAAAAGGACCAAAAAATCAAAAAATAAATAAATAAGAAAAGACTTGGGTTGCAAAACACCCAAAATTACTAGGTGAGTAGCCTTCACGGGCACTCACTGACACTTCTAGGGGATCCAAGTCATATGAACCTACGCTCTGGACGAGTGTTAGATCACGAGCATATTGGTAGTGCCTCCATTTACGCGGGCACCCATTATTCCTCCACCCTAGGTTCTGGACCTTCGACCGGGACTCAAGGTAGCGCGACCCAAGATCCTCATATTGCGTCTAGTGATTCTTCCTCTGACTACGAAGTCATGGAGGGGTATCCTACACCAAACCCTGATAGTTCAAGTCAAGACATGCATGCCATGGGCCCACGGCCCGGGTCCAGCGTGTTTAGCCACTTAAAAGAGACCCTTAGTAGAGCTACTCGCTCCGAACATGCGGTTAATGAAATAAATGAAGGGAGTGGGGAAGTAAATTCGTCATTCATGCCCAAAATAGACCCTATGCTTCTTGAGAGTGTGCATGTGAATGTTCCATCCACTGCACCTCCTAATCCTTTAGGACTATCTCCCTCTGAGGTTTTACTACCCGATGGTAGGAGTCTTGCCGAAGTACAAGAGATCGAAAGCTATATGCAAGCAACAAGGGAGAGGGAAATTGAGAACCTACGAAGGCTAGAACAAAGTTGAGCCCTGAAAGCAAAGGCTCCTATGACAACAATCATGCCAGCCGAGCAACCGAGTGCTCCCAAGGTAGCAGTCACAGAGGGGCAAGCGATGGGGAGCAATAATGCTTCCACTTCGAGGGAAACCTCCAGCACGCCAGGCCTAGATGGGATATTCTTAAATAAAAATTGAGAGTATGACCTACAAGCAGAAGCTTTAACTAATCGGTACACAGGACACACCTATCATGTGGGTTGGTTAGATGTTCTACAATCCACATCGGGTGCTACTAGCATAGATGAGCAACAACAGAAAGTCTGTGATGTCCTCCATAGGATTGTCGAGTTAGAAAGACAGAACACAGGGATCAACATGCCTTCAACAGGCCTAATGAGATTCTTGGATACGGGAAAGGCCAACCAACCAACCCTATCACAAATGGAGACTCCCTCAGTGAGCCTCATTGATCCTCCATATGTTGTTTCGCCAGGAGCCTCAGTACAATCTGAGCCCATGGCAGCTTTACCTTCCCAGATCTATCTCATCTTTCTCTTAATGACACTACGGCTACCATGCATATCCTAGTGGTGAGCATGACAAGAAGTACACCATGGAGTTCATTTGTTAACACTGCGTCGATGCCTAGTAGCACAGTGCCCCCAACTATACCTACATGTATGTATCAATCATGTGCACCTGTCGTACCTCAGCCTCATGTAGCTCCTACACCTCCGATTATTCCAAGAGCTTACAATCCACAATGGGATTATCCAAGCTCTTATACAAGTGGAGCCATGCCATTTAATAATAACATGCCATATCAGGCACCCCTTATGCCTAGGGCCACGCCTGTAAACTTTGGACCACCATCTGGTACACCACCATACGAAATATGGGACCCAAGAGCCGCGCGTATGCCAAGGCCAAGGCCAACTCCCATTTCACATGTGGTTCCAGGAGCACATACACCCATTATACCTGCTCAAATAGGAGATTTGGCATCATTTGCTCAAACTATCGGTCGCTCTATTGCGGAAAACATGCGTAGTGCACCTAATAGAGAGCCTAGGAGCAAGGCAGTTCAAGTAGCTAAGCTCACACAGAAATTCAGTGGAGACGGAGATGCTAGAAATCATATGAAAGTCTTTGAACATGTGTGCGATTCCTTGGAAGAGCACAATGAGCTACATAAGTGTAAGGCTTTGAGTTTGACCCTAAGCGGAAAGGCTGGAGATTGGTAAAGAACCTTAAGAGTACAAGAGAAAACGATCTACTCTACTCTTAGGAGACTGTTCTTAAAAGAAAACATACGAGAGGGAGTACTTTGGGGTGTAGCCTCTCAACTCCAGAAAGCCCAACGAGAAGAAGGTGAATCCGTGAGAGACTTCATTAGTCGCCTAAAGAATTTGAATTCTCAATGCAATCCAAACGAGCGATTCAACAACAACCAATTGCTCGATAGATTCATTAGGGGACTACGACATGAAAGTATCTATAATGGCCTAGTCATTAGAGGTATCACTACTTGGGAAGCAGTCACCATGAATGCAATCCAATTGGAGGATAATTTAATGATTGCAAGAGAAAGAGTGTCCGCCGAGCCGAAGTCTAGTAGCTCGCAAGCGTCAGGGCATGAGCCAATGAAGATAAAGCCAATCGTGAAAGAGCAAACAATATCTGAGATGACTTTGGCAGATCTCACCAAGGCCATCCAAGAAAGCCTTAGGGATAATCCTGCTCCACAAAACACTCATATGTATCCAAGAAGGGAGCAACAATGGTGCTCAATTTGCTTGGGCCCGCATACTACGAGTGAATGCCCTACTTTCAGAGTAAAGTTTAACGGGACTTGTAACGTGTGTGGTAGGTATGGCCATCAAGCGAAGGATTGCCTAATTCTTAAACGCATCATGAAAAATAGACCGCCTATAGCTTGGGCAGACTCACCTCGAGTTCCTGCATTGATGCCTACCCCACCCATGGAGCAACAGTTGCCATTACAGCACATGGTCCCTAGAACCCAAAATGTGGTCCAAACCACACCGTTGCCACCTCCAGTGCTAGGACCGCAACGCCCTCATCCAAGAGTTACGCCTATGAACCAAATAGGTTGCGAGTCATCTAGTACTTATGTAGATTGCGAAGAGGACATAGACTCTAGTATCACCTATGGAGTCGACATGCTTGAGGAGTGTCCCATGTACTATATGGAAGACCATTGGGGACAAATCAAACCGGTATATCAAGCTACTGCGCTAGCAGCAAGAGGCCAAAACATTAATAGTTTTGCCAAGAGACCACCTCTTCAGTGCTACGAATGAAGGGGGGAGTGTTTGTGGACATCCATTATTCACTTGCTTCCCTCTCAACCTTTCTCCCTGACCTCTTAATCTCCAATCTTAGGGAATGTATATATAAAGCCTTATACTCACAAAAACAAGATAAAAAAGTAAAAGAGCAAGAGCCATAACACAAATCATAAAAACAAATTATGCACAAGAACACGACCCTTGTAATATTTGCACTCTAACCATCATCTATTTGCGTGTACATATATGGCTAGTACGCTAGAGTCATCCACTCCTGCCTTGGGTGAGAGGTACCCTCGTTACTTTTCACAAATATTTCACATGGTCTTTCCAGTGCTTGCATGTGAATGGGATTTGATAGGTACGCTAGCATGTGAGAGGAATTTTGAGGAGTTAGAATGGCTGATACGTCTCTTGACCACGTCTGATCCATACTTAGTAGAGAGCGTTTTTCCCATTGCACAAGCCTACCCTTTTGACCAAGATGACTATAGGCGTCTAGTGACCTTCTTAGTAAACATGGGCACCTATGATGAAGAAGAAAATTTACAGGACTACACGGATGGCACATATGGTCTCATGGATGATGAATTTGTTTATCTCGACGACGAGGATAGGGGTTTAGCCTTAGGGTTTGCCCCCAACCTCTACAATATCCTATTCCCCTTGACTCTCTAGGGGGAGTGCAAATAATTAGGTTAGGGTTCCTTATGTTTTTTGTTGTGTTCAATAAGTGTTGGTACCTTTTTCCACTAATGTGCCTCCTGGAGGTATTCCTTTTGTTTCCTAGTGTGTACAGGAGCGTGTTGCTATTGATAGGATTTCGACCTTCATGGAATCTTTATCTCAACTCACTCTTCAAATCAAGCGCAACCATCGACACAACCAGGTGTTTCTTGTCCATTAGCATTGCCCCTTATCTTTTTTGCATCTATGATTGTCTGCTTTAATTGTGATTGGTAGCCTAATACTCACCGCATTATCAAACATTTAATTCAATGTAATTTTTTGTCATAATCACTTGTCTAGGTTTAAAAATCAAGCAGTCCGACTAAGCTAGTTTGACCAAGTTAGGTGTTAGAGATCTTCTCTTAATACCATGGGGAATGCCTTCCTAATAATCAATGGTTACTTAGGTTCTTAATCCGATTTAGGCAGCATTGTGTGAAATGTACTAGGGCTTTCTAGTGGGCTTGACCCTATTGACCTTTAGCTTAAGTATTATAAAGGGAGTTTACTAGTGTGATAAGCCTGGGGAGGTGTATCAGTGTTATATGACCCCCCAAAGTTACAAAATTAAAATGCTGAAAATGAACAAACAAAAAATAAAAGTGCCACACTGTAAAATCTTAAGCTGGAAGAGAAATCTCAGCTTGATTTGGTACTTCACTCACATGTATTGCCTATGGTACTAGAGCCCTAGAGGTTCCTAGTATGGGCGCTTTTTCTTGAAAAGCAAAAAACCCAAGACATAAAAAATAAGCACACACATCAAAATTGAATCACTGTGAAAAGAATTTGGGGGGTGAAAGAAAAAGTAATCAGTCAGGCACACAGTGAGAGACTTCATTAGTCGCCTAAAGAATTTGAATTCTCGATGCAATCTAAACGAGCGATTCAACAACAATCAATTGCTCGATATATTCATTAGGGGACTACGACATGAAAGTATCTATAATGGCCTAGTCATTAGAGGTATCACTACTTGGGAAGCAGTCACCATGAATGCAATCCAATTGGAGGATAATTTAATGATTGCAGGAGAAAGAGTGTCCGCCGAGCCGAAGTCTAGTAGCTCGCAAGCGTCAGGGCATGAGCCAATGAAGATAAAGCCAATCGTGAAAGAGCAAACGATATCTGAGATGACTTTGGCAGATCTCACCAAGGCCATCCAAGAAAGCCTTAGGGATAATCCTGCTCCACAAAACACTCATATGTATCCAAGAAGGGAGCAACAATGGTGCTCAATTTGCTTGGGCCCGCATACTACGAGTGAATGCCCTACTTTCAGAGTAAAGTTTAACGAGACTTGTAACGCGTGTGGTAGGTATGGCCATCAAGCGAAGGATTGCCTAATTCTTAAACGCATCATGAAAAATAGACCGCCTATAGCTTGGGCAGACTCACCTCGAGTTCCTGCATTGATGCCTACCCCACCCATGGAGCAACAGTTGCCATTACAGCACATGGTCCCTAGAACCCAAAATGTGGTCCAAACCACACCGTTGCCACCTCCAGTGCTAGGACCGCAACGCCCTCATCCAAGAGTTACACCTATGAACCAAATAGGTTGCGCGTCATCTAGTACTTATGTAGATTGCGAAGAGGACATAGACTCTAGTATCACCTATGGAGTCGACATGCTTGAGGAGTGTCCCATGTACTATATGGAAGACCATTGGGGACAAATCAAACCGGTATATCAAGCTACTGCGCTAGCAGCAAGAGGCCAAAACATTAATAGTTTTGCCAGGAGACCACCTCTTCAGTGCTACGAATGTGGTGGACCACATCGAGTAGCTAAGTGCCCCATTAGAATGCAAAAGAATGCCGCACTAATGCAAACAAGTCAAGGAAGTGCATTGGCAATGTCAATACTCACTTGTAATCGTTGTGGCATAGATCATTTGATCGCACAGTGTCCTAACAATCCAAACGCACCGAAAATCACACCATTGAACATAATAGAGATTGTTGATGGGACACCACCAACTATAAACATAGCACCAGTGAATGCACTCACACGGTCGATGCTCCAAAAGCAAAATTACATCCTTGAAGAGAGAGATGCTGCATCCATTGGCCGAGCGAGAAAGAAGAAAACACGAAGAAAGAAATCCCTTAATGCTTCTAGCTCAAAACCTAGTTCAAAGACTAACATAGGGACAGGAGAGGATCCCGTGTATATGAAGACCCTGAGGATGACTCAGATTCAATAGAGACCACGGAGACCAAAACTGTTACTACAAAGGAAAAAGCCAGTGAGGAGGATCACGAGAGGGAATTACGACGAACACCAAAAGAGTATTCAAAGTTAAACCACCCAGTTGCGAACCCCCAAGATAAACCACGAGAGACAAAAAATGAGGATTGCAAGAGAAAGATTGGAACCTATCCAAACCCAACAGTGGAAATTGAACGAGTCCAACAACTGAGGGGTTTGGTGGAAGAAACTCAACGAAAATTAGAACCTGAACCCAAACATATCCAGTTGTCGGACACAGTGTTTCCCACACAATTTCAACCTCACAAGAACTACAGGCCGTTTGCTATACCCAGTATCATTCGGGAAGAGAGTGAGAGTAGGACATCTGAAAGTGGACACACACCTTTCCTACTAGAGAGAATGTTCAATGAGGGAATGCCCGACCCCCTTGAGGAAGTGGAGATTCCATCTTCACCATTCTCTTGTCAGGGTCCTACGTCCCATAAGATGCCATTAAATGTTGCCAAATTGATGGATTTCATGTCTTCAGAAGTTAGAACCACCATCATGTCCAAACTATATAAAGACCCCGAGCTAGTCTCAGCTCTTCGAGCCTTCCTCAATGGAGAATTACAGGCCGGATTACCACAGTTTGCACATATGAACAAACCTGACTCGGTAATGAATGATGAGGAGTATTTAGCACCACCATCTGACCTAGCGGGACATGAATCTGTAATTGGAGTACCGGTTAACAAGTTGGGGCAATACTTTGAAGGTGATGAATCTAATGCTACTCTACCAATCACTACTAAAGGAGTAACTGTAAAGGGGGTCCTTGACTGTGGTGCGGGAGTCAGCATGGTGACAAAGAGTTGTTGGGAGTCTATGGGGCGACCTCACCTTGAAGCCACAAGCGTAGTGGTAAAAATGGCTAATGGATCTATTGTTACGCCTATTGGAATGCTAAAGGATCTCAGAATCAAGGTCTTGGGACACAAGGTAAGGCAGACTTTCATTGTTATGGATTTTTCCAAGCATCCTATGTCATTTGAGATGATCTTAGGGCGTCCATTCATGAGGGAAGCAAAAATGGTGCATGACTGTTCCAAAAACCACGTCTAGTTACAGTTCCAAGACTCTGTCATTCGAGTTGATCTTTTAAGTGGTCGAACGCATCCTCTAGGAAATAAATTCATCATTGATAATCGATCAGACACAACAATTCACTCAGCTCCATTACAGTATTGTTACACGTGTAACGAAGACACGGATATTGGGGAGAACTCTCCTTATATGGATATCCTACCCGGAATGGCTGGGTCAGACAATGTCGATTGGGTGCACCTAGCGGAAACTATAGATACATGGGGAGCTAGAGGAACAACCTGGGTAACACCAGATGGGGAAGAGATACCACACGTTGCACCAGTAAACATGTTAGGTGTAGCGCATGTAACATCCGATTATAAGAAAGAGGCACACCTACCTGAGAGTGAAACCGATGATTCCTCAAAGGCTTCAGGCCAATACACATCAGAAATGGAATCTCAGGGAGAAATGGATTCAGAACCTGAGGAAACATCGAGTGAACCAAGTATAGAAACTGAACACTCAAGGCCTAGTACGACCATCTATGGTAATTTATATGAGAGTGAAGAAGATACAAGCGAAGACCTATCAGGCGAGTCGAGTTCAAACATTTACCAAAATCAAAACCTTAACAAGAAACAAAGGTCATATAAGAGACTACGATATGGAGAAAATGTGAGTGCTAGGATAAACAAGGAAAAATCTACTGCAGAATGGCTTAGCTATCTAGGGGCATGTGATGCTCATCGAAATCTAGTAGACAATTGGGGTGCACATCTCCAGAGTGTCATGTGATGCAGCCCGTGACCCATTGACCTCGCTCAATTGGAGGTTACAGAGCCAAAATTGAGTCGAACTATAAGAAGACTTCAAAACCGATAGTTAGCACAACAACAAAAGGAGGCAGAACTAAAAGAAAGGTCTCCGTCAGGACAAGAGCCTGCTGACTTACATACGGCTCCTGAACATTTTAAATCTTATACCACGGGGGAGCGAAAGGTTGTGTATGCCAAAGCCCAACGAATACCTACCAATGGAAGCAGTGGAGTCTATGATGGTCCAGCGGTAGTTAAAGAGATAGAATTAGCAGAACCAAGTGACGACTCTAAACCAGTCTTTATTGCTCAAGACCTTACCGAAACTGAAGAGGCTGTACTTAAGGTGCTCCTCAAGGAATACAAGGATATCTTTGCTTGGACATATCATGACATGAAGGGTGTTCCACCTTCTGTGGTGCAAAATATTTGTTATATCTACGAAAAATATTTGAAAGGTGCAGATTTTATCGCATCTCATTGAACCCTTTCAAATGCCAATTTTGGGTTAAGCATGGAGTCATTCTAGGGCATATAGTGTCCAAGAACGGGATATCCACAGATGAGAGTAAGATTAAAGCCATTGCCGATTTGCCACCACCTACTAACTATAAAGGGGTTCAAAGATTTATGGGCCATGTTGGTTATTATCGAAGGTTTATTTTAAACTTTACCGAGATAGCGCGTCCATTGTACAAGCTTCTTATCGAGTTTCACTGGACGGAAAAATGTCATCAATCTTATGAGTTATTAAAGAAGGCCCTAACAAGTGCTGCAATCCTGCGAACACCTGATTGGAATGTACCTTTTCATGTGCATATTGATGCATCAAATTTTGCTATTGGGTGTGTTCTAACTCAACCAGGAGAACATAAATTGGACTACCCTATTAGCTTTGCAAGTCGCCAATTAAATGATGCCGAGATGAACTACACTACTACAGAGCGCGAAGGTCTAGCTATGATTTACGCAGTAAAGAAATTTCGCTATTACCTTCTTGCTACCAAGTTTGTGTTTTATGTTGATCATCAAGCATTGCTATATTTGGTAAACAAGCCGTGTTCCACAAGTCGAATTACACGATGGTTGTTAATTCTTCTTGAGTTTTACTTCACCGTTGTTGTGAGGCCTGGGAGGAAACATGTCATGGTGGATCATTTATCTCGTATCCCTAATGGCGAAGCTCCTACGGGGGTTGATGATGAATTGCCTGATACTCCCTTGTTCATTGTTGAGACAATGCCTGAATGGAGTGAAAAGATTGTTAACTTCTTAGTTAATGGTTTTCCACCCAAAGAACTGTGCAAAGATATAGCTCAAAAATTAATCAAGGAATGCGGACCGTATTGCTTACTGGCTGGAACTCTCTATAAGAGAGGAAAAGATGATGTTCTTAGACGCTGTGCCCGCGAGGATGAGTATTTATATATTCTACAAGAGGCACACATGGGCGAAGCAGGTGGTCACTTTTCAGGAAAGTTCACTACCGGAAAGATCTTACAGTCAGGCTATTGGTGGCCCACTCTGTTTAAGAATGCATCACTTTTTGCAAAGGGATGTGATGAATGCCAACGCTTCAAGAAGCCACAAAGAAGTGATAGGATGCCTCTACATCCCATCAAGGTAACCCAACCATTTGAAAAGTGGGGCTTAGACTTTGTAGAACCGATTAGATACGAGAGCTAAACACAATTTGTTATCCTATGGAGTTTGGTGTCAATTAGGGAAACCGACCCTATCCCCCAGTACAATGCAAGTCAAGGGCATTAATAAAAAGAAAACTGCTATTCTTGGAGTCCTTCAGACCCCTGTTGTCTATGACAATGGAAGCATAGTGCAGAGGTTTCTAGTCATGCGCGCGGGATCTATGGAAGGCAACGTAAACCTGGGACGCACGTGGATGTTGGCAACCAAATGCACTATTGATTGGGATACTGGTAGTGTCACGACGCGACCACCGACTCTTACCCCTATCATTCAAGCAAAGTCACCTACGTTGCAAACTCTAGCAAAGTTGAAGAATAGCCCACATTCACAAGCCAAGGTTGTTAACTCGTCTTTGCCGGCTACCCATGAACCTAGCACTTCAACACTTGTAGTTGCAGCAAGCAGTAATATTGCAAGTACTCAACCTGCACGACCTAAGAGTACATATCAATGGGTCCCCAAGGCCTTACTTCCAACTACCTTAACCCTCCCATCCATTTCAAGAAACAATTTCCCTGGAGAACCAAAAGCGCGCTCTAGGAGATTCAAGACCAAATCACGATGGATTCCAAAACGACTATTAGAAGCCCAAGGCTACTATGATGGAAATGAGCAAATTTGGGTACCTAAACGTAAAATGTGTCCTTCCCTATCGACAACAAACCCATATGAGTCAAACAGTGTAACGTTAAAGCCAATGGCAGACCGTGGGAAGGGAAAGATCACAGAATGCTACACACCTAGTCCAGAGCTAGTTTGGGCTCCAAGGCAAAACCAATTTATTCCACCTAGCTCAGGAAGGGGGGAGTTCCATGAAGCTTCTAGCTCCTCATGTAATACATCCATAGAGGTAAAAGCTTCTACACAGCCTCCATCTATAGTAGTGGACCTCCATGAAGCTACAAAAGAATCCACACCTCCCAGTGTTCAAGAATCACCTGATGAGCCACATCAAGTTCGATCCTGGGAGAGTACCTTACCACCCTTGCAACTTGACGAGGCACCTAGGGTAATAGAAAACTACTGGCAAAAATCCTCACCTATTACCAACTGGAAAAATTGGTTTCAAAGGGTGACGACATCATTTCAAACGGTATGATCTACCCAAGGAAGGGGGGAGTGTTTGTGGACATCCATTATTCACTTGCTTCCCTCTCAACCTTTCTCCCTGACCTCTTAATCTCCAATCTTAGGGAATGTATATATAAAGCCTTATACTCACAAAAACAAGATAAAAAAGTAAAAGAGCAAGAGCCATAACACAAATCATAAAAACAAATTATGCACAAGAACACGACCCTTGTAATATTTGCACTCTAACCATCATCTATTTGCGTGTACAGATATGGCTAGTACGCTAGAGTCATCCACTCCTGCCTTGGGTGAGAGGTACCCTCGTTACTTTTCACAAATATTTCACATGGTCTTTCCAGTGCTTGCATGTGAATGGGATTTGATAGGTACGCTAGCATGTGAGAGGAATTTTGAGGAGTTAGAATGGCTGGTACGTCTCTTGACCACGTCTGATCCATACTTAGTAGAGAGCGTTTCTCCCATTGCACAAGCCTACCCTTTTGACCAAGATGACTATAGGCGTCTAGTGACCTTCTTAGTAAACATGGGCACCTATGATGAAGAAGAAAATTTACAGGACTACACGGATGGCACATATGGTCTCATGGATGATGGCTTTGTTTATCTCGATGATGAGGATAGGGGTTTAGCCTTAGGGTTTCCCCCCAACCTCTACAATATCCTATTCCCTTGACTCTCAAGGGGGAGCGCAACTAATGAGGTTAGGGTTCCTTATGTTTTTTGTTGTGTTCAATAAGTGTTGGTACCTTTTCCCACTAATGTGCCTCCTGGAGGTATTCCTTTTGTTTCCTAGTGTGTACAGGAGCGTGTTGCTATTTATAGGATTTGGACCTTCATGGAACCTTTCTCTCGTTCACACTTCAGATCAAGCGCCACCATCAACACAAACAGGTGTTTCTTGTCCATTAGCATTGTCCCTTATCTTTTTTGCATCTATGATTGTCTGCTTTGATTGTGATTGGTAGCATAATATCCAGCACATTTGCTTAGTAACAAATATTTAATTCAATGTAATTTTTTGTCATAATCACTTGTCTAGGTTTAAAAACCTCACTCTCATGCTTGTAGATTCCCACGTTCTCATTATAAGTTGGAACCGTGGTTGTTTTCTTATCATACATAAAAATAGCTCCAAGCCGATCAATGTTTGGTGGCGGTTCTTGAGCTTCTGAAACCATTTTCCCTTTTGCCACGTTATCTCCATATCTGTTGTAATCTTCAGGGTTACTGACTATCAGATAGTGGTTCCCCTTTTCGTCTCGGAATCTCTCTCCATCATCATAGACTCGAATTATCTCTAGTATTTGAGCAGGTCTTTCTTCAATACAAATACACTTACGTCCTCGATAGTCAGAATAGACTAGGGCTCCCCTCAAGTTTGTTCCTTCTAAGAAGATCACAGTGAGCTTGGAATCATTCAAAGGATTTAGGGAGGTGCTTCCTCCTGGCATTGGTCCGTCATAGGTGAAACCTCCTGGTTGTTGACTATCCATCATGAAGAAAGATTTGTCTGACGAAGTATCAGTATCACTACCTTCCTCAATAATCGGTGCTAGTGGATCTAGCCTTGCCTGAGTCACACTCTCCTCGGTGAACACTAAGCTACCTTGGTCACCTGCCACCTTCTCGTCTCTAAAAATGTATCTTCCTGATCTTAAATTCATCAAACTTATCAATGCAATTTACCACAAATCCAACCACTCATCTGGCAAAGGATCAGTCTCTGCACAAGTTCTTGCTTTGCTGCTGAATATACCTGTACACAAGCGTTTAATTTTGGCAATCGAATCAAAGCATTTATCTGCTAGAGGTTATCTTAATAATGATTGGTATAACAAGAGAGTTAATCTCAACCACTACTGTATTTTATACACTGCTAATATTCTGGATTAGGTCTGCTAATCTGGAATTGTACTTCCCTCGGATGTTGGTCAATTTACGTGAAAAAGTCTGAATTCAGTCTTTGCTCCGTCAAATGGTCAAGCAAGGTCCAAATTCACTTCTGAAAGAAGTTCTAGAACCCTTAAGCCAAATGGAATCTCACTGTCTCAGCCCAGTCAAATTTTATCTTCCGTACGTCCTAATAGACATCCTACGCGTAGATGTCTCCTGCCTAGGATGTCTCCTACTTTGTTTTGCCTGGATTTTTGCACTATGGATTCCCCTTGATGTGCTGAGTCCACAGCTGTTTTTACTTTTTGATTCGAAAACCTATAAGCTGGTCAATGGATCAGAAATCTGTTCCGACAGCCTGTTTTGCTGATGTTGATCAATCTAATCAACTCTAATTTGGACCAAAATTGACTAGGAGACTTGCCTCAGGCTATACAACACCTTGCTATGCCCACAGTCAGTTTCTGGCTTCAATTTCTTGCATTAGACGTCCTACACGTAGGATGTCTTTTTCATTAGAATGGCTTCAAATTCAAAACCCAGGCTCCCCTTGAGTTGCTGATCACTTTGGTATGCTCAATTCTGGATTTGGAGTGAAAAATCACACAGAAGACATACTACGCGTAGGATGTCTTTTTGGCCTGTTTGACCCTAGACTTGACCCACAGCTTCCCCTTGATGTCGACAACCCAATGGTATGCTTGGATTTTGGTTTGGATTTCAAAAGTCCCCAATTTTAGCTATTCTTGCCTTTTTCAGTCAAAAGTGCTAAAGTCCACTTTGAACCCAAATTTTCTCACCCAAATGAGATGAAACCCCTCTCAGTCACTTAATATTTCATGCAGGTCATGCTCATGCAGCCATCATATGGTTTTGGTCTTAAAATAATGCTTTGGCACAATTTGGGTAGGATGTCTGGCAATTTCAGTCTATCTGGCCTTATCCTGTCAAGATACGGTCAAATTTTCACTTTCCATTTGAAAATAGGGTAAACCCCACCTTCTGAACACACTGGTCAACTCAAAATCCCAAAATTCCCACCAGATAAGCCTATAGACATCCTACGCGTAGGATGTATCCTGGCTTGAAATTATATTTTTTCCTGACAGAAATGCTCATGATGCTCTGCAGCTCTATCAGAAACACTCAGAGTAACTTTTGGAATTCACTTCAGCTATCAAACACACTTTTGCGTCTTTTACAAACTTGTGATGAATTTACCGAGCAAGGATACATGCATGAAGTGCTCTAGATCCTGAATCATGATGTCCTACTTACTCTACTCCTACTCATCATGTGAAATGGTGATAATGGTGTTTTGGTTGCTTTCTGGCCTCTCCGGACTCTCAAGCTCTCCTCTCACCGCTTCTACCACTCCAACTCCTACTCAAGAACTCAACTAATACCTAAAACTATCTTAGTCTACCTAAATCTACCTAAGTCAAAGGATCTATGCCAGACACACGCTCCCTAGACTCCCTCTAAGACCTAGAGAGTCCTCCACCCTCTGATCCTATCTAAATGCAAAACGAGACTATTGGCAAGCCAAAAATCCCTATCCTCAAGGACTAGTCTCGGTCACCTGCCTAAGGTTTTCATCCCCGATAGCGGCGCCAATGTTGGACGGATACGCCGCGACGGACGTCAGCACAGCGAGAACTCACTAACAAGATTTGTCAGCTAAGGATGAAGCTCGACCCACAGGCGCGTGGAAGCAAGTATAAGGTGTCAACCTACACTCGACCGACTCCTAACTAATTCCTACAGGGGTCTCTACCCAATGTCTAAGTCACAGCCTTCAAGAGTGCATAAGAGAAAACTTCCTACAACACTTTCTAGAGCCTAACGCCCATCAAACAATCTCGAAACACCACAGAACTTGGAGGAGACCCTACTATCACTAATAGGTCGCTCTCCCTAAGGTCTATGAACCAAAACCCCAACCCAAAACACCCGGTGCAAAATCACGTAGGATGTCTGGCCTAAATGAGCTCTAAAAAGCACAATCTTGGCAAAATTTATGTCAGGCACACCTAAGATAGAGGTGGGTGTAGGTGCATGCAAATTGGTGTCAGACTGAAGGCATAGGAAGTGTATGGGTTTATGGGTTTTTGGTGATATGCAAAAAGTTTGATAGCTTTTGGACACTTGTGGTGAGAGCTGTACACAAATTTGTGTCTGCTTTAACGCTTTTTGAGCTTTTGTTGACTAATAGATTTATATTGTGCCAAACTTGATGAAACTTGTCAAGGTGCTTTAATGACCATTGTGGACATATCTGTGTCCTCAAATTGCAAGTCAGGTCCCCCCTTTAGCATTTCTAACTTAAGCATGCCTAAGATAAGAATGACTGATTTGGGGTTACCTGGAACCTTGATTGGTGATGGAGGGTTAATTCTTGATGTTCCATAAAATTGGGTTTGATTTGACAGGCTAAAATTTAGTTTTGGGAACTTGAGTCTACTTGGTGCGGGTAAAGTGCATTTGAGAAAGAAGTGTATCAGTGTGATGTAGGCTTTGTGAGGGGTGGGGGAATCATGCCAATGTGAAAATGTGCGCTAAATATGCTTTCATCCTAGCAAATCATCTTTGGTGCACCTAAGATAACTTTTACAAATTATTTCAATTTAGGCCCTAATCTTGCCCCATATAGATTCTACTAGGTCAATTATGAAGGTTGAAGCCCTTGGTTGTATTTCTTGCACTTGGTGCTGTGCTCAATTAGGTTGATAGTTCCTTTTTGAGCCAATCTTGACTTGGAGTCATTAATCACTAGTTGTATACCCATTGAAGGTTGGTAAAGATCCAATGTAAGTTATAGAGTTCCCCCTTTGAGTTTGAGGTCAAACCAATCAATATTTTGCATTGTGGTGCAAAATATCGCTTTGTGGTAAGGATATGGTCATTTTGCCATAAACTGATGACTAGGCCTCCAATGCACCCCTAAATCTCCACAACTTTCTAACATGATGGTCCCAACACATATGTGAAATCTGGTCTAGATCTGGGTCCTCCATATTTGGCACGCCGAAGATACCAGGTCAGCTTTTTTTTTGACACATTTTGCATCTTTGACCCTAGCAGTGTGTTGCTCTACTAGTGATTAGCCCTTGGTTCACTTTTGGTGCAATTTGAATGTCTTTGTGGCCGGTGTTAGTGTTTTTGATCCTTAAAGTTCCCAGATTTTCCTCTGTTGTTGAGCCCCCTACAGCTCTTGTGATTGGCAATGTGATAATCAAAATGCTTCTAGACATAGTTAGGAACTTACTCCTCATGGCTAGAGGAAGTGTTAGAAGCTGGACACACCCCACGAAAACCGACTACTCGGAAGATTATCATTTTTTGTAATTATTCATTTATTGAGGAAACCCGATTTTTCACCTTGTAAATATTGGGGCTTAATAGAAGTTTCCAGATTCTATCCCAGTTCTGGTAGTTAGATTGAGTAGTTGGTTAATTTGCAACTTTAGGGTTTGAGAATTGTAAGGTATATATACCACTTTTTGACCTTAATGAAAAAACCTTTTGTCATTTTGAAAAAAATAATATCTGTGAGTGACCGTACTGTGTACGAGAGAGAGTGAGATCTTCTTCTTGACGCTACGTGTGCACCGGTGGTCGGAATCGAGTGCGGAGAAGTGCAACGTGTTGCTCCCAACGAGAGCTACGCACCAATACTTACATTGCGCGTGTATGGTCCGGTTTTGCGAGCTCCTTCTACGAGCTTCATCTGGTTATTTGGTGAGCATACGTTGTCCGATTTTGCATTGCAGCATATCCACGCGTTCACATTGAGTAGAGCTACACATTCGACACTTTAGATTTCGAAAACAGAGACCTGCAAATACATGTCTGGGACTTCATTAGGAGAAGCTTGGACTCAAAAAAGGACTTTTTGGCGTTAGAGAGAGAATGTTGTTCGACCAATAGAGTTTGAGTCACCACAACGGTAGCTCCAATTTATTTGATTTTTATCTCAAATTTTTGTGTTTTCAAAAAAGAGTTTTTTCTGTTAAAAAGATCTAAATAAGAAGATACGACGCGATTTGTGCAAATTATTCCCCTGCCATGGGCGACGAACGCCGAATGTGCCATAACTCACATTCAATGAGGCACACCTTTTGATGAACACTTTTCAAGCTACTACTTCTTGTGTAAACTAGTGAGCCTCTTTTCTTTTATCGTTTTTGCGTAGTGTCACTTCGCAGCTAATAGAAGCAGAGATGGAAGGAAGACGACCACGACGATCATCCGCCTCTGTTAAATCTATGAAACTATTCAACAGCTTTGACTTAGACCATGGTCGCTAGATGTCTACCACAGTCACCATTGGTAGTTGGGTTCTGCTTCAAACAAGAAGAAGAAAACGGATGTCAAATGAATTCATCAACAGCTACAAAGGACGTGTGAAAGATTTTCGCTTGTCTCAAACGGGAAAGACAGTGAAAGAGGTGCTCATTGAGCATGCATATATGCACTCCGAACTACGACTACAACAATCACCTTTGGGGTTTTCTGCTCATAGACCAAACTGTGTGACTACTATATTGCTAAAAAGTCTTTAAAGATCCTTCAAGTTATTTTGTTGACTATTTCTTGTGACCATTCTCTTATCTTTTATTTTTGCAGATATTTATCCTTCTAACAAAGAAGACTGGCAACCAATTGAGTTTATAATTGGTATTTTTGATGCTTTTCATGCTTCGGTGAGAGAACTTATGTACAGAACTAGTGCGAGAAGAGCTCTCACAGAGAGGGGAGTTTTCTTTTATGACTACCTTTACAACGTCCCTTGCTCTGTCCATGGATTTGGCACTTTGAAACCTTTCCCTCTTCCCCAACAAGATTCCCCAAAGTGGCCAGTTCCAACTTCAGAAACCTCTAAGTGTTTTAAACTCAAGCTTCATCAGAAAATTTTGAAGTGTTTGCGACCAAACATTGCAAGCAGGCAAGTACGAGTCAGTCTATTTATGCCATTACATGTCTTTATAGATTTCTTCCACGATGAGGTTAGAAAAACAGAAACCATGTTCATCTGCAAATCCCAAACTTGCCTTGATTTTTTGGATGATAATTGGGATGTCAGTGATTCTGAAGGCATTTTGTGCAAAGTTGACGAGCGCTTGGTTGTGTGCAAGTGTATGATAGCATCACAGAATTTTATAGTTTCTTTCTACTACATGAGGTGGCATCGAGTGAATGGTCAGTTGGTAGCTATGGATCAAGATTTAAGTGACAATGCTTTTAATCCCTTGATGTCCATCGAGATATGTTTTTCAAATTATTTGCTTACAGTTTTTGTGGTCATATCAAATGTCACTTTAAGACAGGTTCGAGAGGATCTGTTAAATGAGTCCAATCTCAATTTGCCTTGAAAATTTGTTTTCAAGTGTAACATGCGAAAGGTACTAAGCTACATGTATGTAAGGTTTCCAGTTTTCGAAACCTTAAAAATTGTACAAAGCTTGCAAAACTTAATAAAAAACACTATTGAAGGATTCCAAACACTATTAATTTTGGTATTTTTGGAATCATAAGCAGAGCTTTACTATGTTTATAAATTTTCATAATCTGAATCCGATTAAAACTGGAACAGTTACGGGTCCTGGAAAATTACAGTAGAAATTCAATTAGTAACAAAAATTGAATGGTTCCAATATTAATCATTAGCAAAGACTCTTTACACTAAGGTTCTAGAATTAGCTAGAAAATTTCAATTTTCATCATTAAGGATCTGCAAAAATCAACCAAGTAAATTCTGGAAGGTATGGGGGGAGTGTGGAAGCTGGGGAAACTTGCCAAGGACAATAATAGCTGAAAATTGCGCAAAATGCAAGCTGGGGGGCTGCTTGGAATGTGGGAAAACTGCCAAAAACTGCCAGGTGCCCAGAAAAAGCTATAAAAGGACCCTTTCTCATCATAATTTTTCAAACTCGGAGCCTTGATGCTTTCTCTCTCCTCTAGAGAACACTACGTAGAAATCATTAGAGATTAATCTCTAATTGATTAACCCTAATGGTAATTAGCCTAATCCTGCTTAATTAGCAATGTTAGATTAAGCTATTTGTTAATAAATCAAAGATTAGGCCTATGTATACTCATAAAACCTCTCGTAATTGATTAATCTCTGCTGATTATTATAATTAAGCTTAGTAATATTAAGCTAATTAATTATCCTATCATATTAGGATTGAAATTAGCTAAATTAACCATGAATTAATGGTAAATATATTAATTAAGATTAGATTTAGTTCAAGTAATTATTAGAGTTGCCTTAGACAGTCATTAATCTAGGAAAATTATCCTAGAATTTTTTGAGTAATTTTCCTAATTAATTAGGTAGAATTAATGTATTTTTTTGAGTAATTTAAATAGGGGAAATTAGTAAATGGATTTCAAATGCTGTGATATATTTATCAGTGATTAATTAGGTGTTCAAGAACCCGTGATAATTAGGAGAAGCTCACAAAATTAATCTAGCTAATTACTTTAGTAGAAATACTTTGTTTTTTGAGCAATTTAAATAGGGGAAATTAGTAGATGGATTTCAAATACTTTGATATAATTATCAATGGTTAATCAGGTGTTCAAAAACCCATGATAATTAGGAGAAGCTCAGATAATTAATCTAGCTAATTACTTTAGAACAAATACTCTGTTTTTTGAGTAATTTAAATAGGAGAAATTAGTAAATCGATTTCAAGTGCTCTGATATATTTATCAATGGTTAGTAAGGTGTTCAATAACTCGTGATAATTAGGACAAGCTCAAAAAAGTAACCTAGCTGATTACTTTAGCAAAAATACTCTGTTTTTTGCGAAATTTAAATAGTGGAAATTAGTAGATGGATTTCAAATGTTGTGATATAATTATAAATGGTTGATTAGGTGTTCAAAAACCCATGATAATTAGGAGAAGCTCAGATAATTAATCTAGCTAATTACTTTAGCAGAAATACTCTGTTTTTTGAGTAATTTAAATAGGAGAAATTAGTAAATGGATTTCAAATGTTGTGATATATTTATTAGTGGTTAACTAGGTGTTAGAAAACCCATGATAATTAGGAGAAGCTCAGAAAATTAATCTAGCTAATTACTTTAGCAAAAATACCTTGTTTTTTGAGAAATTTAAATAAGGGAAATTAGTAAATGGATTTCAAGTGCTGTGATATATTTATCAGTGGTTAATTAGATGAGAAGAAACCTGTGATAAATAGGATAATCTCAAATAATAAATCTAGCTAATTACTTAAGCAGAATTACTCTGTTTTTTGAGTATTTTAAATAGGGGAAATTAGTAAATTGAATTCAAATACTATTATATATTTATCAAGGGTTAATTAGGTGTTCAAGAACCGGTGATGATTAAGGAAGCTCAGATAATTAATCTAGCTAATTATTTTACTAAAAAAACTCTATTTTTTAGACAAAATAAATAAGGAAAATTAACAAATAGATTTAAATTGAATTGAGATATTTATCAAAGGTTTATTAGATCTTAGGCAAACCATGTTAATTATGCTACTATTAGAAAATTAGTTTAACTCTATATCCTAGTAAAATTACTCTAATTTTTGGGAAAAATAAAAAGGGAATTATAGTAAAGTAAACCGAAAACCTTTGATATCAATACCAGAGAAGGAATATACCTTGAGGAAGCTATGATAATTATCCTAACCGTAGATAAATAGTTTAGGTACGTATTTTGGTCAAAAGTAACCGATTTTTGTATATAATGGACAAGAAAAATTAGGAAATAAATTTATCTAATTGCCAAATAAATAACCGAGGTCCAAAATCCTTACTAAAGGGTGGGAAAAAAATTACTTATAGCATAATTAAGTTATAGGATGAGTAACCTATCAAATCGACTATTAAAGATCCCTATTTATTCCAAAAATCCTTATTTTTGGGTAAACAAGGAAAATAAAGGTTATTCAATTAATCTTCTAATGGATTAAGTCTTTTTATAAGGCTGTCGAAATGGCTCCCAAGAGAACCAGGGGGAATCCTTTGACTGAAGAAGAGAATGTTAGTAACAAGCGCAACAAAGTAAATAATGACCATGAAGCTGGGCCTAGCCATAGGCCAACAGAGGAGAGTCTATGGGCACCTGCCCCACAGCACATGGACGAGCAGTCCCAGGTGGATTTCTATTATGTCATTAATAGCTTTTAGAGTTCATTTTAAGTTAAGCATTGCATACGTAAGGTTAGGAAGAAAAAAAACTCGTTGTAAATGAGAAGGTAACTTCCACGAAACCCACGAGCAATGATTGTAACTAGGAAAGAAATGATTGGGTTATGACTGATTGACTTAGGAAAGAAATGTTTGACCATCCTTAACACAGCTTGTCTCAAGACACCTCTGATTCCTTGGAAATATTTTTGCGCCAGGTAATGAGTAATGATGGAGATACCATCATGGAAGAGTCGGTTACCTCGGCACGTGTGGAGTCTTTACCCCGTGCTTGTTTATGTTTATGGATAGTACTTTTAAGTTTATCCTAGAGGAACCGCCCGGTTGTATGGGCAACTGGTTTTGGCGTATGGGTGCCCGGACTTTGGGTGAAGACTTTTTTCACCCCGGTTTATATAAATAAGGAATGGGTGTTGTTTTTCACCCCTGTATAGGTGGTCTTGAGACAAGTTAGTACTGGTCATTGATACTTTAAAATGACAGTACCTTATCTTAAGTTTAAAGATGTTTGTTTTCTGAAAAAATGTCTTCAATACTGTTTTCAAAGGTTGTCTTAAGGAAATGCAGTTTGAAAAGTTAAAAAGGAATCATTGTTTTTAATTGTGAAAAGAATGTGGTAGTAATTAAACAACAATAGAATCATGTGTGAGTGCGGGGTGGTAAGTGGGGATTGACTAAGGTTGTCAATCATGGACGGGTGGACCTGATTAGTCAGGTAACTATCCATTCCCGCGCACTAAAACGTTTAGAAACTTCTTCACTTGGACGAGGAATCCACCAACGGTTGTGCCCTCACATATGCTAGGGGGAAAAAAGCATTGGCTAAGGAAACCTTAATCTAAAGGATGAAGATATAGGGCCGGAATTTTTTTATAGGGTGTCGTTTCCACTGCGAGACAGGACTGGGTCTCTTCTAGGGCTATAAACCTAAGCCATTGCCAATGGTAAGGGTGAATTCCCTGGAATTTTTCTTGTTTAAAGACTCTGACTTTATTAGGCCTAGAGACCTGTCACAATGGTACCCTCCCTCTTTTGGTGTCGTCGGGGTTGGGGACCTTTCAATGTATTACTTTTATACGTTGATGTTTCTATCATGCTCATGTATCCCAATGTCTTATCGCTTACGTTGCATTGCAGGTACCTCAGAGACAAGAAAATACGACTCTTTGTGCACATTACCAACGAGACAGACTTGAAATAGTGAACTAACTGTACACAATGATTCAAATACTATTCTCAAAGATTACTCGACAAAGGCAGCTCTCTACATTACCAAACACCATCGGATCCTCACTCTCCCATTTTTTTGGAAAGCTGTACACAACATTTTGTAAACTTTGAACCATAATCAAAACAAAATTCAAATTTCGATCCACTGCTTGTAATCAATTTGTCAAAAGTACATTTCATACTCTCTTTCTAATCTTGTGCGTGCAGTGATGTGGGGGCTGTTGGTTGAGGTTGAGGAGAGGTGGTGGCTTGGGGGTTTGGGGGCTCCGGAGTTGCTTCATGAGTAGGAGAGGTGCTGGGTGGGGGGTTTGGGGGCTCTGGAGCTGCTTCATGAGTAGGAGAGGTGCTAGGTGGGGGGTTTGAGGATTCTGGAGCTGTTTCTTGAGGACGAGAGTTGGTGAGAGCTTGGGTTGGGGAGGCATATGGGGAGATATTGATATGTGCTTGTGTTGGTATGGCAGACACGGGGTATCTTGTCGACGGAGGCCTAGGCGTGAGCCTTGGTGCTGGCGGGATAAAAGCATCACGTGCTGTGTCTGGACGCATGGTCGCTCAATTGATCAAGTTTTCAATCATTTTGTTTCTAAACGAAGAAACATCAGCCTTTGAATAATCTACCAAATTTCTTACTTGCGTTAAGAACATCATGTTTATTAACATAGCTACTAACTTATTAAGATACAAATCTATAAACGAGTGTCAAATGCTTACACTTCTACGACTTCCATCAAGCATGACCCCTAACAAAATTTCTGCATTGATTAAGACCCTCCATCCACAAGAGTAGGCATCGTCCTGCTTAGGGACTTTGCAACTAATAATCGTAAGATTCTCATATATCTGCTCTCGCGTTAAAGCTTCAAGAGCAGACACAAGCTTCCGAACAGATCTGCGCAAAATACAATTAAATTTCATAAGCGACTTTTAACAAAATTCTTTGCGATGTCGAACAAAATACAAAACCTCTTACCTACGTACTTCACCATGAAATCCATGGGATGAATTAGCAAGGTAGCACCGGTTTCGTTCAAGGTGTAAGAGAACAAGACTCCAATGAGCGTTGTTAGAGATAAACATAAGCAAAACATATGTCATCACAACAAATTAGAGTTCAAGATAAAATAATTTCACTATTGAAAACATTGCGTACCCTTCATGATAAGCCAGAACAAAAACTTTTGCCGTCTCCATGTTCATTGACTGGAACCAGTCAACTACTTCCACTAAAGATGTATCCTCGGCCGTCAAAACGACCGAGAGGTTCGAGTCAAGGACGGCGACATCATCTTGCATATTCCAAGGCAAATTTGAAACTACAAACTGTAAAGAAATTCGTGTCATACAAAATTGAATATATAAAAAGAATTTATTGTGAAAAAAAGAATAGCATGCACCAAAGCAAGCAATTGATGATTGAGTCTGTGAGTTCCCTCGTTCGGTTCTGTAAAATTGCAATCTCGTGGGGGTGATAGGGAAAATACAGAATGCGTCCCCACAGAGGAAGGCCAACATGGAAATAGGGAAACAGTAATGACAAATCATCATCGTTTGCGTCGTTGATGGCATCTGCCATTTGTTCCTCCATCATCTCAAGGCGTAACTGCTCCAATCTTTCACTATCGTCTTCTGTTGTGTCCCGCTTGGTGTTGAGACAGGTGTTGTATCGATGCATTTGTGTAGACACTTCATGAACTTTGACCTTGTCAATAGGTGGTGTTCTAAGAATATTGTCCATCTTTCGATCTGAAATACCGACAGGCGGTATTGTTTTGTCATACCTGAACCTGAGAAGGCAAAGTGTGTTGATGTCTCGCGGCATCAATGTTGTCCTATGCGCCTGGGCCGAGAGAATGTAACTGTCCTGGAAAATCTCTACAAAGAAATCCTCGACGGCCTCGTGCAAGCACTCCATTGCACTTCGAGACCACCGGAAATTCAGGTTGTGTTGCTCTCAAATCTCGTGAACAACTCTCTGGAATGGCAGTTTAGGTATTGCCAATGAAATGTGCTTTTGGAGCTTACAAAGTTTGAGTAGAACGCTCCTATTCTGCTCGTATCTTGTTCTTCGCATTGTTGCCCGTAACTGCAGCATGGTCTTGCCCGGAATCACGTGTGATGTTGACGGTTGCACTGTAGACGAGCTAGCCTGGCCCTGCGGATAAACCTTCCTTGCTGTTTGCTTTGTGTGGGCCATGACCTGAACGAGGAGAATACGAGGAAGTATGGAAATATGGATGTGGGTAAAAACGCAGAGTGACTAGAGACACTTCGAAAAAAACAATGAGAAAAAAAGGGGGGAAGGTGTTTATATCAGCGGAATAAGTATAATGAGAAGAGGTGGCTGCATTAATAATGACATTGTGAGGTATGACGGAAAGCGTGCGAGCATAATGATTACGCGCCACGTGGCACATCGGGACTCAAGCGATATTGGTGGTGCCGAAATTAGTGGCACTGTCTATTCGCGGTGTGGCACGACGAGGAAAGAAGCGCCCCAACGGGTTGCCCTAGCAACAACGGTATGTCGCGACACAACGCGAGGAGGCGGATCTGAGTACTCTGGACTGGCCGTACCGCATTATGACACGACAACAAGCTGTCGCGCCAAAACGCGATAGCGGTGCTTTTGTGGAGCGGCTGCACCAGTTTCGCGTTGTGGCGCGACCGTTCCATGGAGACTAACACGTGGTGTAATCATCATGGCGACTGCATGATGCACGGGTGGCGCGACAAAAAGGCGTCGCGGCACAACACGAGGAGGCGGACCTGAGTACTCTGGACTGGCCTTATCGCGTTATGACGCAACAACAAGCTATCGCGCCAAAACACGATAGAGGTGCTTTTCTGGAGTGGCGGCACCAGATTCGCATTGTGGCGCGACCGTTCCACGGCGGCGACACGTAGCGTAATCATCACAGCGACTGCATGATGCACGGTGGCCCCATGATGCATGTCAATCCATGTCATCAATGTCCTTGGGACTCCTCCAAGGAACACATATTTTCTAGGAGTTGCCTTAAGCTGCCAGTGCACTTGCGGATAACAGACTACAACTGTACACTTCATAACCGCAAGTGTCGAGTGGCTGAAGATTATGCAGGTTTTTTTTTATATTTGCATTTAATTTTGGATGAGCATGTTGATGCTGCAGAGGCCTCACTAGAGGATCAGACTGGGGAGGGTCAAGAGCCCAAGTCTCGGGGAAGCCTTGCCTTGCAGGTTTCAGAGGGAGTCCAGCTTCAGGAGGGTGCTTTGCCTACTAGTGTTTTACCTACCATACCTATTGGTGATTTGCAGTATGTCATGCTTAACGACATTATGGAGCTTTTTGACCTTCAAGAGGACTATTGCCTTGCCATTGTGGCACAGAATCTCAAAGAGGATGATGTTGTCATTGACCCTAAGCACGACAAGTATTCTGTTATAGATGCCCATGTAAATGACGATGAGTTTGTTGACCCCGCAAGTGCACTTGTGATGATTTACAATCATGTTGCTAGGTATGAGCGCACACTTCCAACAGAAAAGGAGTTCATGGAAGTGCAAAAAAAGCTAGGGATTGAAGAAATGGGTAAGGCAAGCACTTCTTCATCATCTTTGGCCTCAACCTCCAATGCGCCCACTGGAGGTCAGGGCGGCATCAACCTATGGAATGAGGACTTACTTGAGGAAGATGAAAACCAGAAGGTAATCTTCTTTTATTTGCCTTACCTTTTTGGTTTCTACTTATCTCATTTCATAACTTTAATTTGTTGCAATTGGTGGTCTATGATGATACCTTCATTCCTCGCCCTCGTGGACAAGGCATGGGAGATTTAGGAAAGATTCCTAAATGTCTCTTTAGGAAGTCTCAAACAACTTGAGTCGGAGTTGTCCAAGTTTTTCCAATGCGTTCTTTTTGAAGTCACCACTCTGCATGTCGCGATGCCGCAGAAGATGCCTCCCATATTTCCTTCTTCCGTCGTTTGCTTGCTAATCTCATTGCTTGGCCAATCTGACTGTCTTTGACACATTCCTTTCGGTGTGTTCTATGCATAAGTTTTTGATAAGTCCATTGATGTAGTTCCTCCAAACTGTTGGCTTTGTTTGCACCACCTCCGTGACGAGTGTGGCTGAAATAGCCAGTACGGGCTTGGTAGTGAGTTTTCTCCATACCTTGTGTAGACCATATAGCCAAGCTACCATACTGCCTAGCAGACCAAGGCATGTGGTTGCATATGATATGCTGCAAAAAAGACCAGCCTACTGTTTATATGTAAATATATAATCACAATTTTATCAAATAAAGTAATATACCATGTAATGAGTTATGTGTTGATTTGTCCATGCAACTATGAAAGACCTGTGGAAGGTCTCCAGAGCGTCTTGAAACAATGTATAGTCAGTATCTCTCCAAGTATTGAGCTCACAAAACTTGAATATGGAATCCAAAACTTTTCCACACGTTCGCTTTGCAAGTCCTTGCTGTACCATTGTCTGCATGGTCAACCACTGCATTGTGCAGGTTTCTCCACCGGTTGTATCTCAATGTCAACCTTTCCTGAGCACTTTGACTTTTGCGTTGTCTGCTACTTGTTGGCATCGACAAGAAGAGACGGGCTTTCACACCACCAATAGACAACTTCTTTGGCACATCTCGACCACTCTTCTCGTCTTGCTCTATTTTCACATGTCCTCCATGCAAGCCCATATCTGAGAAAATTGTTTCCAATGATAATATAGCCCTTTTTTTTGCTGATGCTGGCCGAGTGGTCCAAGCAAAACAAATGTATAGAAACATAAGTTTCTCAATGACTACAGAGTGCATGCATCGTGCAAATATGTACTCTGGATAGTGGAATATCCAACACTGGGCAGAAGTTAAGGTCCTGCAAGTGCCTGTCCGATGCTCTCCTCCAATTTCTTTTGTCAAGACCAATGACTCCTCCCATGCAATACAAACAAGTGCTTTTACTTGTTGCGCCTTTTGAGATGTTATACATACACTTTAGGGTTTTGAGATCTCCAGCCATATGCCACTCTACTATGTATGAACCCATGCCTAATACATCGAGTGTATTTCCATTTTTCTGTTCGCTTATGACTTCAGGAATACTTGTTTGATGGAAAACCTAGTTAAGAACATCGAAATTCTCTGCAGGCACCTGAAATGGGAAAACCAAACCAATCAAATGAAACATGTCTAACCATTTTTTTAAGAAAAAATTTGTTGATATCAAACCTTGAATGTGGCTAATAAGAAAATATTGTTTTCGGATTGCACGCTAAAGTTTCTAGGGTCGTCTGAAGCAATGCTTTCATCTAATGCTCTATTCATAAGTGTTATTGTGACACGCTCAACCTTTGTCTCTTTCACTAGCTCGCACTCATCCAGTTTAAGCACTAACTTCAAAACTCCATTGCATTCCTCTTGAGAAACCTCGAACAATTGAACAATATATGTCTGCAAAGCTACTAAATCATAAAATATATTATTGTATTTGTCATAGACCACTTCCTCTGCTGATGGCGATCTGTACATTGCTTCAATGTGAAAAGGAGTGCCCCAAAGCACTTCTTGGTTGACCTCCAGTCTTTTCTTTCGAATGGAGAAAGGATTTGGTAGCAGGTGTGCTTGAGAGTGAACTTCTTACTTTGTTGCTGCATAGTTCTGTAAACAGAAAATTAAGTAAATGGACCATTTCCAAGTTTTCAAATGCTACACATATCCAATATACCTAAAAGTTGCAGACATTTGATTTGACAGGTGAAGACAATTGATTCAAACACCAGACATACCTAAAAATTGTAGAATAACCTTTGTTGGATATTTCGGCTTCATCCAGAATTGACTGAACATCACGTGTTTGGAGTTGATTCTGTTTCAAAAGAGTGTCAAGTTGCTTAGCAACAATCTTGCGGTAGCGCTTATCGTCCAAAAGTCCGGCGACATCTTTGCGTTTTAGTATGAGACCATAAGGAATTGAAGAAGTTGGTGTGTTGCTGTCAATATTTGACTGAGGATGTAGCAACGATCTAAGCATAAATATGAAAAGTAAGATATAAAACTACAAATGTAAAGATGAATTAAACCTGCTTGAATGATAATCTTACTTGATTGCTTTAACCCTCTTCTTTAAACCCCCAAAACCAACCTTCAGTTGTTCAATGTCTCGTAAGCGTCGTTCTCTTAACCGAGGACCCAAGACAATATTTTTTTCTCTGAGATCCTACGTGAGCTGCGTGATGCTTTGTCCTTGCCTTTCAGTTGATGAGCTCACTCTGTCACAGTTTGCTTCAAGAAAAAGTTTTCTTTGTGTGCAAGGTCTCTCTCAAGCTTAAGAATATCACTTATGGCCGCCAAATGCTTGGTGTAGCCATATAAACCAGAATAACCGTCTCCTACATAGTTCAGCAATGACGTTATGTTTCTGAACGGTGGAGTTGAGTTGGTGATAGGATGCTTAGGATATATCCTGCCATCCACCCAAAGATGGACGCTTTTTTTACCTTGAAATCTGAAGTTCTCTTTTGAAGCTTCGGAAAGGATGCCTCGCTTATTCTTCTTGTGGAGGGGCTCGTATTCTCTGGACAGTTCGATATGCATATGATACACATCGTTTTGACTCCTTGTCTGAGTTCTGTGTGAAGATGATAATGACATTGAGACGACTTGGTGAATGAGAAAGCTCAAAACAGAGGAGAGCACAAGAGTGGAGCAAATGGAAGAGAGCTCAATGGAAGAGATTGCGCGCAGGCGGAAAGCAAGAGAGACACGAAACTGAGGAGAAGAATAACATTCAATGCACCTTGTTGAGCGCCAAATCTTAGTTTTGAAAAATCCAAAAGATTGAGATAATCGGCGTTCGATTCGGAGCCGTCGTATGTTATCATTGTCTGAACACTTTTTGAGAGTTTTAATAAACGTACCCCCCAAATCTGATATCCGTGTTTTTTTGAAAGTGAATATCAAAAATGAAATTAGGGACTTTTTATTATCTCTCTCTAAGCTGACTTGGCATTTCTTACAAGGCCCATTTTTTAGTCCAAACTTTTCCTAATGGCTAGACTTGGTATGACTAATGAATTTGATGCTCTACCAGGTTCACTCTCATCCACCTCAGGAGCTCCAAAGAAGAAACCATGAAGGGAAAATTTACCAAGCTTCCACCATACGAGCTAGAGGAAGACTCCGTGAAAGAAGCAAATGTCACCTAGTTGGCAAAAGAATAGCTAAAAAGTCAACATGTAACATTTTACCATGGATCATTCAAAAGTGCACAAGGATCCAAAGTAGAAGTTCAGATGTTGCCAAAGCAAGATCAAGATCTTGTCAAAGAAGAGACAATCATGCCATTTTGGGAGAGAATTGGCCTTAAAGATTACCTCGAGCTGGAGCCCTACGGGGTGGACTACAAGAGGGCTCATGAGCTCTTACATAGCATCACAGAAGAAGGAAGGGAAGCCATCTCAAACTTGAAGCTCTCCAATTGAGGTACACATCACAAAGAGGACCAGGTTGCCAAAGCTGTAAAGTTACAAAGAGGAGGAAAACCCATGAGAGACCGATAGTTGCCCACAACTAGCATTTTCACGAGTCGGTCATGTTACCATATACATGTGGTAGTGATGTGTGTGAACACACTAGGACCGCCGGGGCATTTTTTCCCTCTTTAGGAGGTTTTTTCCCCCGTGCATTGTATATACGCCCATCACTCTAGGGCTATCTATCTTTCCATTGCACACCAAGTAACACACTCTCTATTGTGTGCCTTGAGCTTCCTTCGTCTTCTCCAAGCTGTGTGTGTTTCTCTGCAACCCTAATTCCAACAATTGGTATCAGAGTAGGTCACGTCCTCCCGGGCTTAGTCTCCAACTACTCCAGCACACGCCTGCTCACTTTCTCCGATTTCAGTGAGCTTTGGCAAGCGTTCGTAGGTCAACAAAAATTTTGGGAGAGCTCGAAGAGCATGGTCTGCTTAGAATTTTGATTTGGGCTCAATTCGGCCTTTGTTTCCACTACAGGCAGTACTGCACAGGCTATTTCGTCATTTTGTGCAGAATTTTTGTCAGTGCCGTTTTCTGCATAACAGGTGCCTTATAGTCTTCTATGGTTTGTGCTATGTAGCACAGGTTGTTCCAGCTCCATTTCTCCTATTTTCGGGCAGTTTTCACATCAGGTGCAGCATTTACCATGGCTGACAACAACAACACAGATGTGTTCAAGATGTTTGCTGCTGAGGACAGGTTGGATGGGGACAACTACCGTATGTGGGCTTATATGATGCAACATTTTCTTGTGTCAAAGGGCATCTGGAACATTGTGCAGGGCATTGATGTACGTCCTGGTTCTGAGGATGTAGGCGATGTTGAGGATGTTGCAGGTCTTGCTGCAAGGATTGCAGCTGTTAGAGTTGTTTTGCCTACGGCAGAAAAATCTCGTTGGGATGTTAAGGATGCACAGGCTCATGCATTGATTGCGTTGTCTGGGAAGCGCACCATTGTTCCTCACATCCGTTCAGCAAAATCTGCAAAACAGGCTTGGGATATTTTAGCAAGTCTTTATGCAAGCCGCAATGAGGCTAAAATTGCTTTGCTGCGTAAAGAGCTGGAGTCGAAGATTATGCATGAGGAAGATGATATGGACACTTTCCTTGCTAGTGTCAAGGATATCAATGAGCAGCTTATTTCTGCAGGTGAAGTCATTTCAGACAGTTCCCGTGTGCAGACTGTTCTTGATGCCTTACCAGATTCCTACCAGACTTTTGCTAGTACTTGGAGATTGATGACCCAAGGAAATCCTGAAGTTCTCAAGTTTGATGCATTATGCACATTGCTGTTGCAAGAGTCACTTTCTAGAAAAAACAGGACTAGGCAGCGTGCAGCTGAACAGGCTTTTATTGCTTCTCAAAGAAAGGGTGGTAACAGTAATGCAGTCACTTCTTATGGTTCTGCTGCAAGTGACAAAAATTATGTTCCTTATGCTTCTGCTGGCAGTACTTCGTCTAGAAATTCCGGTGATAAGGGCAAAAAGAAGATGCGTTGCCATTATTGTAAATCCAATGATCACTTGATCAAGCCGTGTCCTAAGTTGAAGGCCAAAGAGGCTAAGAAGAAAGAGGGTGGTTCCACTACAAATGCAGCCATTGTTGAGTCTTCTGTGAAAGGAGACTGTGTTGCTGATGTTGATGCAGAATGGGCATTTAGCGCAAAGTTCACTTACAATCCTGTTGTCCATGATGCATGCTTGTCAGTTGTTGCTGCAGATTCACATGTATGGTATTTTGAAAGTGGTGCTACAAAGCACATTACCTCACATCATGAATTGTTTACCTCTCTCGAGTGAGTCCCTCATGGAAATTCAGTCACTTGTGCCAACAACGCCTCTTATCCAGTCCAGGGAGTTGGAAAGATTGTGCTCACTGCTGCTAATGGCAGTTCCTTCACCCTTGTTGATGCACTTTATGTACCTGGGATCAAGAAGAATCTCTTGTCTGTATCCGCACTTGCTAGACTTGGACTTGTAGTCAAATTTGTGGATGACAGATGTACAGTTCATGATCTCAGTTTTGGTGATAAAATTGTTGCATCTGGGCTTTTGTGTCGTGGGCTGTATAAGCTCACTTTGTATGACAAGTGTGGACAAAATTTTGTAAATGCTGTTGCAGATTCAAGGGCTATTTCAGATGCAAAACTTTGGCATGCACGTTTTGGTCATCTGAATTTTGCCAGTTTGCTGCGTTTGCAGAAATCTGATATGGTTGCTTCTTTGCCACCTCTTGAAGCACCTGTCAAACATGTTTGTGAAGGCTGTATTTTGGGTAAGATGCAGCGTTCTAAATTTCCAAAGGATGGTTCAGTTCGAGCCACATGTAGGTTGCAGCTTGTGCATAGTGATGTTTGTGGGCCCATGCAAACTCCGTCCTTGGGCAATTACCTGTACTTTGTGACTTTCATTGATGATTACTCCAGGCATGCATGCGTATTTCCGCTTAAAGCGAAGTCCGAACTTTTTATGTGCTTCAAACAATTTCTGGCTATGGCTGAAAATGTGTCAAAATGTACTATGGGCACCCTCCGTTCCGATCGAGGGGGGGAGTATATGTCTCATTAATTTAATGCATTTCTGGCTAGTCGTGGGATAAAACACCGATGTACAGTGCCTTATACGCCTTAGCAAAATGGTGTTGCTGAGAGGAAAAACAGGTCACTAACGGAAATGGCACGATGTATGGTCAAAAGTCAAGCTTTACCGCATTCTTTTTGGCTGGAGGCCATCATGTGTGCCACTTATGTACTTAACATGTGTCCTACGAAAGCTTTGCAGTCTATTACTCCATATGAAGCATGGCATGATAGAAAGCCTTCTATTGAGCACATGCGTGTTTTTGGCTGTTTGGCATATGCTTTGGTGCCACAAGTGCAGCGCAGAAAATTGGATGATAAGGATCTCAAATGTATTTTTGTTGGTTATAGTGCTGAAAGCAAAGGTTACAGGTTGTATCATCCGCAAACAAAACGTATTCTGGTTTCTCGGGATGTAGTGTTTGTGGAAGATTCTGTTCAGCCCTTGCTGTCATGTACTAGAGACAGTAATGTAAGCTCATCACAAGACATTTATGACACTTTGTTGCCTCTTTTTAGTGGTGGAAATACGAATGTAAGTTCCAATGAGGCAAATGTACAGCCTATGGGGGTTTCTGAAAATGTTCTACATCAGCCTATTACTGATGCAGATGTACATGATGTACTTGATGAGGAAAGGGCTGAAAATGAGCAGGCTAGAGGTATGCCAAAATGGCTGGTGCACACTTTGCGTGACAGTAAATTGGATGCACCTTTGTCTAGTCGTACTCGTTCAGGCTCTCGCCATGCATCTTATGCATCAGATTGTTATGCTTTGGCTGTGTCTAGCTTACATGATGTTGAGGAGCCTCTGACTTTTGATGAAGCACAAAATTCGGAAAATTGGATGGCTGCCATGCAATCAGAATATGATGCACTTATAGAAAATGACACATGGACTTTATGTGATTTGCCTCCTGGCAAAAAGGCCATTGGTACGAAGTGGGTTTACAAGTTGAAACGCAAGCCAGATGGTGAGATCGATCGCCATAAGGCTCGACTTGTTGCAAACGGTTATGCACAGCAAAAAGGCATAGATTATGAAGAGACTTTTGCTCCCACTTGTCGTATGACTACTGTGCGTTTTCTATGTGCATTGGCAGCTCATTTTGGTTGGGATGTACATCAATCAGACATTGTTACTGCTTTCTTGAATGGTGACATATTTGAGCAAGTTTATGTAACGCAGCCTCGCGGTTTTGTCATAAAAGGACAAGAGGACAAAGTCTGCAGATGTAAGAAGGATTTGTATGGGTTGAAGCAATCTCCTCGTGCTTGGTATGATAAAGCTGACACTCATTTGGTCAAACATGGCTTTCGTAACAGTCCAATAGAAAGCACATTGTATGTAAAGCGTGAGGGTGATGTACTTCTCATTGTGGTTCTTTATGTTGATGATTTGCTGATCACTGGACCAAATGAGAGACATATTGCTGAATTTAAGGCTGATTTGAATGCTACTTTCAAGATGAAAGATTTGGGGTTGTTGCATCATTACTTGGGTATACAGTTTAAGCAGTGTGATGGTGGTATTGCCTTCTGTCAGAAAAGTTACATAGAGACATTTCTATGTAAGTTTGGACTTGAGGATTGCAAACCTATTGCCACTCCCATGGAAACAGGTTTGAAGTTGAGTCTACATGATGCTGGTGATCCTGCTGATGTCACTCTTTACCAAACTGCTGTTGGTTGCCTCATTTATGTATGCAACATGAGGCCGGATATTCAGTTTGTAGTCTCACAGGTCAGCAGATTTATGCATAGCCTAGGGTCTAAGCATTGGCAGGCTGTCAAGAGGATTTTCCGCTACCTTAGTGGAACTTTACATCTTGGCTTGTTTTATCCCAAGGGGGGATCATTGCCGCCAGACTTACATG
Organism: Adiantum capillus-veneris; assembly: GCF_014529385.1. Classification (NCBI taxonomy): domain Eukaryota; kingdom Viridiplantae; phylum Streptophyta; class Polypodiopsida; order Polypodiales; family Pteridaceae; genus Adiantum; species Adiantum capillus-veneris. The sequence continues at coordinate 151,012,381 of NC_140944.1, forward strand.
CTTTTTCGGACTCAGATTGGGCTGGTTGTTTTTACACGCGAGTGTCCACAAGTGGTTTTTGTTTCATGCTTGGCAGTTCATGTATATCATGGTTGAGCAAGAAGCAACCTATTGTGGCCACTTCGAGTTGTGAGGCTAAGTACAGGGCAGTCTTCACAGCTACGGTTCAGTGTGTATGGTTTAGATGCCTTATGGCTGATTTGGGTGTTGGACAGGACACTGCCAACACTATCTACGCTGACAGTCAGAGCGCATTGGCAGTTGCGAGGAACCCAGTTTTTCATGCTCGCACAAAGCACATTGAGGTGCATTACCACTATGTCAGGGAGAGGCCCTCAGCAGGAGAGATCAGCTTGGTTTATGTGCCAACACAGGACAACCTTGCAGATCTTTTCACAAAGGCATTGTCTCGTGAGAAGCTTGAAGCTTTCCGCAAAGCTTTGGGCTTACTCCCCTTTGTGGACTGATCTTGTCTTCCCTTTACTCATGTGCCAACTCTCGTTCACCGCATCACTCTAGGGGGGATTTGTTACCATATACATGTGGTAGTGATGTGTGTGAACACAGTAGGACCGCCGGGGCATTTTTTCCCTCTTTAGGAGGTTTTTTCCCCCGTGCATTGTATATACGCCCATCACTCTAGGGCTATCTATCTTTCCATTGCACACCAAGTAACACACTCTCTATTGTGTGCCTTGAGCTTCCTTCGTCTTCTCCAAGCTGTCTATGTTTCTCTGCAACCTTAATTCCAACAGGTCAACCTCTTTCACGGATCTAAAGCAAAGAGAGATAGAGTCGGACTTTGGCTCTATAATCAGCACTTTCATTTCATTGCTAAAAGACCTCCCAAGTGCATGGTCCCAAATCATGTCGTGGCTTCCACTGTCACAAAGGCCTCAAAGAGAGAAGGCGTGACAGAAGTGAACCTCACCCAATATTTTTACACAACTCTTACTCATGTGAAAAATCTAGAGAACATCACCTTCTTGGGAGCTCCAAAAGTGCTAACACAGATTTCTTACCACGCTATAGGCCTTGCAGAACATCTACCACCTACCTCATAGGAGAATCTATGGCTATGGAGCAAGACTGCTGATGAAGAATAAGTACATACAAGAGCTCATCAGTGGCAACAAGACTGAGGAGAAGACTAGTAGATGTCCCCAGCCATGAAACAACTACTGCAACAAGGGCTGCGGAAAGAAACCCATAAGAAGAAGAAATGACGAAGGAGGACACTCCTCTCAAAAGAAAGAAGAGAGAAAGAGGTAAATCTTATGGCCACAAATAAGCCGTAGATACGTTAGCATGCGTGCTCTGTTTTGTGTGGAATGCTTGACGTTGTTGCGTAGCTCTCTCTGAGCCTATGGCAATAGTGCAATTGGATCTCCAATGCAATGAGCGAGTAGGAAGTGGCGTCAAGATGAAGCTCACACTCACTGTCTTCCTCTCTCACACACAATTGACAACAGCTCAAAACTTTGATTATGATAAAGTTCTCCTGACAAAATGACCTAGGTACCTTATATACCAAGCTACCATAGGTTAAACCAAAAAAAGAGTTCAAGGGGTCAAATGACTTTGTATTTATAATCTAGAAGTACCATTGCACCCCAACTTCTACAACTAGAATATCTACTCATTAAAATAATGTTTTTGACCATAATCCGTATCATTTCATTACTCTCAAAAAATAAGGCTTTGTTGAGTTATATCGTATTGTTGACCCATGGGTCAATACTAGTCAATGTCCCCAACCATGAAACAACTACTACATCAAGGGCTGTGGAAAGCAACCAACAAGAAGAAGAAATGACGTAGGAGAAAACTCCTCTCAAAAGAAAGAAGAGAGAAAAAGAGAAAGCTAAGGTAGATGATGCAAAACCCACAAAGCGGCCTAGACCTGCAGTAGCAGCAGAGGCAGCAGCCCAAAAAATAGCAAGAACAGAAAGAGAGATAATGGCTTTTGAGCTGGAGAGAGGACTAAAAGGGGATTTTGAGGAGAAATGGAAACCATCTCCTAGAAGGATCAAAATTCGAACCGAACACCCCATGTTCAATATGAAGGACAATCCTTGGGTCGGCTTAGAACATCTCTATCACCAAGAAGAACGTCAATGAGAGCAGGCCAAGGAACAAGAGCAAGACGATACACCGATAGAGAGGACTCACCTAAATAACAAGTCAACCTTGCTGAAGAGGTTCCACACTTCTCTTCTGCAAGTGAGCCACCACAACCGGAGGATACAACACCACTAAAAAGAGAGGAGATTACTCCCATTGCTAGCAATATGGAAACTGAATTAGAACCACCCAAAGAAACTACCAATAAGCAAGTGGATGAACCAGCCATCCCAACAGTTACACAAAGTACACAAGCCAACCAGTCAGATGAGCCAATCCCAATCGAGGCTCATGACACATCCATGGATCAACTGGAAGCAAGCAACACAAGAAGGTTGGAGAGTTTAGAAGACATAGATGAATATGCCCAATATGCACATGATGTGGTAAAAATAATGAAAGACAAGATCTATGCTCGCTACCAACAGCTCCATAGTTTGTATAAGCAACTGTAACTCTCAAATGAAAGGCTCAACATGGCCAACAATTGTGCTGAATTGTACAAAGAAGCCATGTAATTCAAAGACAAGGAACTGGCTGAACTAACTGCAAAGTCAGCAGCAAACTTGGAAGCTCTCTAAACAAGGAATCAGTAGCAAGAGCAATAATTCATAGAGGCCACTTCCACTTTACAAGAGTCTGCTTTCACAATCAGCCGGCTACAAATTCAACTAAATATTGCAAATACTCACTTGGCATAGTCAGAAGCTCAATGCCAAGAGCAAAATACATTGCTAAATCAACTCAAGGACAAACCTATAGTAGCCACACAACATGGCACATATGAGGTATATAAAGTAGTAGAACACAAGGTTAAAGACCTTGAGATGGAGCTAAATCTAGAGTAAATGCAGAGAAGAGAACTCTCCATCGGATTTATGCAGTAGGAGGAGAGATATCAAAAGGAAATTGACCAACTTAAAGAAAAATTGAGTAAAGCGCAAGCAACTGCCATGACACATACAACCACACCAACGGAAGAACAAATAGATTCCGCAATGCAAGATAAATACACTACAATTTATGGACTTTGAAGTAGCTACCACCAAAGAGGCCAACCTTCCAGATCTAGATACTTCTCATGATGAAGCTGACCCTCAGCTCAACCAAAAAGCTTAACTGCCGAGGAAGAAGCATCACTAAAGAAGCAAGTGGAAAAGGAGATCAAGACCATCTAGAAAGAAGCCATGCAGTGGGAAGAGTGGATACTACACTCCATCAATGCCAACCTCCTCACACCATCCGATATCAATGAGGCATGGCATTAGAAAGCTCTACCCTTTCCCCTCATAAAGTTTGGAGTACTCCAAATCAAAGAGAGACTACTCAAGGATTTCCAAGCCAACCCAACATTGGCACATCCCAAATGGCGGGAGATCTGGCTACACCGGCACCCCAATATCTAATTTTTTATACAAGTGCACCAACACATATCAAACAAGATCCTGTGTAGTGCTCGATACCAAGGGTCAGAAGCTGGTAGCAACATTCTGTCCTCCAGCAAAAGAGGCCCACTTGGCTCAACTACCCTAGGTTTCCACCACCCTCAACCATTCGGTTGTTTACAAGGATTTCTGGATTTAGTGTGCATCATGTCAATAAAGATTGCAAAAATGCTCCTAACTTTCTTGCAAAATTTTCAATGTGCAGAGAAAACAAACGCAACATGGATGTCCTTCCTCCAAGGCGCCAAGGGCTTATGCTATGATTTATCGGGCCAGCCTTTGAAAGAAGTGCTCCATGGATTCTATGCTAGGTTAATGTTTCTACCATCCTACTGTATGTAGACATTTGAAGAAGCAATCTACACAGGCTTCTTCACTTATCTGTCCAAGATCTTTCGCCCCGTCATCACCAATCTGTGAGCGAGATTTGTTTTTTACTCCGCAGTTGAGCAAAGAAATAAATTAACCATGCAGTTTATGTCCATTGAAGATAAAGAACTTTGCCTCAGATACCAACAAGGTCTCAAGCAGTATGCACAAAGGACAGCAACAAGGAAGACCCGCCACTACTTAGCACCCTAAGTAGCTGTGTTGTGGATGAAAAAGGCAAGGAGGGGGGTAATGTCAGTTGCCTAGATAACAAGAGCCATAGAAAGAGCATCAAAAGGGATGCCACTCATTTTTTAAAGCCAATTGATTGTATTGAACCCCTTTGTATTACTGAGAAATCCTGCAAAGTCCAAAGCCATTGTAATATTATTGATTGCCAACAAGTCTAAAGAGGTTGAGGGCCTCCAAGGTTGTAATTGTATGCACTTTTTAAGCTTTTTATTGAGCCCAAATAGCTAGGAATCAATTCTTTGAACCTTGGCTAAGGTATAAAAGCCAACTTTTGTAATTAAAAACCTAAGTTTTTGGATAATGAAAATAAGCGTTTGTTGTAGAAGCTCAACGTGAGTTTACTGTTTCTTCAATTCCTAATGTCTCTCTTGTATGGTGTTGCATTGCTATTCCAAGCATACCAATGCATTTGTAGGTGAAAACTCTTCCATTTAACGTAAGTTTCTTGCGATGAAAGTGTGTTTTTTGTCGTACTATCCACGAGATGTAGAGCACTAAAATTGGTTTTTGACCTTAAGAATAGGTAGAGCACGTCTAGAAGAAGCTTGGAGTGCTTCAGATGCTAAGATTGAGTAACCTAAAATTATGCACGCTTTTGTATGAGTGTCATAAATGACATTTGAGTACATGAGAGCGTTAAGGATACTCTGCTCATACTAGGCATAAATTTTTGTTGCATTCGGAGACTCATAGCTATGCCAAATCATCGGATCAAGCTTGCGGTAAGGACAATAGCTTTTGATGTGTGCCACACATTTGAAACTAAGATTGGTAGGAGTGGCTTAGAGTTGGGTTTTCCGAGAGTTTAGCTATCTCTTGTAGCCTCCATGCACTAGTCGGGCCAGCTATGTCGCATGGATTTACAATTTTTATGTGTGTGGTTCTCACTTTGCTAGCATCAATATGGTGAGGCTTGACAGTCAACCAACATTTGCAAGTTTAAACTAAAGTTGTCTCTATTTGTTTGCAACACATACTTGCACACGTTGCATTTTTTCTTGATATATATGGTTCATCAAGCATTTAGAGTAGCCTAGGAATGGAGCACTCACATTATCAAGCAAAAGCAACCTACTTCAAGAATACACATCACGGAGGGGGGAGGAAATGGAGCAATTCTCTACATGAGATGTTCAATTTGGTTCTATAGTGTTAGCAAGAAGAGAGAGAAAGATGTCTTGATTCATAAGTAGTCTTAGATGTAGGATCAATAAATTGATTCACATGAGGTGATGAGAATTGTATCAAGATCATTAAATTGATTAATATAAGGTGATGATAAATTGTATCATGCCCCATGTGCAAGAGATCATTTTTGGTAGTCATTGAAAACCAAGCAATGAAACAGTAGGTTTTGTGTTGATGAGAATCATATCAAGATCATTAAATTGATTAACATGAGGTGATGATAATCATATCATCTCCCACATGCAAGAGATCATTTTTGGTAGTGATTGAAAACTAAGCAATGAAATGACAAGTATTGTGGATAGAACCTGACAAATTATTAGCAATTTTCCATCTTTATTGTAAGCATCCATAGCAATGCCAAGTTACTATTTTATGACACAATCGGTGGTTTGGTGTGTAAATTTTTGGTTTTTTTTGTTTTAATTTTAAAAGTTATATTAAGCTTTGTATAGTTTTGAAGTTTTAAATGCAAAATAGTTCAAAACTCATATCTTTAAACTCATTTGTCATTTGTGATTTCTAAGCTACCCTCTTGAACATGCACCAGCATGCACTCCTCTCTTACACGCCATGGCTGACACAGAGAACCAAACCACTACATATGCTAATGGCACTTGCACCCACCATACCATTGGAAAGGGCCATAACCACGATGTCATTCAAAATCCACAATTGAAAACTTGCAACCTCTATTGCATGCCAAATCCACCGACAATGGGCAACCTCCACCTCAAGTGGAATTCATCACTAGGAACCCGTAATTGCTACTAGTTGTAGAAGAACCCCTTGAAGCACCACAACCTCCACTTCAAGTGGAATCTACCATAGAGAACCCACATGCTTCACCTCTTGGAACAAGTCCTTGAAGCCCCACAACCTTCATCAATAGTAGAACATGCTCAAAAACTTGCGATATCCCAGGCTGCATGTTGAGTCTACCAATGATATGCCTTTACCTCCACCAAATCTAGATCATTCATCAACCATAAAACAAATATTTGATGTTCTTCCACCCTTGATGCATACCTCATGCCATTTTGAGATCCCCCCTTCTTCTATACTTCAAACAGAAGAGTAGCTCTAAGATCTAGAGGGAGTGGGAGGAGGAGGAAAGAATGGCCGAGGGAGGAAAAAAGAAGAAAGGACCAAGAAGAGCATGGTGATCCTCTTTTAAATGCAAATATGGTGCCACAAATGAAGCAACTTGTTGGCGGATATGCCGCAAGTAGATGTTAACATAGTGGCAGGTGCGTGGAAGAAAATAGATCTTGACCTTCTAAGACAATCTCTACTCAAGGAAATCAAACCCAGACATCCTATGTGCTTGTGACTACAATACAACCTACGAAGCTCACACTAAAAAAATCAAGACCAAAAGTCCTTGAATCACCTCAAAACTCACAAGGAATCCTCTACTTACCTAGAGGTCACTACCCTATGGACTCAAACCCCATATCCCACCCATAACCACTTGTGCAAAAAATGCATATGAAGATAGGCAGCCTAGTATAGGTCAAGGATTCTCAACATATATGATCCTAATGTGTAGCTCTTCTTGCTATGAACCTACTGGTATGAAGAACTCACAAAACAGACACGCATTTTGCAAGATAACTCATTTAGAATCTCTTGGGAGCCTGCCTTGTGGAAAAAACCAAAATTTCACAAGCTTGGTGTTGGTGTGTAGCCCTCACCGTTGCTAACTCAGTGGTGGTGTCAGCTTTGCAATGATTTCTCCATAGCGCACATAGTGAAGAGATATGACCTCTCTCTCTCTCTCTCTCTCTCTCTCTCTCTCTCTCTCTCTCTCTCTCTCTCTCTCTCTCTCTCTCTCTCTCTCTCTCTCTCTCTCTCTCTCTCTCTCTCTCTCTCTCTCTCTCTTACAGTCATACAGACACGACAAACAATAAACGCAAAGATTGATTCATTAAACAGTTTCCCTAGGGCTACAAAAATTTGGCTTATGTACATTTCTCTTGAGAGATACATTCTCATCAAAATAATCTCTTGAATCCATCAAAAATTAAATATTACAATGGGTGATCCTTCTCAATGTTCCTCCAATCAACACCCCCCCCTCAGCATCCATATCATCCCTGACATGACTGGTCCATGTCTTTGTCTAGTCTTTAGTCCGTTCCTTTGCTCAATAGCACCCCGGTGTCTTAATCATCTTCAAGCAAGATTCATACCTAATGTTGCCGATGCTCACCGTTGGTCCAAAAATATTGCTATCATATGTGAAAAATCTTGTGTAGAAAGCCTCTTCAAAGGATTGCATGTGGAAACTAGGTAAAAACATCTATCGTTGGTAGAAGTGGTGTAGCATTTGTGGCAAGGGTTGAGTGGAGATGTTGTAAGACAATTTGAGGAGAGTGTCGCCTGTTGACAGTAGACTTGAGTCCGTATCTTTGTGTGGCGTGAACACCTCGATACAGGCTAGGAGTTGATAGTCGAAAATGACATGCTAGATGGGGTGGCCTCTACACCACACATAGCCTAAACATTCCCAAGCATCATCTCAAGGTAGGAGTTATCCTATAGCTATAAGGGGCACCACCTAGCATAAATGCGGCTAGGACGCAGACATAGATGACCTAGAGTGGCAGGAATGAGATACCATCTAGGTAATCAACATAGAATGATGATGTAGCAATCGTCCTGATATTAAAAAAATGCCTATTCAACAGTCAGGCATGTGTGTACGAGAGGTATGTGACAAGGTCAGAATGGAGCATGACTGACTGGTGATGGTGCACATGATGAAGCACAAGCAGTGTGATATACAATGGAAGAATCATCCCACAGATATGGGCAAGACAAAGCTAAGGAGTGGACTCAAAGATCATGACAACATTGCATACTTTTATTGATGATGATGATACTTACAAACAATGGTCTTGGCTATTACCAACCTTTGCTCTTGGCACGGGTCACATGCATGATGGAATGCGAGCACCATATGGTGCATGGAGGACTTTGGAGTTAGTGGGGCTAGCACGTTAGCGGGAGGTTACTTGATAGTAGAGAGAGAGAGAGAGAGAGAGAGAGAGAGAGAGAGAGAGAGAGACTATTCCTTGCGCCTTCATGGCTAGTGACGAACAAGGGAGAGAGGGATTGGCCACTTGCAGTGATAATGGAGGGGAAAGAGAGAGATAGAACTTGATAATGGAGGAGAGGGGAACGGTGGTGCCAAAGGGGGGGGGCGGTCCCTTCTGCATGCGCATGAGCAAGGGGGGGGATGGCGGCAGCCTGCGATCGAGAAAAAGGAAAAAACATTTTTTTTGTTTATTATAAGCTCCCCGAATGGGGCTCGTTCCCACGGCCAGGCTCTTTTTCAAAAGCCGGCTTAGCCCTCCCCTTCTGGCTAGAGGCATTCATGCCTCTAGCTCTGCTTCTGACTCTCTAGCATCGGAGTTGGAGGGCTCTCCCTCCTTTGGAATATCTAACATGAACTCTGAATCAAACCTTAAGAAGTACCTTGTTAGCCTCCATCCATTGACTTTGGTCTTGTGAATCCGACCATCTACTTCCATAAATTTGTAGCTGCCATTGGCGTATCGCTTTTTGACGATGAATGGCCCTTCCCATCTCGGCTGAAACTTTTTATCTTTCCTAGTGTCAAATTTGTTGTACTGACATGCCTTTCTTCAGACCCTTTTCCTTAAGCCCTTGATTGAATGTGAGTCGACATCGTTCTACTTGCCTTGCGTAGTGGTTGATCGCATCTTTCTTGTGTAACTGAAGCCTTTCTAGATCCAAGATGTGGTTGCAGAGATGGGAAATTGGGTGTTGTAACTGACTAGTTATGACTCGCAAGCTGGCTATCTGTACCTCAATGGGTAGAATGGCCTCCTTTCCATATACCATATGGAAAGGGAAATTGGGTGTTGTAACTGACTAGCCATGACTCGCAAGCTGGCTATCTGTACTTCAATGGGTAGAATGGCCTCCTTTCCATATACCATATGGAAAGGGAAATTGGGTGTTGTAACTGACTAGCCATGACTCGCAAGCTGGCTATCTGTACCTCAATGGGTAGAATGGCCTCCTTTCCATATACCATATGGAAAGGGGTGAAACCTAGTGATGTTCGGAATGTCGTGCGGTAGGCCCAAAGAGCGGCCATGAGATGCTTATCCCAATCACTTGTGTGGTTATTCACATGCTTTGTGATGATCTTACAAATCATTCCGTTCACCTTTTCCACTAGACCATTGCACTGTGGGTAGTATGGAGTGGAGTGTCGGTGTGTGATGCCTAACTTTTTCATCAGTTCTCCCACCAAGTCGCCCTCTAAAAACTAGCCCTCTATCAGATATTATCTCCAAGAGTGTGCCAAAGTGGCAACAAATGTGCTCAAATATGAACTTTGCCACTTCTTGGTTTGTAATGCGTGTGGTGGCTAGTGCTTCTGCCCATTGGGTCATGTAGTCTACACCAACTAGAATGTACAGTTTACCTAATTGGGCTCTTAATTGCATCTATTCCCCACTTCTCAAATGGGCCATATGAGATGATAGGAGTCTGTGGCTCATAGGTTAGTGTTCGATCAGTGGATACTTGACAAGCTTTGCATGTTTTACACCAATGATGCACATCCCTATTCAGACTAGGCCAAAAGAATATTGCTTGTAGAATCTTCTTACTAGTAATATCTAGAGCAAAGTGGCCACCACAAACACCATCATGGCAACTTGAGATCACCTCCGTGATTTCACTGGAGATTGGCATTCGCCTGAGGATCTGATATTTGCCCTTGCAGTACAAGGTGCTGTTTATAAGGCGGTATCTTGTTGCCTTTTGGAAAAGCCATTGTTTCTGGCCCTTGGTATACCCTTCATGACATTCTCCTGTATCTAAGAAGCTGATGATATAAGGCATAGCATTGCTACCCTGAAAGAGGGGCAGCTTCAATTTGATTGCTCCTATGGGAACATCTTGTATTCTTTCTTCGGCTAGAGCATCCGCTTCTTGATTTTCTACCCTAGGGACATGAAATAATTGCACTACTTCAAACCTTCTTAAAAGATCCTTAACTTGGCGTAATTGGCCAAGAAAAACCTGATTTTTACAAATCCAAGTGCATTTATCTGCTTTATCATGAGCATGGCATTGCCAAACACATTTAGGCGTTGAACCCCTTTTAAAACACATTGTTCTAATCCAAGAATTAGGGCCACGTACTCTGCTTCATTGTTGGAGTGGGAGTGTAGCATTTGCCTAATAGAGAATACCTTTTCCTTTACTCATTGTAGATGATGATGCCAGCTGTGCAGCTTGGTCCACTGTTCTTTTGTAAGCTCCATCAAAGAAAAGAGAGTGAGCTCCTTCTAGCTTAGGAATTTCCACCATTGGTTTCACTCCTTTGCCTTCTGTGTTGATGATGCCAGCTGCAGCTTGGTCCACTGCTCTTTTGTAAGCTCCATCAAAGAAAAGAGAGTGAGCTCCTTCTAGCTTAGGAATTTCCACCATTGGTTTCACTCCTTTGCCTTCTGTGTTGACCTTTAGGTTCTTCTCATAGTGACGATGAGTAAGAATATATGCTAGACTAGCCCTGGTGGAGTTCTCCACTTGCATAGCGTAATCAAACTCTTGTAATCTAATGAGCCACTTAGAGATTCTAGATGAGACATCCATGTGTTGCATCACATACAAAAAGACCTCTTCCATTGTCAAAATTACAAAGGTTCTAGGCAATAGATAAGAGCGGAACTTTGTAGTGGCAAACATCAATGCAAGCACCATGTGCTCTACCGTGGTGAATCCTTTTTTTGATAGGGTCATGAAACAACTAGAGAAGTAGATAGGATGCATGAAAGAGGTTTGGGGGTCCTTCTGCATTAGTACGGCTCCAAGTGTATCACTCCCTACACTAGGGTTAACATAAAATGGCGTGTCCCATCTAGGGGGTGAAATGGTGGTAAGTCTAGCCAGGATCTGTTTCACTTTCGCTAAACTGTTGCTCATTTTCTTCACTCCATAAGAAGACATCTCTATGGGTGACTTGTTGTAAAGGGGGAACCACTTGAGAGAGAAAGTGAATGAACCTGCTCAAATACCTTACCTTCTGAATGAAAGAGACCAATTTCTTAGCTGTGGTGGGTGATGACAAAGATACTAAAGCCTGAACCTTGCTTGAGTCAGCCTCAATTCCTTTTGCTGAAATTACATGGCCGAGAAGAGTGACTTTGCTTTCACCAATGTGACACTTATCCACGTTAAGCTGGCCACCCAGGGTTTGCAGCCTAGCAAGGCCATCATAGACCTTGCTCAAATGGAGGAAGTGAGAACTGTAGATGCAGAAATCATCTATGAAAACCCGTATTGACTTACCAAAGTATGGCTAGAAGACCAAAGTTACATCACATTGGAATGTGGCCAGAGTGTTGGTGAGGCCAAAAGGCATCACTCTGTAAGCAAAACATATCCATGGTGTTATGAAGGTTTTCTTTTTCTGGTCTTCTTCTGCAATGCTAATCTAAAAGTATTCTAAGTAGCCATCACATACCGTGTAGTACTCATGACCTGCTACCTCGTTTGAGAATCTCGTCTTGGAATGGGAGAGGAAAATGATCCCTCTTTGTTGCTTCATTGAGAGGTTTGTAGTCTACACAAACCCTCCACTTACCATTCTTCTTTGGCGTGGCCAACACTAGAGAGACCCACTCTGAGTCTTCGACGGGGTAAATGAACCTGCATGTAGCAAATTCCTTATCTCTTTGAGCAATGCTTCTTGATGAACTACCCAAGCCTTCTGAGCTTTTGAACTACAGGCTTACTTCCTTCCTTGAGTCTTATGCGGTGTAGCACCAGTGTGATCCCTATGATCTTATCATAACCATCAATGAACAATGCGGTGAAGCTACCTAGCATAGAGATGTATTCTTCTCTCTCTTCACTAGCTAACTCACTGGAGAGCATCCGATGTAACTTACTTGTATCCACCAAGGGTTACATACCTTATGGTCCCTCTTGGTTTTCCGGTGGTGTTTCAAATTGTGTCAATCTCTTTGGATCTTTGAGGATGACTCTTGTCACTTCGATGCTAATGTTGCTCTCTTCATTTGTTGTTGTCTCTTCTCCTAAGGTGATCAAGTCACCGGTGAACTCATCTTTCGATGCCTCTCAGATCATGTTGTGTTGCTTCCGAGTCTTCATGTCGTAGAATATGGACTTTCTTTTAGCATCCTTTATCTGAATCACTCCCGTACTCCAGTCCTACTTAGCCTCCATAGCCATGAGCCATGGTCTTCCAAGAATGATAGGATAACCCTCCCCTTTGTGCGGCATGACAAAAATGTCTACCTCCACTTCTGTGTTGAATGCCTTCACTTTGACTACATTCACAATGCCTACGCACTTCACTTTGATGTTATTTTGCCATTTTAGCATGGCAGGGTGTTGGGCTACTTACCTCTAGGCCTAGATGGTGCATTATTTTCTCACTCATGATGAATATTTGTGTGCCACTATCTATGTAGACGTTTGCGATACGTTGCCCCTTGATGTGGGCATCCATGATAGGTAGGATGTCATCGAGATTCCATGATAGGTAGGATGTCATCGAGATTCCTCCCAGAGATAGCCCCAGATATCCTCGGTCTTGACTTTCTTGCACTTACCATCTTCATCCATTGTCTCCTCATTCTTGGTGCAAGATGGAGTAATTGGGGCCAGGTTATCTTTGGACCCTGCATTAATACATCTTGAACTAGGTCATATGGTTTAGCATACTCACCCAGTGAAAATCCCACCTTGTCGATCTTCCGTCGAGGCTTAGACACATGCTTGCTAGACACTCCTTTTCCTTTCATCTTCTCCTCCCTTTGAGAGGCCTCTTTGTGCCTGGAGTGCTTCACTCCCATGGCATCCACTTCTTCTACTTTTCCTTTTTCTTTGTCCTTCTTTTTGACACGCTCTTGTACCTTTGCCTTCCCTTTAGCTTCAAGGCTGATGACACTTACTGCTTGGTTTCTAGCAAGTGGTGGAGGCAGTGGTGGAATGAGAGGTTGCAGTGGTGGTGGTTGTACGGGCAGTTAAAGGATTTGGATCGGTGGAATTGGCTCTGGTTGCCTAAGCGGTGGTGGTCTCGCCCTTGGTGGAGTGATCTGATTCTGTCTTCCTCCTCTATTCAAGTGTTGCCTTCTTGGATAAGGATAGCAGTACATGCCATGGCCGTCCTCTCCATAGTTGTAACAATGGTAGTCTTGATTCCGGCTTTGCTTCCCTCTTCCTTGCTCTGGATTTCTAGTAGGTGCATGCACTTGTTGTACCATATGTTTTGAAAGATTCTCTAGCTGGTTGGTGATTCAGTTGAGCAGGTCTTGTTGATCTTCAGCCGATTCTTGTGGTTGATTCCTCTGGACGGCTACTGCAGGTGTGGCTAGGTGTGGTGAGCCCCTCCCAGTTCCTCTTCCTCGGTAGTTCTGGCTTGTAGATGCAACTTCTTATCTTTAAGGCGGGCTACTTCAACTGCTACCTCATATGTAGCAGGAAACCTTCCTTTCACCTTCTCTTTTGAAATTGGCCATAAACCAGCCACAAACCGGTCTTTCTTTAGGAAATCGGGTGCCCCTTCACCCTCCCTTAGCGATGCAACCCATTGTCCCCATAGATCCACAAACTTTTATTCGTATGTTGCATACTCAGCCATACTTCCTTGCTTCAACTCCATCAGCAATTGCCAGGGGGGTGATGGTAGCAGCCTGCGATCAGGAAGAAGGAAAAAAACGTTTTTTTTGTTTATTATAAGCTCCCCGAATGGGGTTCGTTCCCACGGCCAGGCTCTTTTTCAAAAGCCGGTCATCACCACCCATAGGGTCTGGCACTTCTACGTAGACATTTATGGTCTATAGTTATGGTATACCCACACTTTGATATGCATTAATTCATAGTTTTCTTGTTTCATTTAGATGGGGCATTTAAATATTCCCTTTTTTTCATTCTCGTGTGTCATTTATGCACTCTATTTCACCCTTCACTTCTCTCTCTCTCTCTCTCTCTCTATATATATATATATATATATATATATATATGTGTGTGTGTGTGTGTGTGTGTGTGTGTATATATATGTATATGTATATGTATATATATATATGTGTGTGTGTGTGTGTGTATATATATATATATTTCCACAGTGTGGTGTACACATATATTCTCCCTCCACTTGGTCATTTTCTTGAGTATACTTTTTGGTCATACGCATTCAAGTGTAGCAGTAGTCGCTAAGTACCTTTGGATGCAGTCCGGCTCATGGGTTAAACTCCATGTTAAGTTGGGTGTTAAGAATTCCTCCCCTATGTTAGCGACTCAACACTTTGATGTATATTGAAGTTGTATAAAAGTAAAATTGTTTAATTTTTTCATAGATCCATGGGGCAAGGTATCTCTCATGTACACTCGGGGGGTTACTATATGTAAAAGTGTATAAAAGTGTAAATTGTATAATTTTTTCATAGACACATGGGGAGGGGTATCTCTCATGTACACTCAGGGGGGTTTATGTAAAATTTATATATCACGTGCATTCAAGGACCATTTATAAACCCCCTTAGCCATGAATTTTTCACCAATAAAAGGGACCATTTTCCTATTCAATTTGTAATTTTATTTTGTCAAGATCATTCTTTCAACACCCTTCTATATGTGAAAATGTGAGTAAATATAGAATAAAATAATCCATATTGTTGAACCCACATGATAGGGATTTTCTTATTGTAGTGACCCCCACAAGCATGTACACAAAAAGGATGCACATCAATAACAAGTGGGAAGTCTCCTTCCATGTGTAGGAAACTAACATATTTGATTCTTTGATGGTGGCAGGTAAGAGATGATGCCCCCATCTTTTGTGACACCATTTATTTTCTTTATACAATTGAAGAAAGAGATATGTGGTATACTCTCATTGCCTTGCCATTCACCCCACCTCTAAGATCAAAAGTTGTAAGCTATCTTGATTAACGCAAATTTGATGGCTTGACTAAGTTATTAGCTTTTTTGCCCCTACTTTCTACTTCACTTTTTATTGCAATGTCTACAAAACTTTTTATAGTTAGTACAACAACCTACACACACCTCACACACACACACACACACTTTCTCACTTTATTAGTGATTATTGGTTCTCTTTCCTCATAAGAATTTTTATGCATATTGTGCATCCTTGTATTGATATCTGCTACACTGTGCCCTCACCTCAGGGCTCTGTTACCTTTTATTTTTACTTTCGGAGTGTCAATATGCATGATCCTAGTGGGACATTCCCCCTGTGGATGGGTTTCCTAACCTCACTCTTATTTATTGCAGACATAGTGAGAACCACGAACATAATTGTCAATTTATGGGATGAAGCTGACTCAACTAGTGCATAGAGGCTACAAGAGGCTACACTCAAATGACCTAAAATCATCAAAAGCTAGTCACTAATCGTTCGACAAACAAAACATGACCTTTATAGCATCAAGTGACATCAGAATATTATAAAACTTCTAAGACAAGTATATAAGACCTAAGCACACATGCTTATGGTCTCAAATCTCACTTTTGATGAAGTGCAAAACACGCGATTATTAACACCAGTGAGTTTTTGACCTAGTCATTTTTGATCCAGAATACATCTAAATGCTTAGCAATGAGCCCCCAAAACCCCGCCTATACTTACTTTGTGATTTCCTAGCTTAAATTCCTACTTACGATGAAATTAGGCTGTGGATTGGCGACGTCAAAAGCTACAATTTATCATGATATGTTTACATCAATGCATAGAGCTCTTACCTATGGTTGCAACGCAACAGACGGCACTGCAATGTGACAACCGACAAGGGAGTAGGAAGCATGAGAAGGAGAGAAGTGAGCGTCGTTAGCTCACGCTGTGTATTTCTTATCCAAAAACTTAATAATAACTTACAAAAATTGGCTTTTATACCTTAGCCAAGGTTTCTTTGGTCAAAAACTAATCATCTGGGAGCTCTAACTAAGGATAAATTGATACAATCTGTAAGCTTATAGCTCTGGATCATCGATTACAACATTCTCGATTTATCAAAAGAATAAGTGTTTTTACAATAAAGTTCCCAAAAAATGTTACATGGGTTAGCTTGCTCCTAACATTGCCCTCCTCCTCGATTGTGTCGTCCCTTGACATAGCTCCATGGACTAAAATAGTTTTCGGATTGACGGCTGGTGAGGCAGTCTTTAAGTGCTTGTAGAGCTTTTTGATACCTGATGTGGTGTTCTTTCTCAAGGACTGATGCGGCGTTCTTTCTCAGGTACTTGCAAAAATTGAATAGTGACTTTGTTTTCAAGTTTGATAACAGTGATGTCATATTGCTGATCACTGGCCCAAAAATCTTTGTATGCCATGTGAAGAATCGTGTTTAAAAGGCCTCTTCGAATGCCAACATATTGCTTGATGGCAAGAACATACATCTGGCATAGAAGACGTAGAGGACTTCTTTTGAAGGCCGTCCACTCAAATCATAGCACAAGCCTTTGTTACCTTCTAAGAATGACATCCATGGGGCTCCTGCTTGCTCAGGCTCTTGAAAAACTTGAATTGATGTGAGCAGCATTCTGCAGATTTTATATAGCATTGCACATGAGAAGTCAGGGAGGCTCTTGAAGAAGTTCATGGTTCATGTTAGGGTTTTCACCATGTATTCCTTAGTTTCCAGTCCTTGCTCTGGAGCTGGAAGTTTAGTGTAATTGAGCCAAGTTGGCCTTTTCTTCTTTATTACTTTGTGTGCCTACCATGTCCTTACCCTTGGTACACGACAAAATGTAGGGTCTTTTTGTATTGCTACAGGTGCTCTTGTAAACACAATAAGGTACCTTGAGTTTTTGTTGAGCCAGTTCTTCCTCCATTTAGGGTGGAAAGCATCTGACCCCTCTTCTTGCATATCTTTGTAACGTCTTTCTTTGACGTGCAATAGCTCCACATTTATCAAAGGGTAGGACAACGACTGTTGATACCATTGAGAATTAATTTGGTTGGGAGTGAGCTGTGTTACATTGACTAAGTGAAGAACTTTCAACTCCTAATCCATTGCTACTTTCCATTCAACATCTACTTCATGGACAATCTATTCTTAGTGCATCTTCTTCAGCTTTAAAAAGCTGGACCATTGGCACTTGTTCCTCTCGACGATTGGTACTTGGAATTCAGAATCTCTTGTTTGTCCTTCTGTTGGCCGAGTTTCCATATCTACAAAGGAGATTGATGGTATGTCTTTATTTGGCGGTTCAGAAGTACTTGCCTCCTCTTGAGCTTCCACATGCCCTTCTCTCAGCAGCTAGTTGGCTCTCTTTAATTCCTCTATCTCCTTGAGCAACTGCTCTTCTCTTTGTACCCACATTAAGGTGAGGTCTCATCTTTGTGCTTGTTCTAGCTGCAACTCAAGTTCTAGGTCCTTGTTTATCTTTTCCAAAGTAATCATCTATCCCCTTGAGTGAAGCTATTGTTGGGTTTTCCTTGATTTGCTTTAGGAATATCGCTTGGTCATTGATTCGCTGCTCTAAGTATTGCAATGAAGCATTTGCTACCTTTAATTGCACTTGGAGCTTTTGTACTAACTAAGTAGTGCTCAAAAGTTTGTCAGTTACTTCAGCCAGCTGTTGGTCCTTGCTTTTGTATGCATTTGGTAGCTTTGTGAGAAGCTCTGCTAAATCTTCCATCTCTTTTTGTTGCCGATTCTTGCCAATTTGGTGTTGCTCTGCTTCATGTTTGACCTCTTTGATCTGGCCTTGAAGATTCTCAATGATGTTCATTTTGTCTTGAAGCTTGCCTTGGAGAGCATCAATTACTTGTTCCAACTCTCGAGCTTTGGCACTGCGGCTAAGAGTTGATGTTCGCATCTTTTCTATCATCATCTGCATCTACTTTGCATACTCATTAACCTAGATGATCACTTCATTCGTTGTTTCCCATTCTTCAGCTTCTACCTGAGGCTGCTTAGAAGTTCTAGCAGATTCGGCTTGCGGCTCTTTTGATGGTGTAGCGGATTCTGCTTGAGGCTTTGTAGATGGTTCAACTGAATCTTCTTGAAGTTTTGTAGTAGGTTTAGCTTCATCGTTGTCTAATCCCTTGGGCTGTTCATAACTCGGTTCCTCCTCTAGTTTCTCTTTCCCTCTTGTTTTTGCACCTTCATGGGATTTGGCAGTTGGTGAAGGGCTTGGACTTGGCATTGGTTGGTCTTCTTGTTCAGTAGCGGGTGAAGGTGATATTGGAGACATCTCTCCTTGTTCATGTTGTGGCTCACTTTGTTGTGTAGCTTCTGCTTGCCTTTATTGCACAGCCGACTCTTCTCTTGCTTTCCTTTGCACTTCTAGAGCTTCTTGTATCTTCAAGGCTTCCGCTTCTGCATACATTCGCTTAAGCAGATCCTTCGGATCTTCTTGGTTCTTCTTCTCGGGGTTCTGGGTCCTAGGACCCTTGATTTCCCTCGGGCTCCATGACTCTCGGTTCTCTCCTGCAGCTTGGTGATTTCTTTCATATGATTCTTTCTCTCTTTCAAACCTTGCCTTTTTCTGTTGAGGTTCTTCTTGATGGACTGCCACTACTTTCTTCTTCATTTCTTCTCTCCTTGCCCTCTTTTCTTCATTGTTCGAGCTTTCACTGCTATGGACTTCAAGCAAGCTTTCTGTTGATTCTTCATCTGATTTATATATTCTTTTCTTCTTTGATATAGTGGTTCGTGGAAAAGGTTGAGCTGTAATTATCCATGTATTTTGATCCGGGGCCAACGGAAGGTTATCCGCCATGCCAATAGGATGGTATATGATTCGGGTTAGAACTTCTGGAGCACCCAGATATGTTACCTTTCCTTCCTTCTTTGTGCTCTTGAGTGTTGTAAGCATGTACTGGGCGTGATCTATTGTTTGTCTTGTTGTGGCCTTCAACACCTGTGTGAAAGTGGTTTCAACTGCATGATTTAGAGTAGTGTATCTTGGCGGTCTCTTTGAGAGAAAGTGGAAGTGTTGGTGATAGAGACGGTGGGAGTCTCCACTTGCTTAAGAATAAGGTCGTAGAAGGTGGCAGCAGCTGTATACTTTGTGAATGTACCAGTTGTATACTTGGTGAATGTACCAGCTATTTTCCTATCTCTGGCTCTCATTGTCATACCTTTAGTTGGTAGCTTTAATGCCTCAGCCACTATATCTTTGTTAATAACCACTTAGAATTTCTGTCCCTGTTGATCCGTGATCTGAGCAGATCCATCCTCTTTGATTGTGGACAATGGTTCATAAGCTCTTTGGAAATCTACTCCACACGGATCTTGATCGTAGAATTCTCAAAGTCCTAACCTTCTGTTGGCTTCTTTAGTGGCTCGCTTCGTGGCTACATCATAAATTTCTTTGGGTAGCATCTGCAAATCCACCTGGTTTCCATCTTCACTCTTGAATGTGCCGGTGAAGACTGTAATATTGTGTTCTTCAAGTTGTTCCTTTGATAGGTGTGTTACCTTGGTCGTTTTCACTGAACTCAGCTCCAATTGGTATGGTGGCAATTCTTGTAGCTTTTCTTTCGGAGTCATCCTCTTCTTCGCTTTCTCAGCAGCTTGCATTGCACCTATTAGGAGAATACAGTTCGTAGTTAAAAAATTCCTCAAATTTCGCTCTGAAATGCCCTATGTCTGAATTGCTGGCAAATGATGTCCATTTTGCATCAAATCAATTTTGGAGCATGCATAGATGCATAAAAACATGTAAATATCAATATCATTCAATCCATGCAAAATTTGCAACCAAAGTAGATAATCGCGATTATTTACAGCAGGGAAATTTTTCAAGACTTCTCAGGCTTGAAAAACATGTGATTTAGATACTCTGAGTGAAGTGTGGGCTAATTTGAGTGCATTGGGTGGAAATGGTGCCAAATTTAGACTTCAGACTCTAAAACAGTAGATATCAGGGGATTTGGGTTTTTGTGATCCAAATGTGATCAAACTTGATTGGTGGGCTTGTCACAACATGTACTTTGGTCCCATAAGGTCAAAGTTGAAATTTGAACTCATTCTGGTGAAAAAGTAAATAATCGCGATTATTAACTTTCTCATCAAATTGGACTTTTTTTTTTTGCAAGTTGGTTCTAGACATGATATAGAGCCTCTGTGTGAGATATGGGATGATTTGGATCAAAAAATGTGACAATTAACTCAAATTTTGGACAAAAGAGCCTTTAGTGCCTTTTTTGACAAAATCAGAGATTTTCTTGATCTTTTGGGCTCATATTTGACATGTGGTACGAGATAGATATGTACAAGTGTTAGGTGCAGTGACATGAATGATTTTCAAGCCAATTGTGCACAAAAGTAAATAATCGCGATTATTAATTATAGCTGTATTTTTTGCTTGAAAAGATAATTTTATGACCTACACATCTTCATTACATCTAAAACAAGTCCTAAAATGAATTTGATAAGATTTGATCGTGTCGACATCACTTTGTGCTCTTTTCGACTCTGAAATCACCGGTTTTTGTTACTACTTGGTGTGTAAAGTTTTTGGTCATTTTTGAATCCATGGACTTGTCCACTACATAGTCCTAATGTTGCTAATCCAGTTTGGGCTCATTCAAAGTAAGTTTGACTTCATATGTCAAATGAAACTTTGTAGTCTTTGAGCTGTTTCCTGCTGTTTGAGACCTTGCCTTGACTATTTTCTTGAAACCATCTAGGTACATTGTGTATAGACCTTGTCTATAAGATGCATGTGGAGTTAGAATCCAATTTTGTCATGTGTCCAAAATCGAGATTATTTACTTGGGGACCCCTCACCCTTGCCAAATGGTCATCTAATGATATGGAAGTGTTCTACTATCTAGGGACATGCTACAGTTCAAGTCTCGTCTAATTCGGTTGAGCTGGCAGGCCGCTATGGTCATTTTTGTGTCGTAGGAATTTGTACACAGTTGGGATTCTAGGGTTTTTTTCTGGGCCTAGAATTGCTACCCGGCTGTATAGAAACATTCTTTGATGCGTTTAGAACTCACCCCTCATGTATCGTGTAAAACGGCGTTGAAAATGGGCGATTGTGGACTCCGAAAATCGCACATGAAGAAGGTAGAGAGCTCTCTTCTCCAAGAGTGACTAGTGGAAATGATGTGATTTTGGGCTACCTTGGATATCTACACTCGGACTTCCCAAACTATCTTTTCCCAAATTCTCCTGTTAATCCTACTAAGCCATGAAACTACGGATGATTTTCAAGGGCATTATTAGGTAATTTTGCAAAAAACCACACGTTAACATCCAACTTTTTCCTCCCTCTTCAAACATTGACCTTAATTAATGAAGTCCTTCCATCCCTCCTAGATGGAGTAACCTGGGACAAGTGTGTGCATGGGTTGAACGATTGTGTCTATGCATAGCTGTGGTTGGCTCTATCATGCTTTGAAGGTCAATGCAATTCAAACCAGTATGCGGTGCAAGAGTTGGGTCTTGAGTAGTTAACTCAAGGGTTTCTGTGGTCGAGGTTTCTTGTTGATGTTTTCTAAATAGAATATTTTGTAATATGTGTGCTCTTTGCTGATTGTACCATCTGGATGCTTTGGCACACTGATTTCCTGAGCTGTAGGTATCAATGATGACGGTTGCTAAGATTTAACTCTCCATTGGTATTTTTGTTTTCCGATGATGAATTGTTGTGGTTGAGTTCTTTGAGATTTAACTTTCCACTGATTCATAGGCTTTACAATTTGTGGAAAAGATAAATGCTCCTTTGGTTTCCAAACCCATCTAGTGCTAGTTTCTCTTCTGAAAGATGTTTTTCTCTGAGTTGTTAGATGTGAAACTTTCTTCAGTATGGTAGATGAGTTTTTGGGCACCCAAATTTGAGACGGATTGTCCTTGATTTGTGCTTTTGGTACCCAAATTTGGTTGACTCCTTACATGCTATTTGTAGCATTTGCTTGTCTAGAGGTTGACATAGATTGATTATTCCCTGGTTTTTGTTGTGGGCAACCTCTTTTCCATTCCTCTTTTCTTGGTGCAATTGGAACCAAGAGTTGTCCTTCTTTAAGTGATAGCTTAAGTTGATTGGTATCCCAATCTGGTATTGCCTTGTATATATGCATCCATGAGGTTCCAAGAATCATCATATTATTCATATGTTCATCTGGTATGTATACGAATTGATGTGGACATGCAAATCCATTTACTAACACATTCAAGTTGACTACACCCAATGCTAGGTTTTTGTTGCATCCTTTGATAGCAAATATTCCCAATGTTAAAGACTGATTCGTAGCTTTCTTGTAAGTGGAATAACTGATTGCATTCATTCGAGCTCCGGTATCTACTAATGCATTTGTGCTATGATTGTTCAGTTGTACCGTGATGCGAAGGTCAATTCCATCCAACCATTCATCATCCGTCGACACTGCATCATTCTGTAATTCCCATAATCTTTCACTTAATTCCAAAGTGTTGATGGTTATAGGTGTTTGTTGATTTCTGAAAGGAGCTTTCCTCTTGAGTACTCAAAGTCGAGCTTCCATATATACTTCTAAGAAATTCCTAAGATATTCTTTGAAGGCATGGCTCATCAATCTTTGAAAGGTGGTAGGAGCATTAGTGAACCCAAAAGGCATAACCCGATAGGTAAAAATACCCCAATCAGTTGCAAAGGCAGTTTTATACTGATCTTTGGGATCGACCAAAAGTTGATTGTACCCTAAAAAGCTGTAAGCTTCTTTTTCTGCAACTCATTTTAAAACATGCTTAGTGATTGGAAGAGGGTAGTGATCTCTAATGGTGGCTGCATTCAATTTTTTGAGATTGACACACACTCTTAATTTTCCATTTTTATTGGGTACCACCACAATTGGAGACGCCCAATCTATGTGTTCAATTTCATAAATGAATTCGACTTCTTTGAGATTTTCTATCTCTTCTTTGATCTTTTTGGAAAATGTTTTATTATAAGTATATGGACGTTGTCAAGTTGATTTTGCATCATCTCTCATAGGTATGATATCTTGACAGATTCCTGGATCAACACCCTTGAGATCTTTATAAGACCAAGCAAAGATATCTCGATATTCTTTCAGTAAGCTTAGCAAAAGCTCTTCTTCTTCTTCAGTCAAGTCGTTAGCAATGTAGACAAGTCTAGGCTCTTCTCCTGGTTCTGCTAGATCTATCTTCTTTGCATTTTCAGGTCCTTCATATGACTCACCATGTTTTCTTAATTCCCTTACAGGTTGTTCGACTATGATCTTTTGGTCTTGGAGGGTATACGTCTTGTAATAGGATGGAACACTCATTACATCTTTACTCTCTTCCTCGGTTGTTTCCATTTCAGTGGTATACATCTCCTTTAGAGTTTTCTTCAACTCTTGATATTTTTTCTTTCGTTCAACTCGTGTCATGGGTGATTCATCATCTTGATGCTTGGGTTTTGATTGAGTTTCCTTTCTCGTTTTTCTTGATGTTTTTTAGGTTCCTTGTTTGTTGTCTGAAGGATACCTACCCATGATTTTGTCTTGACACAATCATGTGCATCTATCTCTGCATCAGAAATTGTGTTTTGCTAGAAACTGATGGCATAGGTGTAGATTTCAAGTTTTTTGTGTCTCTTTTTCTTCTATACCATTTTTGTCTTCTTGTTTTTTTGGTTTGGAAAGTCAAAAAACTTTTTCTCTCCTCCTTTTAGGAGTAGTTTGGCTCTAACATGTTCTTTTTCTGACCCAGAATCATCAAATGTAGCTAAATGTTCTTCAAACTCGTCAGTAGCATCATAATAGAGGTCGAAAAAAAATTGTTGAGCATTCAGTAAGTCTTTGGGTTCTTGAACTTCATCTTCAATGTGAATGATTGAGATCATTTATATGGGAATTATGTCATAACCATCCTCATTGCAAAATTGAGTAATCATAGACTTATTTACACAGACATCCATTGTTGCTGCTAAAATTGAGTCCATTCAAATGGCTCAAAAAAATGCTCCGAAAAGGGTTCAGGTGCGTATGCTTCATCTGTACAATCCCTCTCTAAGATACATTGTTCTGGTTTTAAACTCCCGTTTTCTGAGGCTCCACATATCCAAATAGGTGTGTCTTTGTTTAACAAGATGGAAGCTTTGATTCAGCTGAAGACACTGAGTCAAATTCTTGAATGGATGTTTTTATTACATCTCTATAAGTGTGATCTTTCAAATTAACCATTGTGATTGATCCCACTTGCTTCAAGTACAAGTAATTGTTTCCCCAATCTCTTAATGAGTTGTACTTGCCGCATGAATGGTCTTCCCGAGATGATTTCATAGTTAAGTTTCTTTCCAAAGTTCACTATCGCAAAAGTATGTTGATAATCAATTCCACAAGAACTAACTATCACCTTTTCAAGTAGTCCTAGGCATTTTTGGACGTGTCCATCAGTCACTTGTAATTTCATTCAAGTTTGTCTAATGGCCGGTTTTCCCCATGATTCCTGTACTGCTTTTGTGGCTATGGCTATGCGAGCCCCATTGCCTAGTATTGACATGGTTTCTACGTCATTATATCCCACTGGCAGGGTTGTGTTTCCTTCTTCCCCTTCGTAGTATTCTCCAACTTTGTTCATAGGGACGGATCTAATCTCTTTATTATCCATTTCATGTTTCAATTTTTTCAAATTTTTTGCAATTAGCTCTATTATCCCCACCTTCTTTAAAGTTTTCTGTAAATCATTCCATAAATATGGTCTAATTTTTAACAATTCTCCCAAGGTTAGAGTACATTGAATGGGTGTTGATATGATTGAATGGATGTTCTCCACCTTGAGGGTCTGTTCCACTCTTTTTACCCGAGTGGTTTTACACACTATGGACTCATCTTTGTTGTCTCCTAAGTAAGAGGGTAGTGTTTTTAGAGTCATTGGTTTAGACATTCTTGATGATTCAGAGCCGCAATCCCCATACAAGGATTGTATATCAGTGTCCATATCAGGAGGTAGATTGTCTAACCAAACTTCCTCTATAGGAGCTGACTTCAAAGTTATACTCCCATCATTAATCTCTCTCACTTTTTCCCATAAATGTCCTGGTCAATCTTCCTCCACAAACAAAATTCCATCTAAAGCATCTTCATTGTCAGGCACTATGAGTCTGGCTCTTTAGTTTCAAGTTGGGGTTCTACCACCACTTTGGATTTCTCTTTATTGGTTTCTACCACAAGCTCCTCAAGTCTTGCTATACTCTCAAGCTTGGGTTTTTGTTTTTCCAACATCTCTTGAGTAATTATTACCAAATTTTGATAAGCTTCAAGCTTAGTTGCTTCCATATCTAGAGAAGGATAGTTTTTCCATGTGTTTTTCATATTTTGGCCTCCTTTAAGTCCCACTTGGAAAGCTTCCAAGGCTGCATTGATTGGCTCAACAATTTTGTCTACCAAAAATGATCCTCCATATTTTATTGTGGTTTCCTTGATTTCACTCCCAGTTTCTTTCATTTTTTCTCAGAATAGTTTCTTGACTTTTTTCTCAAGTTCATCCTTTTGTTTCTGTTTTCTCATCTCATACCTTTGACTTCTTCTTTTCTTGGTCTTTTGAGAGGAATTTTTATATTCTAAAATTCATCAGAGGAGTTATGTTTCTTTTTCTTAGCCTAGGCGTTTCTGACCCATTTTTGAAAATCAGCTAGTTCGACACGTCTGTTTGGCTCAGCTCCAACTCTTCCAGCAGTTGGTCCTGTCTCAAGTCCTTCAAACCAATCTGTTGGAAATAGTGACTCGTGTAGTCCTGGACTGGCTTTAATGTTACTCGGTTTTCTTTGTGATGAGGTAGGTTCGAGTTTTTCTAAATTGCTCCCAAAAGATCTTTCACGAAGTTCCTCTCTTGGAATAAGATTAGGTCCCTGTCCCAATATCCAATCTCTTATGGAGTACCCTTGGGATTTGGTATGTTCTACCTCCTCAGGACTCATCATAACAAAGTTATTGTTATAACAATCCCTAAATAGGTAAGATGGTAGATCTGTTGAATCCTTGTCTTTGATCTTGAAGATATAGATGATCTTCATGGGTGTTAACTACCCTGATTTGGCATGAGAGGTCCATAAAAGATCTTTGACATTCCTATCCTCCCAACAATAGACTCCAATCCTAAGATTATCAGTACTAAGCCGTTTCAAAGGTTTCATATCAACTTGATCGTATCCCTCAAATTCTAAAGTTGGTGGACCTTCTTTTGATGCCATATCTGGAATTATTGTATTCACTTCTAACCCCCATTTGTTTATCACATTAGGATTTTCAACTTTTACATACTGAGTCCCATTTTTATCCATATACATTTTTCCTTGTTTGTTTGCCCTGATTTCCTCTTCAAACTCTATGTCATGGTCATCAATGCGAATGGCATACTCTTCATTAGGATCCAGGTAAACCTGAGCTCCATGGACATTAGTCTTATAAAAGGTGAGTACATGATTATATCACATTGTCGTTCCGGTTCCTGATTGAGTCGAATAGGAAGACATTTCAAATTTTGAGTCTGCATAAGTGTCTGAGACTTCTTTAAAGATAGTGCCCAATTGATCACCTTGATTCACTCTCTCTTCGGTGGATACTCTACTAGCAGTCTCTCCAAATATGCCTTGATTTACTAGTATATGACCGGAACTGAGATTCATATAGACTTGTTAAGCCTTGGATAGAGTACTTACCGTCGGATTGAATTGTTCTTTTTTTTTCCACTTGACTTGAATTCAACTCCTGCCAACCTCTCAATTCTTTGCTTGCAATCTGGTTCATGTGTCAATTTTAACCAAGTTAGCTATTTTCTCTCAAAGACCGTACAATTTTTGATAACTATTGTGATTGGTCTGTGTATATCACTTCAATCTAAGCTAAATGAGTCAGCAACTGAGACTTTCAGATTCTACCCTTGCAAAGAGCTAAAGGACTAATCTTCAACCTGGAAACTGAGTTAACATGTACCAATTTGGATCCGATGGAACCCAAACTTGACCAGTGGCCTTGTATTATGTTGTTCTAACCCCTATACAAGCTCAAAAGTCAAAAATCTTGTCTCTGGAGCTCAAAAATAAATAATCTGATTATTTACTTATCTCAAATTTTCTCACTTTTAGGATTGTTTTGCCATATAAACACCTTGTTGTAGTCTCTGGACAAGTTTCACTGAATTTGAAAAAGATATGTCCAAGTTATCAACTATTAAGTGTCCGCAGACTCAGTTTTTGAGAATCTGGTTTAAGTCTCGCTTTTGTGATCCAAATTTCACCAAATTTGATATGTGTAGTCTACTTGATATGCTTGACCTTGTGGTATACTCAAGATTGCAAAAATTCTCAATTTTGGAGCAGATATAAATAATCATGATTATTTATTTCTTTAAAAAATTTACAACTTTTTGCCAAAATTTTGATAGAAATAGGTAGATCAACTCAACTTAAGCTCCCTAGCCAAGTTTCACCAAGTTTGGATAAACTCTTGCTCAATTTGTCAACAATTCTGTGTCTGCAGAATGACTTTACAAATCTGGCCACAATTTTCACTTTATAGATCCAAATCTTACCAAATTTAATGTGTGCTCAATACAACATGAAAAACTTATGGTATGCTTGGTTGGCCAAAAAGGTTTAAATTTGGATAAAAGTAAATAATCGTGATTATTTACTTCTGGCAAAGTTTAGCATATTTTTTTATCATCTGAGCATACACACATGTTCTACACTTTAAACTAACCTCTGAGTCAAGTTTCACTGAATTTGAACAAGATTGAGCAAGTCAAACTTAATTTCTCAACAATCAGTATAGATTTTAGTGTTTATCAAGTTTTTTGTCTGTTTTGTGATCTAAATTCTATGAGCCTTCACAAAAGATATTTGTAATCATGCATAGAGCCTCTAGTATCAACCTTGGTCAATTTTGAGCTGAAAGTAAATAATCGTGATTATTTACTTTTGACCTAAAATAAACATCTTTTGCAAATTTTTCAATGGACAGTTTTTTAAGCCTCTGAGTCAAGTCAAAACTTAATTTGGCCTAAAGTCTCAAGAAAATGTAAATAATCTGAGTTTTTGCAAACTCTTGAAAATTTACCTCAAATTCATCCTTAAGCTTACCCACTGGTTCATACAACTTTTATGAGCATAATCTCCAACCGGATTCAGTGGTTGACAGTCTTTTGGTGTTGTTTCACGCTGTAGGCCTGGTATTCTGCAACTTCACATAAACAACTCACATATGATTCTTTTGGAGTGAGCAATGATTTGAGATCCCACCTCGGATTCTACTTACCCTACTCCTAGGTTCTATTGCAATTGGGTTGTGGAAAGTGTCCACAAACTCTTGTTTTCTTGTTTTTTATGGTTTTTTGAGCCTTGATCTTAAGACTTGTCTCGTCCATCAATCATTCTCAAAATCCTAACCTAATCCTACAATTCTACAAGGTAGCAAGTACAATCTACTTCCAAGCTACTTCTACACAGCAAAAGACAACATTCTTAAGCTATGCGGTTTTAAAGAGAAAGTTTTACTCTAGGTGATCCTAGAGGAAGTTAAAGAACAACTACACAAGACGCTCTTGTTTTTTTCTAGTTTAGGTCTATTTGTCCCCGACAGCGGCGCCTAATGTGGATGGGTTTCCTAACCTCACTCTTATCTTATTGCAAACATAGCAAAAACCACAAACATAATTGTCAATCCATGGAACGAAGCCGACTCGGCTAGTACATAGAGGCTACAAGATGGTGTCAATCTCTTGGAAAACAACACACAACTCACATCTAACACAAGCTACACTCTAATTACCTAAGTCATCAAAAGCTAGTCACTAATCGGCAAACAAAACATGACCATTACAACATCAAGCGACATCCGAATGTTACAAAACTTTTAGGACAAGTATATAAGACCTAAGCACACATACTTATGGTCTCAAATCTCACTTTTTATGAAGTGCAAAACACACAATTATTAACAACAATGAGTTTTTGACCTAGTCGTTTTTTACCCCGAATGCATCTAAATGCGTAGCAATGATGCCCCAATACCCCGCCTAGACTTACTTTGTGATTTCTTAGCTTAAAGTCCTACTTATGATGAAATTAGGCCGCGGGTCGACGATAAAAAGCTACAATTTATCATGATATGTTTACGTCAATGCGTAGAGCTCTTACCTGTGCTTGCAACGCATCAAACGGCACTGCAATGTGACAACCAACAAGGGAATAGGAAGCATGATAAGGAGAGAAGTGAGCGTCATTAGCTCACGCTGTGTATTTATTATCCAAAAACTTAATAATAACTTACAAAAATTGTCTTTTATACCTTAGCCAAGGTTTCTTTGGTAAAAAACTAATCATCTGGCAGCTCTAACTAAGGATAAATTGACACAATCTGGAAGCTTATAGCTCCGGCTCTTCGATTACAATATCCACTTGGAAAATAGGAGTTACAATATTCCCAATTTATCAAAAGAATAAGTGTTTTTACAATGAAGCTCCCGAAAAATGTTACATGGGTTTAGTTGCTTTATTGGTCGAGTTGAGCCCCATACATTCTAGCAATATCTTATGTATTGCTCCTTCAAGAAGAAAACAACACTTTCTTTGGTTGCACCACCCTAGCCAAAATTGTATAAATAGAATCAAGTTTGCTTAAAATATTGGTACATTACTTTCCTAAATTGTTAGACCTAAGGGTACTTTGTAAATGCCTATTGAAACTTTCCTCCCTTTTATAATCCTATAGAGGGTGCCTTGCAGTTGTAGGAACCCCCTAGAAATTCTTACACCTAACTTCCCTTGGTTTGTATGGAAGGCAATTAATATTGCCTGGCTCGGCACTATAGGTGGTAAAACTACCCCATATCTTTGTCCTAGGAAAAGATATTGTATCAGGGCTCTACTAGATTCTCTGCCTTAACCTCGATGTGGTAGTTTTAATAATCATTAGTAGGTAGTTGGCTTGATTTAATGTTAGATTTTCTACTGACATTTGTTTTATCTCTCTTAAGATCTTTCATATTCTACTTTGATTTGTTATTGGCAAAAAAAAAAATCTAAAAAATCTATAGCACCTAGATTATTTTGGTTGACTGGTTATTTTGAGAATGTTGCATTTAGAAGCTACAATGCTTGAACCATGTCTGGATGATTTCTTTTAAAGTATATTACTGATCTTATGGTATGGTTATTCCCCTTAAAAAAAGGGTTTCTCTTAAAATATTTAGGCATGCTACAATTGTTTATTAGCCCTTGTGTCTAGTATAGTAGAGATTTCTTTGGGGTTACTAACCAGGTGTAGCTTGAGATTTTATGACTCAACTTTGTGATTTATTATGTAAAAGCTTGTCTTTTAGACACTATGAAGGAATCTTACCTGCTATTATCTCATCATTTGTGATAAATAAAAAGGGATTGGCTTTCACTTTCTATCAAGCAAGTGTTGATATTTCCCATGCTAGTTCTGATATCTTTTGGGTTTTTCCCTTTTTGAGTTCCATGCATACCCACTATTATTTTCTATATTGTTCTTTTTTTCTTGACCCAGAAAACCTTTGCTAAACTAAGGTTTCTTGACCATTTTGAGTGCTAGTCTGTAGGCCACAAAATGTTTGTTCTATTGAAATTGCTGTACTGAGTTTTCTTTAGAATTTTTGACACTTTTTTTTGAAATTTTTGGGAGATGAAACTCAAAAATCTAATCTGTGTTTATTGATAATTGCAATGTCCTTTCAAGTTTTGGCTCTTATCTTATTTTCTGGGATGTCTTTTGATAGTGGTTCTTCCCAGTTACTAGAATTTAAACCTAATGCTCAATTTATGGCAAGTTGGATTTCTATAGCTCTTGTGATTTTGCTCCAAAAACTATGATTCTACATTTTTCTTAGTGCATCGATGGTAGGGATTGACCTAGGTATGGTTGTTTGGTGATCTGATTCTCTTTTACATGGGTTTTTCCCCTCTAAAGCTATGCCTTGCTTGATGGCTCTATCTTTAAGTCTCCACCATGATAGTCTTGAGACTAATGCTAAGAAGGCCAGAATTTTTAAAAGAGGTATAAGTTGCTTTGGATTGTTGCCTCTGACTCTAAATGAGGACTCTTTCATGACACTTGAATTGCTTCATGATAGACTAATGCTTTACACAAGTGGTTAGTTGGTTGATACTTTGGATTTAAAACACTAGGAATGTGTGTGATTTGAATTCAAAAAACTTGGACTCTATGGTGAGTTTTATTTAAAAGAATGTTCCAAGTATCTTTGGAAAGCATCAATTTTAATTTTCAGACTATGTAGTATTCTTTAAAAGAAAGGATGATTTTTAAGTATGGAATCAAATAAAGAAAATTTACTATATCTTTTTTGAAAATTCTTTTGAACACTTATAGCCATCCCCATCAAAAGGGGTGAAGGCCTTTTGGTGGAAATTAGGAGTCAAAATAACACTTCTTAGAACTTACTTCCATATCTCCTTTTGATGCCTATGAAAGGAATACAAAACAAACTCTGCCATTTGTTAGGACAATAGCTTCTCTAATATTTTATAAGTAGAACAAGGATAACAGCTAATATGTTTTTTGACACATGTAAAACATACCCAATGCTAATGAATTTTTTGTCTTGTTTGTATGGATGCTAGTGTTCTATCTATGTTTAAAGACGTCTGACCTTGGAGATGAAAGCTTATTTCATTCTCATAAACTAATGTAGACTTGATATATGATAATCGAAATGTTATATTATTTTGATCATACTGTACAAAAGTGAGTCAAACACAAAATTGATATTATGAAAACCACCTTCCTAATGTCTAAAGCCAATTCTCTTTTGAAAAACATGTTCTTTTGTGTATAAGTATTATCTTAATATAGCAACACACACGCATCCACAACTATGTTTTTTACCTAACATGTAACAATCCACTTTTTCATAGAAATTCCTTGCATACAAATTCAAGTTTGGGCAAATTGATGCTTCGATGAAAGAGGATCATGACATTTATGTAGTGATTGTGTTGTGTCGCCTTGCGGGCACGGGTGGAAAACCATTTTTTATGAGCTTTTGGAAAGTTTTCTAGATTGATTCAATCCGGTGGCTGATGTGTTGTCCAAGACATGGATAGGGATGATGATTGGTTTTATGTAGGGAATTAGTGTTAAGCACCCGTTTGGACTTGCAAGGAAATAGTGAACACTGCTTGAGCCATTGGAAGATAGGGGCTATTGGAGAAGCATGTTTTGCTTAGCAATTTTATGTTCACTGCAAATGCCCACTTGGGCCATGGGCACCTTGGCCATAATTAGTCCACCCAAAAGGTCTTTGGCCACTATAAAATTCCACACCCTTGGCCATCAAACGGTTGGCCAAGCTTAAAAGTTAGGTTTGAAATGGGAAAAGGAGGAAAATTAGGAAACCATGGCGCACACAATGGACAGAGAGGGGGTGCAAGGGTTTGGGGGCTCACTACGAGCAATGTGAAGCTCAGATGGTGGTGTGAATGAAACGAACTATGCTTAGCAGCCCGTGGCACATGTGTTCAACATCACCCGCAATCATTTTCATGCACGTCATTTAAAGTCTGGCTCATGCTCTAATTAAAGCATCACATGAGGATCTATTATGGGAGGTTACAAGAAATTGTGTGAGTTTTTGGGGTATGAGTTTTCTCAACAAGAGAGATATACGAGCAGATTTCTTGAATTTTGGTTGGTGTGTTGAAGCAAGAGGTTCCCAAAGAGGAATGGAAGGAATCTTTTTCCCACTTTCAAGCAAGACGAAGATCGAGGGGGTGAAGCCACATCCCTCTCTTGTTTACACCAATTGTGGTGCCCTTGTTTGTGCTTTTCAAGTTTTTTATGAAGATATGTATTATGGGGAGGCTCTCTTGATAGGACACAAGCTCGGCACTCTTACCAAGCAGGAAGGGTGGAGCAGTCAAGAATTCAAGAGGGTCAAAAAAAATTCTCATGGGTACTTTCTTAGAGATGGTCACTTATGGAAGTAGCCAAAGCGTCTAAGAGGAGTACTGCAATGGGTTGTTTGTGATAAAGCAACTCAACAAGAGGTGATTTAAGATTTTAATGAGAGTTTATAAGCAAGACACATAGGTATTTGGATGGCGTTTGTCAAGATCAAAGACCATTATCGATGGACATGTATATACAAAGATATTGCTCAGTTGGTGGAGGCTTTGATGGTATGTCAACAATATTCCAATGTACGGCATCGAGATGGTTTGCATCCTACTTTCTCCATTGTCCATGCAGTAAAAGTTGGTTGTAGATTTGATTACAATGCTAGTGGGTATGCATCAAAATATGCTTTTGACGATGCCTTTATTTATGAAGATTAAGAGATTGAAGATGGTTGGCTCATGTCAAAGGATGTGCAAGTTCAGAGGGGGTGAATGTCATGTTGCATTGTTGTAGGCACAAGTGGTAAATCATTGTTTGTGAGCCTTTTTGCACTTTTCCATATTTGATTCAATCCATTCGTTGATGTGTTTGCAAAGACATGGCTAGGGATGATGATTTAGATGTTTTTATGTAGGGAATTAGTGTCAAGAACCCACTTGGAGTTGGAATTGCAAGGAAATATTAACCGTTTCTTGAGCCATGGAAGACAAGGGCTATTGGAGAAGCATGTTAAGTTTAACAATGCTATATTCATTGTGAATGACCACTTGGTGGACAATCACTTGGGCCATGGGCACCTTGGCCATAAAAAGCCCACCCATAAGGGCTTTGGCCACTAGAAGATTGGGTGCCCTTGGTCATCAAATGGTCGACATAATTTAACAAAATAGTTTGCAATGGGAAAAGAAGGAAAAATGGTTTTTTGTGTCGAGCATACTCTGTGTGTGTCTCTCTCTCTCTCTCTCTCTCTCTCTCTCTCTCTCTCTCTCTCTCTCTCTCTCTCTCTCTCTCTCTCTCTCTCTCTCTCTCTCTCTCTCTCTTCCCATAGCCAAAAGCCTCATGCTTTTTGGCTCACCCCTAATTGCACAAACCCCCCCAACAACATAGGGACAATTTTTTTAAAGCAAAAGTAGATTTTTCTTATAACAACACTTTAGAACTAAATAGTTTTCTAACCATTTTTATTTTTTACACGTTTTGCAAGCAATGGCACATCAACTCTTAAAGATATTCTTCCTCATGAAGGTTTAGAAATTTTGTAAAAAATGATACTACATTTACAAATTCTAGATATCCAAACCAAATTCATCATCAACCGTCAAGAAACACAAGCTAATACAATCTCTTCAAAGGAGACGGTAAACAAAGATTTGCATGCACTTGCAATAAAAAAGGGAACTTTATGAGTTTTTTGAGCTATGATTGAGATTGAGATTATGCAAAACCTCGCATAATGCAACTTGAGGATGACTTCAAAAAATGATGTGCCTTGCGGATTTGAACGCTCAAAACAAGCAAATGAAAAAAGAGTATTGTCACCGAGTGAAAGAGAAAAGCATACACTATGAAAAGCAATGTAAGTGAAATAGGAATGAATATATGGCTAATCCATGGGCTAAAATATCAATGAGAATTTGAGGTGAGACTTTCCCATCAAGCATGCTTTGGCTCAAACAAAAAATGTTAAAAATGTGAATGGGGAAGAATTGGAGCATGAAAGACATTTCAAGAACATTGTTTGTTACAGTCGTGAGAGTAGGGGGCTTGCAAAATACATAGATAGAATGCTACAGACCGTAAAATCAATAGATCTACATACCTAACAAATTATACAAGCACATAATCGACGTTATACAGGATTTGAAAGAGACAGAGAATGAGAGAGAGCAAGAGAGCACGTGCAAGTGCACCTCCTAGAGCGGAGTGCTACACATGCACGGAGAGAAAAGAGGTGAGAGAGGAGAAGAAAGACACGGAGCATTGGGTGCAATCTCCCCCGTGCAAGAACATTTTCCTCTTGCACGTATTTATTTATATATCGATCAATGCTAAAAAATGACTACAAATTGTCCGCCCGGACATAAAGTGACCATAGCTCGTGACCATAGCTCATAGAGAGCTCTTTAGTTATACAGTATCAATAAACATGTTATCCTTTTGTATTTTCCATTGACCTCTTACGCTTTTGCCACTTGTCAGCTGTAATAAATAAATATATTGCCATTTCCATTACATACCTCTTCTTTAAAAAAGCAACTATCCTCACTTGCTAAGATAAGAAGTTGCAAATCATACTTGTCAGAAACAAAGGTTAAAATATCATATAAAAATGAAAACTCATAAATTTAAACAAACTAATTTGCTTATGCCTATCATCATCCACCTACTACATATTCTAATGTCCCATACCATGAGAATGAGCAGTATATGTCATCTAATGGATCATGATATCATTGATCACAATTATCCTTCAATAATCAATTCTCATAAATTTCAACTTCAATTCCATAAACATTGCCAATTGGAAATCATCATAGACCATTCCAAATCCAAGTTCAAATCCAAATATAAACCAAATCCAAATACCTTTCATTATATACCCAAGTAAATCATATTAGGGAAAGTGGTGGCCAACCACTACAACATGATTTTGTGATTGGTGTTGCCTAAATCGGCAAATCAACACCAACAAGATATGTTGCCTAAAATGGAAAATCTACACTAGTGCTACCTAAATCGATGAAGCTACACTTAATATTGTTTAAACTAGTGATCTGTTGTTTTTGGGTATACTGCCTAAATCGACAAATCTGCACTTGTGCTACCTAAATCAGCTTAAATCGGTCAATCTACACCAAGAGTGAGCATTTACACATTGCCTAGCTCAACGAATCTGTGTGCACGTGACCAATGGACTAGGCAAGGCATAAAAAGCATGTACTATTTATTTTTTGTACCAAATTGGAGTATGTTCTAGAAGCAAAGCACTTACAAATTTTTGTCCATTATCCAAAAGCACTTTAGCTCATGTGAATAGCTTTATAGATTAATGAAAACTCATCAAGAGTAATTCCATTTAGTGCAAGTACAAGAAATGTCATGAGTGATGTTTGGTTTCATTATTCATAAGACAATGTAGGTAAAACAAATATGAAAAGAGGAGTGAGATATATAATGTACATATTTGAAGAATATTTGGCATCTAAAAATGTATGTACCTATGTGTGCATGGAGAGAGTTTTATTTGAAATAATCACAACTTGGATCTCAGGTTTGCTCAAACAGAATTCTCGTACAAGCTGGAGAGAGGTGGAACTATCAAATTCGTACCAAAGTGTAGTTAATGAGTCAAGAATGTGTCAATTTTGTGCTAGTAATTGGTTATCAAATAGTGTATTAGCATGTTTAAGGTAAACATACTTTTTTTCCAAAAGAATAATTGAAAAGCATAGCAGTATCATTTAGCCTCTAGAGAAATACATATGTACAAGAGATTCAAAACTAAATATTGAATTTGATTACAGATGGAGGACTTGCCTCGCTTATGATTGTATACAAAACACAACTAGATAAAGAAAGTATTGAAGACAACTGTAAACGTATCTTTTGATGGTGGGCATGACTAGTGAATCACTACATATATGAATCTTATGCAATAGAAATTAAAGATGACAATGAGAAGTGTTAAGGTTAAATACAACATGTAAAATAGAATAGTAAGTGCTTGCATTGCTATGAGGGGATTGGTTGCCCATGTTGTTCAATATAGACACAATTAAGTAGAAGGGTTAATTTCATACGTTTTTATCAATAGCTATTTCATGTTTAGCAGGTCCAAGAGAGAGCAATGCTAAACATGAAGTGTTGCAAGAAAATTTATAGAGAGAAAATGACTCCTCAGGTAGAAAATAGGTGATTTGTTTATTT
This sequence comes from Adiantum capillus-veneris, assembly GCF_014529385.1. Classification (NCBI taxonomy): domain Eukaryota; kingdom Viridiplantae; phylum Streptophyta; class Polypodiopsida; order Polypodiales; family Pteridaceae; genus Adiantum; species Adiantum capillus-veneris. The sequence goes on from NC_140944.1 coordinate 151,049,551, forward strand.
ATCATCCAACACGGTAGTACAGAAGGTTAGCACTCATTAAAAAAAAATCAATGAGAAAGTGTTATCTCCCATCATGCAATCTTGACATCTAGATTAAGCAATAACCATGAAAAATAAAATTATGTTTGAGCACAAGTGAATAAAATAATCCTTACTTATACAAATTAAAATCTCCTAAAACCTAGTAGGAGAAAATTGTCCCAAAAGCATCCCTTGATTGTGCCTTCTATGCTCGTGTTCCATTGAATGCAAGGGTGTCCAACATTGGCAAGGTGCATGTTCAGTGATTAATTACACATTAATATGTGAGAGTGAGTGTGAGAGCTCTTTAATTACAAGATACCCATAAATTTGCTATCTTTTAGCATCATCTATACATCGAGCAAGCTTTTTCCACTTGTCAGTTGCAACCATAAAGAGCACCTTACATAATGAAATATCCATAAATGCTATCATATCTCATCATCTATAAATTGGTCGAGCTTTTCCAGACATCATCTGTAATAACTAATTGTCAATGATGTAACAAAAATGGATAAATATGTCATGGATCAAGAATGAGTAATGTACTCTCTTTGATGTGGACACAAAACAAAGAGGATTATTATATTATTACTCGAGAAAGGATGGAAATAACATGCATCCATAGTCAAAGTTGACAAGCATTAAAGTTACACATGGATGAGAATCATTGCTTCAATTGGCCTGCCTATTTTTGTGGCCCATCATGATTTTGGTCATAGCTATACTACTTTTTTGTCCTTTCATTACATTTTTCCAATTCTTTTTCTAGTCATAACTATACAATTTTCTCATGATTTTTTCCACTCAATGCTTGGAAAAACTTGGGCTTGAATCGAGTGCAAAAGTGGATAAGATGACACTCACAAAGGATTAACACGGTCATTGCTTATTATAATAATGTATAGGCAATGAAAACTAGTAACTGGGGCACCCATGTGAAAGATGGGGGTGATGACATTGTGGCGCTATGTGTTGAAAGGTTTGTATTGTCCATACCATAAAGCAACAAAGGCAATCAATTCCTAAAAGAAGGATCTGGAATTGGAACAAACAATGGTAGTCAACTATAAATACTACTCTATTCCACATTAGTGTTAGCAGAATCTACTAATGTTGTAAGCATGTATTAGGCTCTCTTAGTCACTTTCACAATCTTTGTGCATTTTTTATTCTCTCTTGACCGGTTGCTTCTTCCTCATACTCCTTGTGTACTTAAGCATGCTAAGTGAAAGCTTTTCTTCTTGAATTGGTTTCACATTGTTTCTATCACAAAAGGACACCAAGCAATGCACCTTTATCACGAATACCAAGCAATGTAATGTCACATTTTATTCCCTCATCCTCTCTTGACTTTTTTACGCCTTACGAGACGCAGTGAAGTTGGATCTACTGCAATCAAAATTCAAGTCATCAAGAAGATTTTTGGTTCCAGTCTAGCCATGTAAGATTCAAATTGAGATAAAGAGTTTATGTGAACCCATATGCATAGGAAGTTGTTGTTTGAGGCATGATTTTGCAATAAGGTAGAAATTCCCATCTTATTCTTGTGATAGTGGGACAAAAATGAGAGGCCCTTTGCAATCCCATTTGTAATGAGCTTGAGCTTGCACTTTTAATCATTAATCTCCTCTTGTGTGTTTGTTGGAAACTTTTGTTTCTTATGTTGCCGAAGCACTAGAGATGCCTCTCAAACTGGATTGCCTTTTTTTATGTTTATTGCAATATATGAACCATTAGTTTAGCCCCCATGTGAATAAGCTCAATGGACTCGCTTTATCAATTGTGCCCTTAGGTTACCCACATAAACATGGAGAATGTGGAGTTTGTGTGGGACCTTAGGATGGTTTGGAGAAGCCTAATTATTGTAATGAGCCATAACTAAGAAAGAAAAGGTAAAATTTTATGTGGAGAGAGTGAGAGTCGGCAATGCATACATTACATGGAGAGAGTGAAAGTAAGCCATGTAGGTGAATCATATTGATTGTATTAACATAATCATGGATACAAAGCTAGTGCTAAGCACCTGTGGGTGAAATACACCAAGTTACAATGTGTATTTGAGTGCCTTTATATGGCATCGGATGAGCTAGAGAGATGTGGTAAGAATTCTATAGAACTTTCTAGGAGATGAAGGTAGTAGAGGCTAAGAAACGTTTCTCTATGAGATACCTTTGGAAAATCCGTAAACACTGAGTTAAACATTTAGCAAAAGCTACAAATGTTTAGTGGATGAGAAACGATGACTAAATAAGTTTAAAGAATGCTGATCAAGCCCTTTTTTATGGTTTTAAGCATTCAAAAGTCTAAGAATTCAAGAGGTTCCTAAGCTATCTCTTGTGTGTTGTGGTTCATTCCTTCTATTTAAGAAAATGAAGGATAGCCTGAAAGCTGGATTATATGAGAATTACATTCACACTATTGTATACATCCAATTTTCCATGTGAGTCGCTTGAGGAGATGACTTGGCATAAATGACAATGGTACCAACATAGGAGTGTCAATAGATTTTATCGAACCTTCGGTCTCGTGGCACGCACACACACCCACACACACCGAATCATATAAACGGCATGGATGAGTGAATCTATTTGATGATGCACGAGGTCAAATTGGTAGGACATGGCTCAGAGCCTCCTTCCTCATTGTCGAATGATGTGTGTGTTTTTAATAACAAAACTCACATACGTCACATGTTAGGAAACAGGACGTAGCTAAATAGATATTTGAGTAGCTTACTTAATGGAGAGACACGGATTTTTACACACGAGATTAGAGAGAGAGAGAGAGAGAGAGAGAGAGAGAGAGAGAGAGAGAGAGAGAGAGAGAGAGAGAGAGAGAGAGCACACGATATACGTGGTTCACCCAATGTGGGCTACATCCACGGTAAAGCAGACACTCAATGGCTTTAGTATTTCAAACAATATGTGTCCAAAGACACAAGAGGAGATAGCCTATATGTCTAAAGTTCCATATGTTGCAGCGGTAGGTTCTCTTATGTATGCTATGGTCTGGACAAGGCCAGACATCGCACATGCAGTGGGAGTTGTAAGTAGGTTCATGGACAACCCAGGTAAAGAGCACTGGCAAGCTGTGAAGTGGATACTTAGGTATCTAAAAGGGACAACAACGAATGCTTTGTATTTTGGAGGAACTGATATTTTCCTGGAAGGGTATGCAAATATGGAAGGTGACAAAGATACTCAAAGGAGCACTACTGGCTATGTCTTCATGGTTAGAGGCACAGCAGTAAACTGGGCTTCAAAGCTGCAGAAAGTGGTCTCACTATCTACCACGGAAGCAGAGTTGTGTCTTGTACAGTGATAGCCAAAGCGCTATCCATCTTGCGAAGAATTCAGCCTTTCATCCAAGGACAAAGCACATTGAGGTGAGATATCACTTCATACGCACTCTTTTGGAAAACGGGCAGCTAAAGCTAGGAAAGGTGCATACAGTGAAAATCCTGTAGACATGTTTACAAAGGTGGTCAACAAGGAAAAGTTGAACTTTTTCTCATCTTCAATCGGCATTCAAGGATAAGAAGCCAGGATAGAAAGCAGTCACACAGGTTTGGTGTGGAGATCAGTCTCCAAGTGGGAGATTGTTAAGTATGGAGCCTGATTTACCCCTTGTAAATTAGGCTCCATACTTAACATCACACACACACATTGAGAGAGAGAGAGAGAGAGAGAGAGAGAGAGAGAGAGAGAGAGAGAGAGAGCCCTCTGCTAGTTTTGCTTGACAAGATCAATGGTTAAAAGCCACGGCATGTCTCATAGCCTCCTTCCTCATATATATATATTGTGAAGGCAAGTCTTATAGCTTTGACGGATTGCACCTAAAGGGAAAAGGGACCACATCATAATTAATGCATGATCGTAGATTGATTTGAAAGGAAACACTGTGTAGAATGTGCATGTAAAGGCAACAATAGATCTCTGCATCCTTGTGGCTTAATTTGACGCACCCATGCATGCATCCACTACTCCCCTTTCCTTATCCACTATCTCATGTAGGGTCTCTAAGATGAGATCCAAGGCCCAAATTAGGTGATGCGGGTGGGCTGGATCTCCATTGTGGGATTGCAGGAAACTAGGGTGAATTAGGGGGTGATGAGCTAGGATAGAAGTAGGTGATGAACAAGGGCCTAAACTAGGGCAGTGTATGCCAACCATGCCCACACGGACAATTGACGCATCATAGCATGGTGGTAAGGCCTTTGCATGGACTCCATGAGCTTAGGTTCAACCTTAGACTATGCAAGGGGTGAACTAGGGGGTGACACTTTTGCTGACTTCACATAATTGGATGGTCCAGAACTCCCAACAATTTGGGAATATTGATCCCCCTTGGGAGAGCCTACGTTGAATGAGAATGTGGCTCCCCTTTTATGCTTGCCGTGTTTTTGTGTTCCTTTGCAATGATGAAGAAGATGCAAATAGAGAGAATGCTAATTCCTTGTGGAATGCAACTATGCTCTTCTAGGGGCAACACCGTTGTCCTTACAATTGGGGCCTACTTGAAGTTGAAGATGGGAATTTGGAACCTATTTTATTGGCTCAAATTGACACAATGTAGTGGACCACCATACAAAATAAGGGGTGGGACACCTTGGGAGTTAAAGGAAGGAGGAAGAGAAGATGAAGGATGAAGATGATGAGGTAGAACTATCGGAATGTACATGTCACATACAAGATTCGTATGGTGGGCCAACATATGAAATCATGGGTGGGACACTTTGGGAATTAAAGAAAGGAGGAAGGGAAGCTAAAGGATGAAGATGATGAAGTAGAGGTATTGGAATGGACACGTCACAGACAAGATTCGACTGTGGAAATAATAGCAACTCACCAAAGTGATAAGGGTCACCTACAACTTCCCACTCTCTCTTTCTCTCTATGAACGGTAGAAAGCAGATCAAGGAAAACTAGACCCTACACTCAATCAGAAAGAGGGATGTTAAAGGTTGAATTTGTGCTAGAAGAATTTTATTATTAGCAAATTGTAAGAATTAATAGATTCTTTATTGTTTACATTCCATCACAACCTTAAGACCCTATTTAATTTTCATTTCAAATGTTGCAATGGCTCTATCTACTCTTGTATTTCTTGTGCTTGGAGCATCTCTAGTTGGTGTTTATATGACACATAAGAGTCGGAATCAATGATAGGATTTGAGGACTATCCACCAATCTAGGCGTTTTAAAAGTGTCACGTGATCGACAAGGAAATAGAAGGATGCCGGTGGCGTGGCCTCGGGGGGTGCACTATGTGATCATGTTAATGTATAACGTGAGTTCGAAAGGAGGGGTTTAAAATGCAAAAAAAGGCATTTTGACAGAGATACATTAAAATAAGGGGATTTTATATTCAATTTTGGAAAAAAGTTAGTAAAATAATGGGTCAATTTATTTATTCATACATGTTAAAAGAGGGTTTTTTTTAATACCTCACGAACAGACGTTATATAGGGGGGTACTAAACGGTGAACCCCCGAGGGCATGGCGAAGCAAAAAATTGCATGTGCATCTAAGAAATTTGACAGGGATTATCCATGGAGAGGCATTCTCTTGGTTTGCTTGTCCAAAACCAACTTAACTAATTTGCAGAGCAAAGTTAGAGGTCCTTAACTTATAAGCAAGCAAACAATGTGCCCATGTTTAACTGCCCACTTGGCCTGCTGACACATGTAATACCTGGTTTTGGGAGGAAATGTTAGATATGAAAACCTTTACAAAGCAAAAAGTGCATTCTCTCTTATATGTACCATTTGGATTGTTATCTGCAGATATACTTATCTTTGGCGATAGACTTATCTTTGGTGGATTTTACGCGCAATCTTCTAACTTGTGCAATGTAATCATCTATATGTATAGATGCAGACATATCTTGATTCTTCTTGTGTGGTTAATTGACTAATTGAAAGGTTGTTGCTTTAACTACTCGCTCAAATCTCTTATTACATTAGGTTGAATTTGCATGAGATTCCATCCAAGCCAAGCCTGTGCCTCTAGCAAGGTTTTGTGAAAGAACCAACCAATGACTTGAATCGAACCTTCAACCTAGAGAGCACGATAGAATCATTTGCTCTAAACCATCCCATTTTGAGACGTGCAATGACTAGAAAGGCGCCATTACTAAAAAAAAAACTTGATCCCCCCATCCTCCAACTGCTCATCTAGCGAGGTTGGTGGCTGCCTGTGTTTGGCCGAGGTATTGCCATGTTCCTCCCCATCTCTCCTCACTAGCTCCACACCTCCCCTTTGTGCATCACCCGACACTTGCCACTCCTTCTTTTCCTTTCCTTATTAAAGATTAATTGCCATGCCATGTGGACTGGAAATCCTTGGAATTTGAGCGTCCATAGAAATTCTAGCCCCTGCCCCTGCCTCTGCCTGACAAGACATAAATCTTGCTCTGAGAATGTTCAAGCTTTTTTTTTTGGGCCACGTGATAATTGAAATATGGGAAAGTTACCAAAATACCCCTCTAATTTGTGGAAATTCCCAATATACCCCTCAAATTGCAAAAATTCCCAAAATACCCTTATATCTATTTTCGTTGGATCTTCAAGATTTTCTAATCTTTAGTCTTGTTTGACAATTGAGATCGGTTTTTGAGTGCTTAGCACGTAAATTTTTGCAGATTACCTCGCAAAAAAAGGCACTTATGTCTAAAAATAATGAAGGAGTTCATCTCCAAAGCCTACATAACCAACTCAAATTTTAGTCTTAGCATCCTGTATGGTAGACAATTGCTCTTCTTATGAAAAGCTACAAATTTTTTTGGTTTTGGAGAAATTTACTCTCACAACCAGGGGTATTTTGGGAATTTTGGAAAATTTGAAGGGCATTTTGGGAATTTATGACAAAGTATGAGGGTACTCTGGGAGTTTTTGAAATTTGAGGGGTATTTTGGGAATTTCCACAAATTAGAGGGGTATTTTGGTAATTTTCCCTTTAAATATTCAAATATCTATTAGAGTGCTCATCAGTGAGTCATCACGCTCTCGCGCTGCCGGCGGCAGAAGATGTTGCATGTTCACAGTGTAAGCTACTCCTCTGCGCAGAATCTTAGCTCCCTTGCGCAGCGTCCTCAAAGTGCACGCTTGCAATTCTCCACCCAGAGCCGACGTCCACGCCCTCTTGTGAAGTGTCCCAGTTTTACATCGTCTTCCACACCCAATCTTACGGCCACATTTGCACACACCCTCTCATCCCCGCCCTTACCCACAGAGGAAGAAACATTGCAATCAGCACCCACACCCGCATCCTTACAGACATCTTCACCGAGTGTAGCGATGCCTGTGCCTGCACCTGCTCTCGAGAGCCCATCCGCATCCTCATCGGCAACATTTCCCAGAAAAAGAACCCCTAAAATTCACCCCTGGCTCATTGTAGGCATCGGCAACCCTGGTACCAAGTTTCAAAAGACACGTCACAATGTAAGTACCTGTGAAGCTACACTATCTACATCTTCAAGTTTGATTATGGAGCGTCATGTGAAGCTTAAGTCATGTCTTGCAAATTGTGAGCTGTTTGCATCATTCTGTGGAAATTTATGGTAATCTTGCTGAACAGGCCAGGGTCTCATGTGACTACATCATATTCCTTCAAGGAATGGAAAACACTTCTTAGCTACATTATACCAGGAGTTAGTTTAGAGTTCTCGCTCATAGTTTCATCCTTGAAAACAAGTGCTAAGGCATTTGCATTGGGAAGGGGAGAATCAACAGTGCAACACCTAAGTTGCTGATCAAAGCTGCAAAGACCTTAAGCTGCCGAGTGCTCTTTAGACACTACATTTCTAGATTCATATCACAGACCCATCTGAATTAAGTTGTAAGTTCCCAAGTTTCAGGAGCTACACTCAAGACCTAGGCTGACAGGATATTGAAAGTTGCCAACACGATAATAGATAGGATAACTGATGCGTTTTTTGATTAAATCTTTCACAACATTGATTGATACATAATGTTTTTTGTGGAATTCAATTGCAATCTAATGTTGGGGAACCTCTAACTGAACGGGTTCATAAACATAATGCTGGCAGCTGCACACTGTGTGAATTCATTGCACCCTATTACATTTATGCTGGTTCATTTTCTTCAAGGTTTGTGGCTAGATGATCACAAGACTTGTGCAAAGCGCTTAAAAGATGTGCAACTTTATCATCTTTGAGCACTTCACATATGATTTAAGTGAGTGAGGTGACCATGCTTTTAAGCCTGTTGCCAAGGCTGGCAATGAGAGCTGAGCTGGATGGAGGCGATAGTGCTGATCGCACTCAAAGGTATCGGCTCGAGCATGTAGGGTGTGTGTGTGGTTCCCCCGTTCGAAGAAGAAGATGGTGGGACAATACTTTAAGCTGATACGACCATCTTCGATGTCATCCCGACTAAAGTGGTAATGAATATCATTGTGTTTAGACCACTCACGAACAACAGAATTATGTGCTAAAGCAATAGCACTCTGAGAGTCTGAGTATATAGTGTTAGGAGTTGAAGGCACAATGGAAAGATGATCCATAAAAGAAGGGGATTTGTCCTCATGAAAAGTCTTCTCTGAACATCCAAGTGATAAATGCTGAATAGATTATCTTGAATAGAGACATCTCATCTATCATAGCCACTCTCCAATGAGAGTGAGACAACTTCTACAAATGTTGGTTCATCCACCTACGATATAGAATATAGGAGTATAATTCACCTTTTGTGAAGTACGAGTCACCGGACAAGTAGAAATAGCTCATGAATGGTAGAATTTGAGATACCAGTATCAGGAAGTAGAATGGGAGCCCATCTAAGAGGAACCTACAGTTGGTAGAGGATACGAGAGTAGAAGTACAATAATATTCTACTCCCTCAATTGCCATTGAGGGAGTAGAAATACTAGATAGAGAGGGAGAGAATGTTGATGGAGAGGGTGTAACAGGTAGGAGGGGTCATGGTGGTGATCAGGGGTGGACGTGCTAGAAGAGGCTGCACCATCTCAACTTGTGGAATGAATACCAGCATGGGATGATGAAGCATCATCAGAGAAAACAATATCCTCCATTGAAGGATCCCAAAGCCGAAATCGTTTGGAGCGAGAGGCATAGATGATCTCTTTGGATTTTGCATGCAAAGTCCTCTTCTTTGACGGAATATGACCATGAGCAAAACAACCAAAGACTTAAAGATGTGAAGGAGGGACTCTAGAGGGAGGCATGATGTAAGAGAGTGCATGCCATCTTCTTCACTGTCATGTTCTTCCTCTCTACAACACCATTTTGCTGAGGGGTACAAGAGAGAGAGGTTTGTTCTTGAATGCCCTTGAAAGAGAAATGGATTAAAGGGTATAAATTCACCTCCACCTCCATTATCAGTTCCCAAGATAGAAACTTTAGAGCTAGATTGGTTTTCAGCTTTATCCAACTCTCAAAGCTAGAGAGAGCATCAAACTTCTTGGTAAGAAAAATAACCCATGTTTTTCTAGAGAAATCATCGACAAGTATCAAACAATATCCACCACTGCATCAACCTCCATAGGACTTGCAAGGTCAACATGAACTAACTCTAAAATGTGAGAGGCACGAAAAGCGACCTCCTCTGGAAATGATTCCGTGTGTTGTTTGCCTTTCGCACATGAAGAGAAAACATGATAAGGCTTGGGAAGCCAATAACCATATCCATCGAAACAAGCTGCTGCAAGGTAGCAATGGGGACATGACCATAGCGAGAGTGCCAAAGAATATCTTCATCATCTGGGAATCTTTGCACTTTCCTTTAAGGGGGAATCTGGGCTTATCTTGGATTCATCTAGGTATGTAAGTCCTTTAAATTTGATAAAAAAAAGTAATTCGTGCGTGTGCGAATCCTATGGGTGTAAATTAGAATAGAAAGAGTGCATACAATACAAGCCATGGCTCCTTGATAACCATGAGTCACAATAGAGAGGTTCCTTTTGTTAATCACTTCATCATCAAAGTAGATTCCAAGACCTTTAGAAGTTTCTATAATAAACTTGGTCACCCCAAGCCAAAGATCTAATGCAACACATGTGAGAGAAATTGAAAGAACTAAACAAAACTGAGAGAGAGAGACTACATGGCACGGTGGAGTTCCGTGCTCAGAGGTACTGGCCCCAAAGACTGGCACCCCTTCTTGGTATTTCTTTATTATTATGCTTCAACAAGTACAATGTTCAAGGGGCCTGTGTGTGTGTGTGTGTGTGTGTAGTGTTCCCAAGCTAATTTGCCAGAGGAGGTGCTAACACACTTATAAAGGCCCTTGGTGTAACAGACTTGGACACTCCAAGTCAAGAATCAATCACGAGAGCACCAAATAACCACTTCAAAACAATTCACAGATCACAATAGATTTGCACTGGCCCGGCGGAGTTCGGTGCCTAGAGATATTGGCCCCAAAGATTGGCGCCCCTTTCGGTATTTCTTTATGTATTAATCAATGTCAAAGTACAAGAGAGCGGTTAGGGTTTCACTCTCAGACTCTGCGTCCAGATGCTCTCCAGAGTGAGCCCTAAACCACTTATTTAAAGTTCACAAGGGATGCCCAAAAGCAGAGCCCCAAAAGCTTTAGTTAAAAGCAATAATTCTCTCTCTCTCTCTCTCTCTCTCTCTCTCTCTCAAGAGAGTAAAAATAAAGCAAATCATCCTCTCTTTCTCTCTCCTTAGCAATTTGCGTGGAGAAAAAGCAGCCAAATCCGTCGCTCAGCTGGAAAAGCGCTGCAAAATCCGGGTGTTGCCACGTCATCATGCCAGCGCATTATCCGGAAATCTGTCCTCTGTTGCTAGGGTTAGTGTTAGGGTTTAGGACAGGTTTTAGGGTTAGGGTTAGGGTTAGGGTTTTTGGCAGATTTTAAGGTTTGCAGGTTTTAGGGTTAGGGTTTGCAGAATTAGGGTTTTCAGCAGCAGTCAAGCTTTCCTCTCGGGCACACGTCATCACTTTGTGACATACCCCCCTCTTGAAAGCATTGTAATCGCCCTCGATTACGCTTGCAAAACAGACAAAGGCCGTAAACTGTCTTAGCAGACACTGACTGTTAGTACCTACGTACTAGGACATCACAGGACATCACATGACATTCAACATTCATTCAGATCTTAAACCATGATTTATCGGCAATGTAGCTAGCAATCGCCCGTCTAGATCCAATCGGGACCTCATCGATGTCCGATTGACTAACCCCTATTGCAACCATGTCTATTCGAGATCAATCAGACCAAAATGCTGCAGTCATTTCGTCTATCAGGTCTTGCACTTAAAAGAAGTCGAGAACAAATCAGTATCATAATCAGGAATTCCATTTCATAAAGTCATTCAACAGAATACCGTCAGCTCTCAGTATCCCTGAAGCTCAAAGAGATATCAGTGACTTTAGTATCAAAATCGAGGCGTTTGTTGACAAAGGAGCGGAGTAACTCCCCTCTTGTGCATCCCACTGCACCAGATCTCCGGCCAAGCTGAATTCTGGGTTCCATTTGGAGTAGACTATGCTAAACCAAAAGCATCGAGGTAAAGTTTCACAGGTCCTCCTCCTCCATCCACTTCGCATCAAATGCAGGATAGTTCTTGAACTTAACCAAGAACCGCCTTCGGACGTTACCTTTCTTCGTATCCTTACGTGCCAAAATCTGTTCAGGAACAAGGATCTCATCGTTTTCTTCCACTTCGGGTTGCTCATTAGGCTCCCCATCATCAGGCACATCACCTTTAAAAGTTTTCAAGAGACTCACATGAAATGCATTGTGAATCCTCCAAGTATTAGGCAGTTTCAGTCGGAAGGAGACATCATTTATCTTTTCAGTGATCTTGAAAGGTCCGTAGTATCGCATACTAAGCTTTGGAAAAAGCCTCTCCTTTCCCTTTTTTATTTCTCAGGCGTGCCTTCTCAAAACGTAAGAGCACCCAATCATCCTCCTTCAATTTCAAGTCGCGACAATGGCGATCCGCTGCCTTCTTCTGTCGTTCTTGAGACTTCTGCAAAGTCTCGCGAACCTTGGCAAAAGCCGTATCTAAGTCTCGCGTATATTCAACCGCTTCAAAAATTTATCTTTTGTGCTTAGGAAGGGTGGAACCTTCGCAACACTTTCAACAATCTCAAATGGCGCCTTCCCCGTCGAAGAGTGTATCGTGTTATTGTAGGCAAATTCCACCAAAGGTAAGTACTTTTCCCATTGAGTCTTCTGATCCGAGATACAAGACTTCAATAAATCTAAAACCACTGAATTGGCAATCTTAGATTGCCTGTCAGTCTGCAGGTGGAACAATGACGAGAACTGCAATTGCGTGCCAATGTTCTCCCAAATTGCCTTCCAAAACAAACTCGTAAATTTGGGGTCTCTGTCGGAGACAATCGTCTCAGGCATGCCATGTAATCGGAAAATCATCGTGACCATTCTGTGTTCTCGAGAGATCAAAAATGAAATCCATTGCAATGCTTTCCCAAGGGCGGGTGGGTATGGGTAAAAGCTGTAACAATCCTTGTGATTTATGCCTGTCAAACTTGACCTTTTGACATACTAAGCAACTGCGCACAAACTCTTCCACATCCTTTTTGGGTCTCGGCCAAAAGAAGTATCTCTCTACCCCTTTCATGGTGGCATCAATGCCGCGGTGACCCGTAAAAGGTGGACAGTGGCATTCAGTCATAACCTTTTCCCTCAACGGCTGTGTAACGCACAACATGGTTTTTCTCATCAAGTAGCCATCCCGAATGGAATATCCCACTACTGTCTCCCCATTCCGTATCTGTGTGAAAACGTCTGCAAAATCTGTATCTGTGGCATACTGGTCGACCATATCCTCGAAGCTCCTATGATGTATCGCGGAAATAGCCAGAACCAACGGCTTCTGAGACAAAGCATCTGGCACCACATCTTCTGTCCGTGCACATGGACAATCTGGAAGTGAAACTGTGACAAGATGTTCGCCCACCGCATCTGCTTTTTCGAAAGTTGCTTCTGTGACAAGAAGTAGCGCAAACTCTGATGGTCTGTAAAGACAGTAAAATCCGCTCCGAGTAGGTAATGCCGCCACTGAGTAAGAGCATGGATAACCGCCAAAAGCTCTTTCTCATAAATCTGTGCTGGCATCTCCGGCCTTGAGAACAATCGGCTCTCGTAAGTAATGACATGGCCTTCTTGCATTAAGACCGCACCCAGACTACGACCACAAGCATCACAATATACTTCAAATGACTTCTGCAAGTCCGGCAAAGTCAAAACTGGTCCCATAGTCAATTTCTCTTTCAATGTTTGAAAGGCAGTCACCTCTGTGGATCCCCACGAGAAAGGGACTCCTTTCTGTGTCAAGATATGCAAAGGGGAAGCAACCTCTGTAAACTTTCGAATGAACCGCCTGTAGTACGAACACAATCCCAAGAAGCTTCCAACTTCATGGACATTCTTCAAATCGAGCCAATCACGGATAGTGTCTATCTTGGCCGGATCCATTTTCACTCCTGCTGCTGAGACAATGTGTCCCAAAAAGTGTATCTCTGAAGCAGATGATCTCTGTGTTCTTCCTTATTCTTGGAGAAAACAATGATATCATCAAAGAAAGTGCCAACAAATAGCCTGTATTCTCGAAAAATCCTATCCATCATCCGGTTAAATGTCGCAGGAGCATTGGTTAAACCAAAAGGCATCACCAAAAACTCAAATAACCCAAAAGTCGTCTGGAAAGTTGTCTTGTAGACGTCTCCCAGCGCGATTCTGATCTGATGATATCCACTCTTCAAATCAATCTTGCTAAAGCACGAGGATCCTTATATCTGTCGAGTATATCATCGATCCTAGGAATCGGAAATTTGTTCTTGATGGTGATTTTGTTGAGAGCTCTATAATCGATGCACATTCTCCTAGATCCATCTTTTTACAAAACCAACAACAGTGGAGAGCAATACAGTGAAGTACTAGACTGGACAAGACCCTTTTCCAAGAGGTCTTTCACTTGGTTCATAATCTCTTCATTCTGTGCTCGGCTCACACGCTAAGGTGGCCCATTCGGTGGTGTGCTTCTAGGTATCAGATCAATGGTATGATCTTCAGGTCCTCTAAAAAGCAATCGGCATGAGTGTGGAGAAAAATCTTGGCGTTCTTTTGTTCAGGTCAAAACATATTCGACCTTTATCCATCGTTCAGTTCTCTCCCAAAAGAATGAGTAAAGAAACTGAAATTCATCAAGTACAATCTCTGAGCCCTTCATTTGTCAAAGTCGCTTTCTCGGCTTGGTAGTCAACCACGGCGTAGTTCTTGTGGTACCAAGGGATTCCGAGTAGAACGTCACTCGCGTGCCCTGAACACCCTTGTCATTGCAAACGAAGTTTGCCAATGCTCGGTGTAATGGCAACATCTCGTATCCGGGTGCCAATCAAACTACCTCCGCCTGTGGCGTCAGTTTGTCGGGCGTAATTCCAAATCGAGGCGCCAATTTCAAGTGAAAAGAAGTTGGCCTTGGCTCCTTCAAAAGAGCTTCCTGATCCTTCACTTTGCCCTAAAAGTGGCAAAGTTTGTACTTTCATTCATTTGATTCGGTGCAGGTCCCACGCCATGTGGTACCAGTTCTGCTTTTTATCTGCCTTTTCTGCCACGTCTCTCAGCTGCTTTAGAACTTTCTGGCCTTTCTTCATCTTGTTCATTCGGTGCCTTGTTAGGGCACTTCGCGGAGATATGTCAATGTTCCCCGCATCCAAAGCACTTCCCCTCCCTGATGAAGCGAGCTCTCTCCTTAGAAGTAAGCTTGGGTGGTGCATCCTTCTTTTCTGGGTAGCTCTTTCTCTTTCTACTTTCATTCGCTGAAGTTTGTTCGGCTCGTTATGTCATGACCTCATCGGTGGGGTAGGTTAGACTGCCAGAGAGAATGGCAAAGCCCTGTTTCGCATGACTCATCAACTCCTGAATAGAAGCCGACTTTTGTTCCAAGCAGTGATCTCCGATCTCTGTAGGTAGACCTAAGGTAAACCGCTCAATCTGTTCTTTGAACGAGATCTTCTTGAATGAAGAGGCGGGAGAAAAGAGCTCCAGAATCTCTCGCAATAAGCATCCACTGTATCTTGCTTGGTCATCCGAAGATGGTTCCAAGCAGCTCGTATATCCCGTTCATACTCTTGAGTCAACCAAGAAGAAATAAAAAGCTTCTTAAATTTCAGCCATTTAACCAGCATAGTCTTGTTTAAAAGAAGCGTGGACCACCAAGTTCGAGCATTCCCCGTAAACTAAGAGGTAACTCTCCGAATCTTGGAGTGCTCTGAGTAGCGTCCTCCCGCGAAAGTGATGTCAAACTGCTGTATAAAAGACAAAGCCTTCGAAGAATCTTTGTATCCTGAAAAAGTGTCAAATTTGATCGATTGTCCACCTTCCTCAAACTCTCGAACTTTCTTGCTTTTATCTTCCAGAAAGTCATACTGGTTGGCTTTATAAAAATTCTTCTTGTTCGCATAAAAGTTGCCGTCATCAAAGTCTGAACTGTCTGTAGACGAGTCCTGTGTAGAAGTGTCACTCACTGGGCGAGATTTAGACTTCTTTGCCTTTTTCTTGCCCTTTCTGAAGCGTTGTTTCTTGCTTTGCTTTTTGCCTTTTCTGTCTTCGAATCTGAAGAGCTAGAAGAATTGTCAAAGGAAGAAGAAGAAGAAGAAGAACTGGGTACTCCTTCAAATCGAACACGCTTCTTTTGTTTCTTTGCCTTGTCAAATGTCGACTGACGACCCAAATAACCCGGGAAGTCAGTGCCTTTCTTCTGCTTTTTGCCGTGCTTTTTGGCTTTCTTTTGCGCATCAAAAAGCTGAGCAATCCGTGCATCAACCACCTCTTCTAATTCCTTCTCTGAATATTTCTTTTGATCAGAAGGTTTCTTGAGAGCGGGTTTCGGGGGTGGTGTTGTGGTTTTCTGCCACTGTGCATGCACTTCTTGAAAAGAAGTCTCGCTCATTTACTTTGCCAATTTCAGATCCTTTGCAAAACTGAGCATCATCTTTGTTGCATCGCCGATCAATTGACGACACTATCTCTCGTTGCTCCGTTGAGTAGGCCGAGGCGGGCCATACTCTCTGCCAGAATCTTCGTTGTGATCCCTGCCCGCATCTCCAGATGCAGAGGGAGTCGATTGATCCTTGCGTGAAGCCATAGGTGCCGCGGAAAAAGAATTGGGGATCAGATTTCTAGTAGAAGAGAAATCGGCCGTGCTCTGATACCATTGTAATAGACTTGGACACTCCAAGTCAAGAATCAACACCAAATAACCACTTCAAAACAATTCACAGATCACAATAGATTTGCACTGGCCCGGCGGAGTTCCGTGCCTAGAGATATTGGCCCCAAAGACTGGCGCCCCTTTCGGTATTTCTTTATGTATTAATCAATGTCAAAGTACAAGAGAGCGGTTAAGGGTTTCACTCTTAGACTCTGCGTCCAGATGCTCTCCAGAGTGAGCCCTAAACCACTTATTTAAAGTTTACAAGGGATGCCCAAAAGCAGAGCCCCAAAAGCTTCAGTTAAAAGCAATAATTCTCTCTCTCTCTCTCTCTCTCTCTCTCAAGAGAGTCAAAATAAAGCAAATCATCCTCTCTCTCTCTCTCTCTCTCTCTCTCTCTCTCTCTCTCTCTCTCTCTCTCTCTCTCTCTCTCTCTCTCTCTCTCTCTCTCTCTCTCTCTCAGCAATTTGCGTGGAGAAAAAGCAGCCAAATCCGTCGCTCAGTTGGAAAAGCGCCGCAAAATCCGGGTGCTGCCACGTCATTATGCCAACGCATTATCCAGAAATCTGTCCTCTGTCGCTAGGATTAGGGTTAGGGTTTAGTACAGGTTTTAGGGTTAGGGTTAGGGTTGGGGTTAGGGTTTCTGGCAGATTTTAAGGTTTGCAGGTTTTAGGATTAGGGTTTGCAGAATTAGGGTTTTCAGCAGCAGTCAAGCTTTCCTCTCGGGCAGACATGTCATCACTTTGTGACACTTGGCCAATTCAAAAGGAGTTACATGAAAAGCATTAGGTCCCAAAGGCTTCAGTGTCCAAAAGCAAGCGCCCTCTGGGCCATCCCGTAAAAATGTTGAAGTTATTGCATCTCAAGTCAACTGCCCAATGTGATCCCATTATTTATTTTGGCTTTTAGGTATGTATTTTACTTATTTGTCAAAGTCTGGGTAGGGAAATTTACTTAGGTGGGTATATATGCAACCAATTGCCCCCATCGTATAAGCATCAATTATTCATTGTCAAGGTTGGTTGGTTCAGGAGACTCTCTCTCTCTCTCTCTCTCTCTCGTGTGCATACTCTCCTTGGTCTCTACGCTTCCGCATCGTCAATTTTGACATGGTATCGGAGCCTTTGGTGGAGTAGAAGCTCGTGTTGAGAAGAGATCCCCGATGTTAGGTGCAGCGGAATGAATGTTGTATTTTCTTAAGATTAGTGATCTTTATTGCTCAAGGTTCCTTTTTGTTCTTAGGGAAAGAGAGAGCTTTCTGTCTTGTAGAGTGCGGTGGTCACGAACAAAGTGAGTGGATTGTGCGTGCAAGTGAATGAGACTGAGAGAAGGATAGAGAAGAGATACGACACCCGAGAGGTTGTAAAACCCTCCTCCGAAGGCCCCACTCTCGTCGGCGAGAGTGGTCTATTCTTTGATTGCACAAAGGTGTACAATGCGTATGCAATGGACTATGCAACTTGGTCTATGCCGACGACGACGACGATGGCTGAAATCTGAGATCTTCTAATCGCTGAATTTCGGCACTGTTTCGGTGGCTGAAAATGACTGTTTTGGCTGCGTTTTCTTGGCTGAAAAATGAGGTTTCTTAGGGCTGAAAACTGATGGTCTTTACGGGCTGAATCTGCTACACTTTAGGTGAATAATGCCGGTCTTAATTTGCTGCTGAAATCCATCTGTTTCGTTATGTCACACAATGCACTATATGTCAAAAAGTAAAAGCTTCTCAGGATAAGCAGCAAGGCCTCTTGCTTCCGCTTCTTATTTCCGATGGACCTTTTCAAGAATTTCTATGGATTTTGTGACTAACCTTCCACCAAGTTTGCATTCAAGAAATACTCAAATGTTTGACAATTGTCGATCGTTTCAGCAAGTGTTGCATGTTGATTCCTTGTAAAGCCACAGTTACTGCACAAGATGTAGCGCGGTTGTTCATTAAGCATTGGTACCCCCTCTTTGGTTTGCCAAAATCAATTGTTTCAGATAGGGATGTTAAGTTAACATCTAATTTTTGGCGCGCACTCTTTGAAAATTTTGACACTAAGTTGAATTTTTCATCGGCTTTTCATCCACAGTCAGATAGTCAAACAGAGATTTACAATCAATTGGCTTTTGATATTTTTAAGTCATATGTACATGATCAGCAGTCTCAGTGGGAGCTCTATCTCCCATTGGTACAGGCTATTTTGAATAACTCTTTTTCTTCTGCCATTGGTCGAACTTCGTATGAGGCAACTTTTGATCGTCCGTTCCAATCATTTTTGACTCGCTCGGTAGTCAAATGCCTGATGCCAATGCTGAAAAGTCAGTTATTGGATGAGATTTCTGAGAGTGAAGCTTCGGCTAAGCAAGGCTGAGGAATCTTATTCATGGCAGGCTAACAAGCATCGTCAGGACGTTCGAACAAGGAAGGAGATTGGGTGTATTTAAGAATCATGAAGCAACGTCTTAAGCAAGTTGGAAAGAAGTGTCCAAAGTTGTCTTTTCGTATGTATGGTCCATTTCCAATCATTAAAAAGATAAATGAGGTTTCAATGAAATTGCAGTTGCCTAACTCATGGTCAATGCACAATGTTTCCTATGTTTCTTGGTTGAAAGTGTTTCAGGGAACACCTCCAAAGGACATTTCGGAAGAAGAAGAACCGGAGATCATCGATGAAGTCATGGAGCCGGAGCAAGTGTTGTTGCATCGGTTTCGACATGGTTCGAAGAAGCAAGTGAGACAATACTTTTTGAAGTTCAAGGATCGAGGGACCCACGAAGCGGTGTGGGTAGACGAAGAGTTTTTCAAAGACTATTCAGAGTTGTTGGCAGACTACAAGGAAGCCATGTAGCTTGGTACCAGTACCTTACTTTAAAAAGGAGGGAGTCACGTGACACATCTAACCCTATGTGTCCGTGGACAAGCTACTTCATAACAAGGGTTCCGTCAGTCTAGTCAATCTAGATTAGAAGTGATATGGTACTTTTTGCGAGTCTATTCGCAGACCGTGCATGCCCAGACACTTAGTGTAGATGCATATCCTCTGGTTGCACACAGCATGATCATAAGCATTCCCATCAGAATCCATCAGAATCCTTCAGGGGAATTTTCCTGTGTATTTTACCTATTTTCCCTATTTTGACAATTTTCACTTATTAGTTTAAGTCATAGTAACAGGGAATGGCCATTTTCGGGTCCCGGTTCCCCGTTCCCATTCTAATTTCCCGTTCCGAATCCCCGTTCCGTGTTTCAAACGCGAGTATCCGAAACAGGGAATGGCATTTCATGCATGTTGCCGTTCCCCGTTCCCCGTTCCCCGTTCCGATTTCCCGTTCTGGGTAACTATGGTTTAAGTGACTTTTCTTGGGAACTGAGCAGGGCAAATTGGGTAAGATAATATATAAGTAAACCAAGGCTAGCACTATTTGGCAGAAGAGCAAGGAGAACACAGGCCACAGGTAGCAGGTTCCCCCTCTCTCTCAACACGACTTCCACCCCTTGGGCGATTCCTTCACAGCACTCGATCTCCCATATCTAGCGTTTCCATCAGCAAGCATCATCGCCATGATCCCCCATATCTAGCGTTTCCATCAGCAAGTATCACTGCCATAAGTCTCCCACACTTGGCGTTTTTCAAGCAAATCTCCATCGCCACAAAGGGCAGCAGTTAGCGTTTTCAGCAAGACAATCATCGACCCCTTTTCTAGGGTTTTCAGCGGCGCCATAACCTCAGAATTTCAGTGAATTGGACAGCAGGTTTTCAGCCTAAAACAGTGTTTTGAAGAAGCCTGAAATCAGCGTTTTTGCATCATCAATTTTCAGCCTTCTGGCTTTTTTGGACAGCAGAGCGAACACGCAGATTTTCAGCCATCAAGTTGGTCTCGTCATCCCCGTCGTCGACATCGACATAGCCTAGACTTGCATCAGTCACATGCATCCACTTTGTACGAGTTTGTGCAATCAATAGTAGACCACTCTCGCCAACGAGAGTGGGGCCTTCGGAGGAGGGTTTTACAACGTCTCTGGTGTCGTATTCTCTTCTCTCTCTATCTCTCAGTCTCATACACTTGCACGCATAGTGTCCATTCACTTTGTTGTGATCATTGCAATCTCTCATTAAGAACGGAAGGCTCTCCCTTCCATAAGAACAAAAAAGGAACCTTGAGCACATTATGGAGCACTCATCTCGAGAAAGAACAACATTCATTCCCCTGCACCTTACATCATCGTCCTCAACATAGACCATCAACACCTCATCGTCGACATCATCGTCATCGACATAGAACCTTAGTACCTCAGTACCCCTTCAATACCTCAGAACCCAGAACCCAACATCAGTAGCATGAGTATCCATTAGCATCAACATCTCAGCACTCAGTCATTGTAGTAGCATTTGTGCAAGAATAAAGAAAGTACTTGCTCTGGCAACAGAGCAAGGGGGCCCTTGAGGGTTTAAGACCCGACATCCCTACGTAGTCTCTTTTCTCTCCCTTGTGTCTCTCTCTTTCTGTCAGTTCAATTAAGTTCTTTCAAGTGAAGTAAAGTGTAGTCCCTTGTGTTTGTGTGCGGAGTACTAGATCCGAGCAACATCCTTATTCTCTTCTGCTGCACCTGACACTAATACACTTGACAACTCAGGTTTGGGTGAAAATACGTAAGACTCGAATGGACGACAACCTTTTGTCGACTTGGAAGGGGAGTACGGACCACCTTCGCCCACAGAGTATGAACGAAT
Organism: Adiantum capillus-veneris; assembly: GCF_014529385.1. Taxonomy (NCBI): domain Eukaryota; kingdom Viridiplantae; phylum Streptophyta; class Polypodiopsida; order Polypodiales; family Pteridaceae; genus Adiantum; species Adiantum capillus-veneris. The sequence goes on from NC_140944.1 coordinate 151,070,482, forward strand.
GGAGATTCAGTGTCAACAACAGGTTGATGCCTGTGCTCGACAGATGCTCCAATATTCAGAAGATCCTCAATATGTGAAATTTTTGAACAAGCACCCGATCTACGAAATGCATTCTTGATGGCGTACGACCATTAATTCACCTCTGAAGCTAGCTTTGAAGGAAACACCTATTCCGCGGGTGTATTTGGAGGATGAATTTAGCGAAGCAGTAGAAAGGCGACTCAGTCGACTCTTGAAGACCAAGAAGCAGCTGAGGAGACAGAGTCGAGTAGTAGACTATCTTGGCTACTTGGGTTGGAAGTCTATGTCACCAAGAGGTGTATTTTTCCTGTTGCCTTCTTTAAATATGTACTACATTTTTTATTTTTTTTTGTTTTCCCTGGAACCCTTGAAAAGGTGCAAATAGACATTGCATGGCCAGTGTGAAATGGCTGGTTGAACGGGTTTCTCACATCAGGAATCTACGTCGGTTTGTTAGGGATTGGATAGGCCAGTTACTACTGAATTCTGATGAGTGTGGAACAGCTTGTGTGCGCCACAAGAGAATTTGGGCCACTCAGCAAGTCACTTACAACTTTAAAAGTTGGTGGGAACTAGGGAATTAAACCAAACGGGCAAACTGGACACTTGGCAGTTGGAGAGCAACCTACAGGGCACCTCAACAAGAGGGGGCGTCCAAATGAGGGTGGATGTTGACTTTTAAGTCAAGTGGCCTACAATGTGTGTGTGAGTAGTGGGTGCAGGTTCATAGCTTTAATGGAAAGCTTGCCTTCTCCTTTGTCTCATGTAGCGCGATGATTTGCTCTCGTGCATCTCTCTCTCCCCTTTGCACGTATGGTAATGCCCCACTAGTTGGGCTTCTCAGTTGACTACGTATAGTTCTGGGGGTTTTATGTGTGTTTGCCAAGGCAAGAGCCTTTTGAACAGGATTTGGATCAGCTGATTGCTAATCCCCCATAGGTACGCACAGTCTCGTCGCGAAAGATTGCGAATTTGGAGAGTTTTCTCGTGTGAAAACTCATCCAAATCACAAGGGGACTGTTCCATTGCATGCGGGAGCCTGTGGTACACGTGTAGACGTGTTCACTCTGCTAAAAATGATCCAAAACAGAGAATGACAGCCTGCTGCGCTTTTCTGCAGGTTTAGGGTTTTGCACCTAAACTGCAAGAGAACGCCAGGGGAGCCTCGGGAAGGCCTTGAGATGCTTAGACAGGACTTTGGGCACGTGACAGTGGGAAAACAGAGAATTACAGCACCCTGAAATTCTGCTACAGCTCACCAGAAAGCCTTTAAATTGCGAGGGAATCCGTCCTAGACATGGGCTTTTGACCTACAGGGGTTTTGGCGTCGTTATGTTGCCAAAATTGGGGCAAAAACCTGCAATTTCAGCCCTCGCCAGGTTTGGACAGCTTTGTGAGAGTTTGATCCACGTGTCTGGATCGTCTATTTTCAATTGAATAAAGAAATACCGAAAGGGGCGCTAGTCTTTGGGGCCTATATTCTCGGTCTTTGTGTGCGCAATGACATTCTAGTCGCTAGAGGCATCTGTGTTCTCTTTTCTTCTCAGAGCTCTATGTAAAGTTAACGGGTAATTGAATTAGTACTGCCCTTTACGGTGTACATGCCAGTTACATGGTTCCATCAACGGGACAGTCACTTTTTCTTCAAAAAGTGTTGCGTGGATTGTTGTGGGTGAAAGCAACACAGAGCTTGTCAAAGGTGAAGTCCTACTGTAATTCTTCAACGCTGGTTTAAAGTTGTGTAAAACGCTGAAGTATCTGGCTGCTCTTATCTGCTGAAACTGTTGGATTAAGCTGCTGAAAATGCTGGTGAAGACGTTGATACAGGCTGTCCAAAAACGCTGGTCTAAAGGCTGATCTGCAAACACGGCGAAGGCTGATTTGCAAATGCTGAATGCAGAGGAATCTTGGCGGCGGTACTTGTTGAGGAGAAAATGCTATTCTTGCTGAGGTTCTTACTGAGGAGAAATCTAGAGGACCTGCTGCAGATTTTACTTGTGCTCTTGATTTCTTCTGCTCTACTGAGTGACTGCCAGGTTTCTTTTATCTTAACTTAGCAAATTTTCCCTACCTAGTTTCCCAACAAAGTCACTTATAAATAATAAGTGAAAAATGGCTAAAATAGGGAAAATGGGTTCTGTGCCCTCTAAAATGCTCATGATGGCTACTGACTGTAATGCTGATGATTATGATGTGTGCAACCAGAGGATATGCAACTACTCTAAGTGCTTGGACATGCACGGCTTGCGTACATGCTCAAAAGGTGCCAGAACACTTTCTAAGTTGACATGAACCCTAGACTTGAAGTAGCTTGTCCACATGCACATAGGGTTAGATATGCACGTGACACTACGTGTCCAGTCTTTGGGGCCTATAGGGTGTCGGTCTTTGTGTGCGCAATGACATTCCAGTCGTTGGACGCATCTGTGTTCTCTTTTCTTCTCAGTGCTCTGTGTAAAGTTAACAGGTAATTGAATTAGTACCGCCCTCTACGGTGTACAAGCCGGTTTTAGTCTACTGTTGCAAATGCACGAAAGAGAAAGAAGCGTGTACGCCTGGAGGATGTTTCCAGTTCATCCTCATCCTCTTCTGATAGTTTCGACAATTCTTCCTCCTCTGACTCCAGTGATGAGGACAGAAAGAGCAAGAAACGAAGAAAGACTGGAAGACACAGAATGAACAAGAAGAAGGCTAAGAAGAGCAGATCCCATCGAAGATCTCGGAAGTATTCAGACAGTTCGGAGGAGGACTCATCCTCTTGTGAGAGTTTGGACTCCGATGAGCAGACATTCTATTCCAAGAGGAAGCATTTCTATCGAGCCAATTAATATGACTTTCTCGAGGAGAAGGGCAAGAAGACCAAAGATTTCAAGGAGGGTGGACAAGCCCTAAAGTTTGATACTTTTTCTGGTTTTCGAGATACATCTTATTTGAAGGGAAACGCGCAAACATGGTGCTCCACCTACTGTTACAAAAGGAAGCACCAACGAAGTGGCTACAGTTCAAGCGACTTTTCACTTCTTCTTGGCTCACTCAGGAGTACGAACGTGATGTGGTCACTGCTTGGAATTGTCTTCGGATAACCAAGGAAGATACTTTAGACATTTAGTGCCAGAGATTTTGGGATACTTTTCTGCCGGCCTCGTCTTTCAAAAAGATCACCTTTAAGGAAAAGATTGAGCAATTTTGCTGTGGTCTACCTAAAGAGATACGGGATTACAATTTATTGCAAAAGTCCGAGTCCATACAACAACTGATGGGACATGCTAAGCTAGGGTTTGCAGATGCATGCGGGTACTCTTACGTATCCCACTGATCAACTCTTGACAACAAGGACCGGACAAAATTCGAACAACGACAACAGAAGAAGAGGACAATTTCAGAAAAAGAAAAGACTCACGTCCCTAATTGATAGTAGAAGAGCGAGTTGAGTATCTCAAAGAGGGGAAGTGTTTCGGATATTGAGAACACGGACATGTGTCTGCTCAGTGCCCACATAAGGCACCCAAAGAACAACCAGAAGACAAGCCTGAGAGTTCCAGAGCAGTCGAAGAGCGTAGAAGAAAAGGAAAGACAAAAGCAAGATTGGTACCAGACTTTGTGGGGACCGACCTTGATTAGATGGACGAAAGTACCGAACTTTGCAGAGCATGGGGCAAAGTGTGAGACCAAGAAGCGGCCATCTTCATTTCCATTGAATTGGCGGCTTGACTTGGAATTACGCCCGAAGAAATGGGGTCACCGGTCAAGGAGTTCTAGGGGCACACGGACGGGATGTTGTCATTACACCTGTCATTCGTAAACTTCGGTTGCATTGTCTGGGGTATTTAGGGCACGAGAACTTTTACATCATGCCTTTGGAAGGGTGTGACGTCCTCCTAGGAATTCCTTGGTTCCACAAGAACAGCGCCGTGGTTGATTCCGGGGCGTTGAAAGCCATCTCGAAGAATGAGAAGGGCAAAGAAATTGTACTTGATGTAAAACTAAAGGGCAAGACCGTTCCACTTGTATCGGCTTCAGCCGTTTCCAAATTAATGAAATCCAATTTTTTTGTTTACTCAATCTTAGTTTGTTTTCTCAATCTTCTCGGAAGAATTGAATGATATTCAAAGGTCAAATATGTCAGACCTTGAAAAGGAACAACACGAGTTTTTGCAAGCCAAGGCTGACTATTTCTCTGAAGGCTTACCAGGCGAGTTACCTCCTTCACGTCCTGAAGATCACACGATTGACTTGATTCCCGATAGTACACCACCGAATTGACCACCTTATCGAGTTAGCCGAGCCCAAAATGATGAAATAATGAAACAGGTAAAAGAAGTCTCATTCAACCTAGTACTTCACCATTCTGTTCGCCTGTGTTGCTGGTTTTAAAGATAGATGGATCTTGGAGACTGTGCATTGACTATAGATCTGAAGAGTGGTTATCATTAGATCGGAATTCCTGCTGGGGATGCCTACAAGACAGCTTTCAGGACGACTTTTGGTTTGTATGAGTACTTGGTGATGCCCTTTGGTCTCACGAATGCTTCGGCTACATTCAACCGCATGATGGATAGGATTTTCAGAGAGTATCGATCATTTGTGGGCACCTTTTTCGACGACATCATCGTCTTCTCCAAGAGTGAGGTAGAGCACAGACACCATCTATTACAGGTTTTCCAGGCATTGCGGCAACATAGATTGGTAGTAAATGTGAAAAAGAGCGAGTTTTTCTTACTAGAGATACACCTTTTGGGACACATCGTCTCAGCAGAAGGTGTAAAGATGGACCCTGCCAGAGTTGAGACCATTCGTGATTGGCCTGATTTGCAGAATGTTCATGAAGTTCGAAGCTTCTTGGGTTTGTGCATATATTGTCGGCGGTTCATTCGAAAATTTGTAGAGATAGCTTCTCCATTGCATGTGTTGACTCAGAAAGGGGTTTCTTTTATTGGGGACCATTAGAGATTGGAGCCTTTCAGACTCTCAAGGAAAAGTTAACAACTGGACAGCGTTGGCTTTGCCAGACTTGCAAAAGTCCTTTGAGGTTTACTGTGATTCTTGTGGTCGTAGTTTGGGAGCAGTATCGATGCAGGAGGGCCATGTCATAGCTTACGAGAGCAGGCTTTGCCAGACTTGCAAAACATAGTCACCCGGAACGCGGAACGGGAACGGCGACGGGATCCCCGCGGAACGTGGGAACGGCTAGGGGTCCGGAACTGGAACGGAGCGGAACGGGAGGTATAAAAAACACCCAAATAGTGCATTTTTTAGCTCCTTGTGTTTAAATACAAGGAGTATTAGAGTCCTTTGACTCTAATACTCACTAAAAACTCGTTTTGAAGACCATTCAACCTTACTATGACTAGATGATGATGATGAGAGAGAGAGAGAGAGAGAGAGAGAGAGAGAGAGAGAGAGAGAGAGAGAGAGAGAGAGAGAGAGAGAGAGAGAGGAGGAGGAGGAGGAGGAGGAGGAGGAGGACAGGGAGAGACTCGAGAGGGAGGGAGAGGGAGAGAGAGCTTGAGAGAGTGAGAGGGAGAGACTCGAGAGAGTGAGAGGGAGAGGGAGAGATTTGAGAGAGTGGGAGGGAGAGGAAGAGAGCTTGAAGGCTTGAAGCCTTGAGCCTTGAGAGAGTGAGTCTTGAGAGGGAGAGATCTTGAGAGTGTGAGAGGGAGAGAGCTTGAGCCTTGAGGATTAGCTTGTGGAGAGAAAGGGGGAGGGGGGTGCATTTTATGAGTCCTTGAGGCCTTGCACACTTCAAAAAGAAGCCCAAACATTTACTTCAATTTTTTCAATTTTTGCCAAATTTGTTTGTAGCCGTTGGCCGTTCCGGTTTGCACTGGCCACCCGGAACGTCCAGACATTCCGGGTGGCTCTGGAACGTTCAGGAAGGGAGCTGCCCTTCAGAACGCCGGAACGGGGGCGTTCCCCGGTAACTCTGTTGCAAAAGTCCTTTGAGGTTTATTGTGATTCTTGTGGTCGCAGTGTCACGTGACACATCCCAATCCTATGTGTCCGTGGACAAGCTACACCATAGCAGGGTTCCCGTCAGTTCAGTCAGTCTGATCAATTTAGAATAGCAGTGATCTGGCACTTTTGTGAGTCTATTCGTAGACTGTGCATGCCCAGTCACTTAGCATAGATGCATTTCCTCCGGTTGCACACAGCATGATCATCGGAATTCCCGTCAGAATCCATTCGCATCAGATAGGGGAATTTTCCAGTGCATTTAGCCTATTTTCCTATTTATTGGTATTTTCACTTATTATTTTTAAGTGACATTCCAACAAAAGTAGGTAGGGCAATTTTGCTAAGTTAATATATAAGCAAACCCAAGTTAGCACTTTCTGGCAGAAGAGGTAGCAGGAGCACCTTGCTCAACAGGCAACTTCTCAGCAAGACCAACCCCCGCGACTACTCTAGCGTTTTCTCCACAGAAGACCTAGCGTTTTTGCATCAGATCAGCCTTGGCGATTTGTGCACAGCAGATCAGCCCCGGCATCATCACGACACAGCAGATCAGCCTAGCGTTTTTGCATTAGCAGAACCCCGGCGACAGAAGGACCAATTTCAGTCCCTGGCGTTTTTGGATTTCAGCAGCAAATTAAGACCGGCATTATTCACCTAAAGTGTAGCAGATTCAGCCCATAAAGACCATCAGTTTTCAGCCCTAAGAAACCTCATTTTTCAGCCAAGAAAACGCAGCCAAAACAGTCATTTTCAGCCACCGAAACAGTCCCGAAATTCAGCGATTAGAAGATCTCAGATTTCAGCCATCGTCGTCGTCGTCATCGGCATAGACCAAGTTGCATAGTCCATTGCATACGCATTGTACACCTTTGTGCAATCAAAGAATAGACCATTCTCGCCGACGAGAGTGGGGCCTTCGGAGGAGGGTTTTACAACCTCTCGGGTGTCGTATCTCTCCTCTCTCCTTCTCTCAGTCTCATTCACTTGCACGCACAATCCATTCACTTTGTTCGTGATCATAGCACTCTCCATAAGACGGAAAGCTCTCTCTTTCCCTAAGAACTAAAAGGAACCTTGAGCAATAAAGATCACTAATCTTGAGAAAATACAACAATCATTCCGCTGCACCTAACATTGGTATCAGAGCTTTGGAAGTGTTCTGCATTACTCAAGGAAAGAACCGCAAGAACCACAAGAATTTTTTTTGCCTGTTGCGATCGCACGAACCCAAGTTTACTTGGGCGTGGCGATTCCTAATCGTGTTTTGTTGAAGAGTGACAGGAATCCCAAGAAAGAAGGGCTTGTCCAGCCTCCCCTTGTGTCTCTTTTCACTCATTGAGAGCGGACTGTGCACTCAGCGGCCGGCCAATCGACGTGAGGTGGGAAAAAGCAACCTTGGTGTGAGTGCAAGGCCGCCAAGGGGTGCGCCCGCAGAAAGGAGTAGAACTCGGGTGAAGAGAAGATCCTTTTCCAACGCGATTTGCAAGCGAAAGAAAACCTCAAGAACCCCAAGAACCCAAGACCCTCAAGACTCAAGAACCTCAAGAACCCAAGATTCTCACGAATCAAGGACCTCAAGAACCTCAAGATCCGCAAGACCTGTAACAAACTTGGACACTCCAAGTCAAGAATCAACCGCGACAGCACCAAATAACCACTTCAAAACAATTCACAGATCACAATAGATTTGCACTGGCCCGGCGGAGTTCCGTGCCTAGAGATATTGGCCCCAAAGACTGGCGCCCCTTTCGGTATTTCTTTTTGTATTAATCAATCATCAAAGTACAAGAGAGCGGTTAGGGTTTCACTCTCAGACTCTGCGTCCAGATGCCCTGAGAAGTGAGGCCCTCACCACTAATTTAAAGGTTACAAGGGATGCCCAAAAGCAGAGCCCCAAAAGCTTTTAAAATCAAAAGCATCAGTTCTCTCTCTCTCTTAGAGAGTCTTTTCTCTTTTTTTTTAATAAAAAAAAGCAAAAGCAAAATTCGCGTCGCTCATCATTTTCCAAAAAAAAAAAAAATTTTTTTTTTTAAATAATAATCCGCCTCCGCGATTTCCGGAATTTAGGGTTTTTGGCAAAAATTAGGGTTTGCAGGAATTTTAGGGTTTCTGGCAGAAATTAGGGTTTCTGCTGTCCGCCACGTCATCACTTTGTGACATACCCCCCTCTTGAAAGCATTGTAATCGACCGCGATTACGCCTGCAAAACCGACAAAAGCCATAAACCGTCTTAGCAGACACTGACTGTTAGTACCTACGTACTAGGAACACACATCTAGCACATGTACAAAATCGACAGTCACATCACATGACATCACAGGACATCACCAGACATCACAGGACATCACATGACATTCAACATTCATTCGGATCTTAGACCATGATTTATCGGCAATGTAGCTAGCAATCACATCTAGGTCCAATCGGGACCTCATCGATGTCCGATTGACTAACCCCTATTGCAACCATGTCTATTCGAGATCAATCAGACCAAAATGCTGCAGTCATTTCGGCTATCAGTTCCTGCACTCACAAGAAGTCAAGAACAAATCAGTATCATAATCAGGAATTCCATTTCTTAAAGTCATCCAGCAGAATACTGTCAGCTCTCAGTATCCCTGAAGCTCAAAGAGACATCAGTGACTTTAGTATCAAAATCGAGGCATCTGTTGACAAAGGAGTGGAGCGACTCCCCTCTTGTGCATCCCACTGCACCAGATCTTCGGCCAAGCTGAGTTTCTGGGTTCCGTTTGGAGTAGACTATGCTAAACCAAAACATCGAGGTAAAGTTTCACAATCCGAGGAGTATCTGCTAGGTCCTCCTCCTCCATCCACTTCGCATCAAATGCAGGAAAGTTCTTGAACTTAACCAAGAACCGCCTTCGGACTTTACCTTTCTTCGTATCATTATGTGCCAAAATCTGTTCAGGAACAAGGATCTCCTCGTTTTCTTCCACTTCGGGTTGCTCATCGGGCTCCCCATCATCAGGCACATCACCCTTAATAGGTTTCAAGAGACTCACATGCAATGCATTATGAATCCTCCAAGTATCTGGCAGGTCCAATCGGAAGGAGACATCATTTATCTTGTCAGTAATCTGGAAAGGTCCGTAGTATCACATACTAAGCTTTGGAAAAAGCCTCTCCTTTCCCTTTTTTTTTTCTCAGGCGTGCCTTCTCAAAAGTAAGAGCACCCAATCATCCTCCTTCAGTTTCCAGTCGCGACGATGGCGATCCGCTGCCTTTTTCTGTCGTTCTTGAGACTTCTGTAAAGTCTCGTGAACCTTGGCAAAAGCCGTATCCAAATCTCGCGAATATTCATCCGCTTCAAATTTCTAATCTTTCGTGCTCAGGAAGGATGGAACCTTCGCAGCAGTTTCAACAATCTCTCATGGCGTCTTCCCCGTCGAAGAGTGTATCGTGTTATTGTAGGCAAATTCCACCAAAGGTAAGTTCTTTTCCCATTGAGTCTTCTGATGCGAGATACAAGACTTCAATAAATCTAAAATCACTGAATTGGCAATCTCAAATTGCCCGTCAGTCTGCAAGTGGAACGATGACGAGAACTGCAACCGCGTGCCAATGTTCTCCCAAATTGCCTTCCAAAACAAACTCATAAATCTGGGGTCTCTGTCGGAGACAATCGTCTCAGGCGTGCCATGTAATCGGAAAATCATCGTGATCATTCTGTATTCTCGGGAGATAAAAAAAAATGACACAACGTGTCCCAAAAAGTGTATCTCTAGTAGGAAAAATTCACTTTTCTTTGCATTAATCACTAACGTGTGATCTCGTAATGCCTGAAAGACTTGAAGCAGATGATCTCTGTGTTCTGCCTCATTCTTGGAGAAAACAATGATGTCGTCAAAGAAAGTGCCAACAAATAGCCTGTATTCTCGAAAAATCCTATCCATCATCCGGTTAAATGTCGCAGGAGCATTGGTTAAGCCAAAAGGCATCACCAAAAACTCAAATAACCCAAAAGTCGTCCGAAAAGCTGTCTTGTAGACATCTCCTGGCGCTATCCTGATCTGATGATATCCACTCTTCAAGTCAATCCTGCTAAAGCACGAGGATCCCTGTAACCTGTCGAGTATATCATCGATCCTAGGAATCGGAAATCTGTTCTTGATGGTGATTTCGTTGAGAGTGCTATAATCGATGCACATTCTCCAAGATCTGTCTTTCTTCAAAATCAACAACACTGGAGAGCAATACGGTGAAGTACTAAGCTGGACAAGACCCTTTTCCAAGAGGTCTTTCACTGAGTTCATAATCTTTTCATTCTGTACTCGGCTCACACAATAAGGTGGCCGATTCCGTGGTGTGCTTCCAGATATCAGATCAATGGTATGATCTTCAGGCCCTCTCAAAAGCAATCGGCATGAGCGTGGAGAAAAAAAAATCTTGGCGTTCTTTTCTTCAGGTCAAAACATATTCAACTTTTATCCATGGTTCAGTTCTCCCAAAAGAATGAGTAAGAAAACTGAAGTTCATCAAGTACAATCTCTAAGCCCTTCATTTATCAAAGTCGCTTTCTCGGCCCGGTAGTCAACCACGGCGTAGTTCTTGTGGTACCAAGGGATCCCGAGTAGAACGTCACTCACGTGCCCTGAACACCCCTGTTATTGCAAACGAAGTTTGCCAATGCTCGGTGTAATGGCAACATCCCATCCGGGTGCCAGTCGAACTACCTCCGCCAGTGGCGTCAGTCTGTCGGGCGCAGTTCCAAATCGAGCCGCCAATTCCAAGTGAAAAGAAGTTGGCCTTGGCTCCTTCAAAAGAGCTTCTTGATCCTTCACTTTGCCCCAAAAAAAAAACGGCAAAGTTTGTACTTTCATTCATTTGATTCGGTGCAAGTCCCACGCCATGTGGTACCAGTTCTGCTTTTCTATCTGCCTTTTCTGCCACATTCCTCAGCTGCTCTCGAACTCTCAGACCTGTCGTCGTCTTTATCATTCTGTTCTTTCTGTGCCTTATCAGGGCACTTTGCGGAAATATGTCCATGTTTCCCGCATCCAAAGCACTTCCCCTCTCTGATGAAGCGAGCTCTCTCCTGAGGAGTAAGCTTGGGTCGTGCATCCTTTTTTTTTTCTCTGGGTTGCTCTTTTTCATTCTACTTTCATTCCCAGAAGTCTGTTTGGCTCGTTGTGTCATGGCCTCATCTGTGGGGTAGGTCAGACTGCCAGAGTGAATGGCAAAGCCCCGCTTCGCATGACTCATCAACTCCTGAATAGAAGCTGACTTCTGTTCCAAGCAGTGATCTCGGATCTCTGTAGGTAGACCCAAGGTAAACCGCTCAATTTGTTCTCTGAACGAGATCTTCTTGAATGAAGAGGCGGGTAGAAAAGAGCTCCAGAATCTTTCACAATAAGAATTCACTGTATCGCTCTTGGTCATCCGGAGATGGTTCCAAGCAGCTCGTATATCTCGCTCAAACTCTTGAGTCAACCAAGAAGAAATAAAAAGCCTCTTGAATTTCAGCCATGTAACTGGCACAATCTTGCTTAATAGAAGCGTGGACCACCAAGTACGAGCATTCCCCTCAGAGTAAGAGGCAGCTCTCCGAATCTTGGAGTGCTCTGAATAGCGTCCTCCCGCGAAAGCGATGTCAAACTGCTGTATAAGAGACAAAGCCTTCGAAGCATCTGAGTATCCTGAAAAGTATCAAACTTGATCGAGTGGCCACCTTCCTTAAACTCTCGGACTTTCTTGCTGTTATCTTCGAGAAAGTCATACTGGTTGGCTTTGTAAAAATTCTTCTTGTTCGCATAAAACTTTCCGTCATCGGAATCTGAGCTGTCTGTAGACGAGTCCTCAGTAGAACTGTCAGTCTCTGGGCGAGATGTAGCCTTCTTTGCCTTTTTCTTGCCCGTTCCGAAGCTTTGTGTCTTGCTTCGCTTTTTGCTTTTTTCCTGTCTTCTTCGCTCTAATCCGAGGAGCTAGAAGAACTGTCAGAAGAAGAAGAAGAAGAACTGGGTACTCCTTCAAATCGAACACGCTTCTTCCGTTTCTTTGCTTTGTCGAATGTCGACTGACGACCCAAATATCCCGGGAAGTCAGTACCTTTGTTCTGCTTTTTGCCGTGCTTTTTGCCTTTCTTTTGCACGTCGAAAAGCTGAGCAATCCGTGCATCAACCACGTTCTCCAGTTCCTTCTCCGTATATTTCTTGGAGGTAGAAGGTTTCTTGAGAGCGGGTTTCGGGAGTGGTGTTGTGGTTCTCTGCCACTCCATCTGTACCTCTTCCAAAGAGGTCTGGTTCATATATTTTACCATCTTCGGGTCCTTGGCAAAATTGAGCATCATCTTTGTTGCATCGCCAATCAATTGACGACGCTCCATCTCTGTTTGCTCCGCCTGAGTAGGCCGAGGCGGGCCATACTCTCTGTCTGAATCTTCGTTGTGATCCCAGCCCGCATCTCCAGATGCAGAGGGAGTCGACTGATCATTGCCTGAAGCCATAGGTGCCACGGAAAAAAAAAAATTCGGGGATCGGATTTCCCGTAGAAGAGAAATCGGCCGTGCTCTGATACCACTGTAACAAACTTGGACACTCCAAGTCAAGAATCAACCGCGACAGCACCAAATAACCACTTCAAAACAATTCACAGATCACAATAGATTTGCACTGGCCCGGCGGAGTTCCGTGCCTAGAGATATTGGCCCCAAAGACTGGCGCCCCTTTCGGTATTTCTTTTTGTATTAATCAATCATCAAAGTACAAGAGAGCGGTTAGGGTTTCACTCTCAGACTCTGCGTCCAGATGCCCTGAGAAGTGAGGCCCTCACCACTAATTTAAAGGTTACAAGGGATGCCCAAAAGCAGAGCCCCAAAAGCTTTTAAAATCAAAAGCATCAGTTCTCTCTCTCTCTTAGAGAGTCTTTTCTCTTTTTTTTTAATAAAAAAAAGCAAAAGCAAAATTCGCGTCGCTCATCATTTTCCAAAAAAAAAAAAAAATTTTTTTTTTTTAATAATAATCCGCCTCCGCGATTTCCGGAATTTAGGGTTTTTGGCAAAAATTAGGGTTTGCAGGAATTTTAGGGTTTCTGGCAGAAATTAGGGTTTCTGCTGTCCGCCACGTCATCACTTTGTGACATACCCCCCTCTTGAAAGCATTGTAATCGACCGCGATTACGCCTGCAAAACCGACAAAAGCCATAAACCGTCTTAGCAGACACTGACTGTTAGTACCTACGTACTAGGAACACACATCTAGCACATGTACAAAATCGACAGTCACATCACATGACATCACAGGACATCACCAGACATCACAGGACATCACATGACATTCAACATTCATTCGGATCTTAGACCATGATTTATCGGCAATGTAGCTAGCAATCACATCTAGGTCCAATCGGGACCTCATCGATGTCCGATTGACTAACCCCTATTGCAACCATGTCTATTCGAGATCAATCAGACCAAAATGCTGCAGTCATTTCGGCTATCAGTTCCTGCACTCACAAGAAGTCAAGAACAAATCAGTATCATAATCAGGAATTCCATTTCTTAAAGTCATCCAGCAGAATACTGTCAGCTCTCAGTATCCCTGAAGCTCAAAGAGACATCAGTGACTTTAGTATCAAAATCGAGGCATCTGTTGACAAAGGAGTGGAGCGACTCCCCTCTTGTGCATCCCACTGCACCAGATCTTCGGCCAAGCTGAGTTTCTGGGTTCCGTTTGGAGTAGACTATGCTAAACCAAAACATCGAGGTAAAGTTTCACAATCCGAGGAGTATCTGCTAGGTCCTCCTCCTCCATCCACTTCGCATCAAATGCAGGAAAGTTCTTGAACTTAACCAAGAACCGCCTTCGGACTTTACCTTTCTTCGTATCATTATGTGCCAAAATCTGTTCAGGAACAAGGATCTCCTCGTTTTCTTCCACTTCGGGTTGCTCATCGGGCTCCCCATCATCAGGCACATCACCCTTAATAGGTTTCAAGAGACTCACATGCAATGCATTATGAATCCTCCAAGTATCTGGCAGGTCCAATCGGAAGGAGACATCATTTATCTTGTCAGTAATCTGGAAAGGTCCGTAGTATCACATACTAAGCTTTGGAAAAAGCCTCTCCTTTCCCTTTTTTTTTTATTAGGCGTGCCTTCTCAAAAGTAAGAGCACCCAATCATCCTCCTTCAGTTTCCAGTCGCGACGATGGCGATCCGCTGCCTTTTTCTGTCGTTCTTGAGACTTCTGTAAAGTCTCGTGAACCTTGGCAAAAGCCGTATCCAAATCTCGCGAATATTCATCCGCAAGACCTGTAACAAACTTGGACACTCCAAGTCAAGAATCAACCGCGACAGCACCAAATAACCACTTCAAAACAATTCACAGATCACAATAGATTTGCACTGGCCCGGCGGAGTTCCGTGCCTAGAGATATTGGCCCCAAAGACTGGCGCCCCTTTCGGTATTTCTTTTTGTATTAATCAATCATCAAAGTACAAGAGAGCGGTTAGGGTTTCACTCTCAGACTCTGCGTCCAGATGCCCTGAGAAGTGAGGCCCTCACCACTAATTTAAAGGTTACAAGGGATGCCCAAAAGCAGAGCCCCAAAAGCTTTTAAAATCAAAAGCATCAGTTCTCTCTCTCTCTTAGAGAGTCTTTTCTCTTTTTTTTTAATAAAAAAAAGCAAAAGCAAAATTCGCGTCGCTCATCATTTTCCAAAAAAATTTTTTTTTTCTTTTTTTTAATAATCCGCCTCCGCGATTTCCGGAATTTAGGGTTTTTGGCAAAAATTAGGGTTTGCAGGAATTTTAGGGTTTCTGGCAGAAATTAGGGTTTCTGCTGTCCGCCACGTCATCACTTTGTGACAAGACCCCAAGTTCCTCGTGGACTTAAGAACCCAAGATCCCAAGAACCCACAAGAATCCACGACTTCAGAATGATCATCACTCGAAGCGGAATGGATACTTCGCTTGGAAGTGATGAGCATGAGAGAGGCGAAGAAGAATTTTCCCCACTAGGAGGTTTTTCCGACCCTTCCCCATCTACGACAAAGATTGCACTAACTCCTATGGAGGAGTTGGACCAAGAAAGAGAAGCAGAAAGAAAAGCCTACGAAGAAGATATGGCAGCCATTGAGCGTAAGTACCAAGACAGAATGGCAGCCATAGCACGTGAGACCAAAGCACTACAAGAACAGAGCGACCGACAAAACAAAGAGTTCTTGCGACTTTTTTCTCAAGTGCAGGCGTACTTTGCACAGAATCACGGAAAGGAGACTGTCTCAATCTCTTCTTCTCCAAAGCATGACCCATAGGATTTGCATGATTGTGTGAAGCATTATGATGATTTGATTGACAATGATTTGCATGATGATAAGCATGATGATTTGAATGACAAGCATGATGATTTGGATGACAAAGATAAGCATGATGATTTGAATGATATTGCTAAGCATGATGATTTGGATGCCAATGACAAGCATGATGATTTGCATGTCAAGATGTGATTTCTCACAAGCATGATGAGTTGCATGAAGAAGATGTGATTGTTTACAAGGATGATGTGTCAGTTGATGCTTTTTCTAGCGAAGCTAACTTCGTTGTAGAGTCGATCAATCACGAAGAACCGATCTTGGCTTTCGAGTCGAGGTCCAAAGAACCCCCACAGTACGATTCGATTATTCAAGAAGGATCGATCTTGGCTCTCGAGCCTTGGTCCAAAGAACCATCACAGGAAGTATTATGTGTTCGCATGAATGATACGCACGTATTGTTCAAGTGTTTCATTTGTGAAGGTTTCCTGTATTTTAGTCCGCATCGTTATGTGATCCCTTTTGCTAGGCATGACATATTGTATGTTGGGCACGTTTCTCTCATGGATGAGCACGAATGTATGCGGATTGTTCATGAAAAGTTGAAAAGTTTGTATGTCAGGAAGTCACATTCCATGTCTCTTCCTTGGCATGACACAGTTTCCGAAAGAGCACATGATAGTATAAGCACCAAGCATGGGCATTTCCATTGTGATTTGCCACAGTTGATTGATTTTGATCAAACAGAAAAGATTCGACCTCATTGTTTGCATGTGTTTGATGAACGGGTTGTCACTCCGTCTCTATGTTCATCTACATTGCATACACAGTCTTTAGAGAAGACAAGATTTTTTTCCTTCACTTTACATGGAATGGGTATGTTCATGGTTTTGTGTTGGAGATGGTTTCAGGAATTTTTAGCCATGGAGATTTTTGAAGACGAAAGAAGCAGGACTCTACACGAAGTTGAAGCAAGAAAGGAGATTCGGAAGACTTTGTGTCGCTTTCAGCGTGGCCCAAAGAAGCAAGCGTTGTAGACCTTTATGAAGTTCAAGTACCGCACGACCCACACATCAGAGTGGGCCGACGAAGAGTCCCTTTCAGGATTCCGGATGCTGTTGGCGATCTCCCTCGACGCCATACAATTCGGTACAAGTACCTCACTTTGAAAAGGAGGGGATGTCACGTGACACATCCCAACCCTATGTGTCCGTGGACAAGCTACACCATAGCAGGGTTCCCGTCAGTTCAGTCAGTCCGATCAGTTTAGAATAGCAGTGATCTGGCACTTTTGTGAGTCTATTCGTAGACCGTGCATACCCAGTCACTTAGCATAGATGCATTTCCTCCGGTTGCACACAGCATGATCATCGGAATTCCCATCAGAATCCATTCGCATCAGTTAGGGGAATTTTTCAGTGCATTTAGCCTATTTTCCTATTTATTGGTATTTTCACTTATTATTTTTAAGTGACTTTCCAACAAAAGTAGGTAGGGCAATTTTGCTAAGTTAAACAAACCCAAGTTAGCACTAAATGGCAGAAGAGGCAGCAGGAGCACCTTGCTCAACAGGCAACTTCTCAGCAAGACCAACCCCCGCGACTACTCTGGCGTTTTCTCCACAGAAGACCTAGCGTTTTTGCATCAGATCAGCCTTGGCGATTTGTGCACAGCAGATCAGCCCCGGCGTCATCACGACACAGCAGATCAGCCTAGCGTTTTTGCATTTGCAGAACCCGGCGACAGAAGGACCAATTTCAGCCCCTGGCGTTTTTGGATTTCAGCAGCAAATTAAGACCGGCATTATTCACCTAAAGTGTAGCAGATTCAGCCCATAAAGACCATCAGTTTTCAGCCCTAAGAAACCTCATTTTTCAGCCAAGAAAACGCAGCCAAAACAGTCATTTTCAGCCACCGAAACAGTCCCAAAATTCAGCGATTAGAAGATCTCAAATTTCAGCCATCGTCGTCACCGTCGTCGTCGTCTCGTCGTCACCGTCGTCGTCATCGGCATAGACCAAGTTGCATAGTCCATTGCATACGCATTGTACACCTTTGTGCAATCAAAGAATAGACCATTCTCGCCGACAAGAGTGGGGCCTTCGGAGGAGGGTTTTACAACCTCTCGGGTGTCGTATCTCTTCTCTCTCCTTCTCTCAGTCTCATTCACTTGCACGCACAATCCATTCACTTTGTTCGTGATCATAGCACTCTCCATAAGACGGAAAGCTCTCTCTTTCCCTAAGAACTAAAAGGAACCTTGAGCAATAAAGATCACTAATCTTGAGAAAATACAACAATCATTCCGCTGCACCTTACATGCAGTTTGGGAGCAGTATCAATGTAGAAGGGCCATGTCATAGCTTACGAGAGCAGGTTGTTTTCGCGTCCTAAACAAGTTGCACAAATTTATGAGAAAGAGCTTTTGGCAGTTTTCCATGCTCTTACACAATGGCGATCTACTTGGAGCCGATTTTACTGTGTTCACCGATCATTAGAGTTTGCGCTACTTCTTGTCTCAAAAGCAGCTTTTGGAAAAGCAGATGAGGTGGGCTAACATTTTGTCACAATTTCATTTCCAGATTGTCCATGTTTAGGACAGAAGAATTTAGTGCCAGACGCGTTGTTTCACAAGCCCTTGGTTTTGGCTATTTCCGCGAATCATCATAGAAGCATCAGTCCTTTATGCTAGTCTTTTTAGCCTCTATCCCTTTTGGGCCCCATCGGACTGTTTCCCATAGGTTGGAACAACTTGTAAAATTGGGTGTCCTTTCACGTGTGGCCTCTCGGATTGGTTTTGCATGTTGTCACAACTTCTTCTGCAACTTTCAGCGGGGCTCTGGCCTCTTTTTGTTCGGATTCTGTCCTTTAGACCATGCCATGTCATCACTTTGTGACATCTCACGCTGAGTCGAGCAGTACTAGGCTGAGTCCCCACGACCTTGGAAAATTAATGCTTCAATGTCACTTATTAATAAGTTGAGCAACTACTAATGTCGTATGCAAGTGTAACCTAGGCTTGGTATTAATGGGAACACTCCCCAATGCCTACATCAAGCGGACACTGGTTGGGCTCGTGCAATCAGAGGGTATGTAGCTACTCTAAAAGTGCTTGGACATGCATGTCGTGTGTATAGGCTCACAAGGGTGCTAGAACACTTCCGAGGCTGTCCTAAACCCTAGAAATAGGAGTTACAGCTTGTCCGCATGCACATAGGGTTGGATGTGCACGTGACACTTGACTGCCACAAGTCCGTCGGTAGGGTAAGTAAGAGTGCCTACGTGCATTGCAAACCCGTGCTTGGCATGAGCTGTTGCATGGACTTGGACTTCTTATGAAGACAATAACTCTGTATCTCTTTGGGGCGTCCACAACAGAACGGCTTAACTTGTCTAAGATTTACCCCTCCATTTTATCAAGTACTGGTCATGCACAATGCTCAGAGCGATGCCTTTGGTCTATTAAGAACATTCTCATTTGGACATCCTTCAAAATATATTCCTCATGGGCACAAACTTTTCATTAATGTGACTGGAAGGAAATGTTAGATGCATGGTGACTTATGGAGGAAGAACGAACTGGTAGGCAACAAGGCCAATTTTCTGTGCAAGCAAGAAAGGACCACAAAATCTTGTTGAACAGGGTAAGGAACCACACTTAATGCTTGTGTTTAAGGATAACCTTGAGTATTTCGTAGATACATATTCTAGCACAAAGTCCCACCAAGTCAAAAAATGAGATTTTTTTATCTAAGGTCTTGCCATTGAGTAGTTATAGTCAGCCAGCAGGGTTTATTCAAACATGTTTCTTTTGTCTTGCATTAGGTATGGCTAGATTGGCTATAGGGGCTCATGCTTTGTAATTGTTGGTTGTGCTTTGCATCAGGCATGGCTCTAGATTGACTGCATATGCCTAACCTTGGTAGTGCTTTGCAGGTGTTCATGAAAAGATTATTGGTTGTATATTCTCTAAGATGATTATTTGTAGTTGTTTGCAGATTGGATTTGAAATGATTGATGTGATTGCACAGACTGAAGGTATAAAACTTAACACAATCCAGCAAAAGGCACTCACAGGAAAGGGTAATAATTCTCCCATCAGGCTCCATATATAAGGCGATGTTAATTTAGAGGCTTGGGAATGATCTTCGCATATATATCTGTGTAGGTTTCATTGGCCCAACTCAGGTGCTTCTTGCCAAGCCCCAAACGTATGTCAACTTAACAGGACAGTCGGTAAGTTGCAAATTGTTGTCCAAGAACTTTCTGCTCCGCTCCCTTCTTGATCTATTGGGGGCATCCCCCCCCCCCCGTGTGTGTGTGTGTGCATTTCTTTATCATCCAATCCTACGATCTAGCTCTACATTGCTTATTGAGGTGATGGCCACAGCTCTTGGTAGCCCGAAACCCCTACTACCCCTTTCTTCCCCAGCTTTTCTTGTACACAATCTTTTGATTTGCCTTGAGCCTATTTCCATAGGCTTTGAGACTACACTAAAGAGTGAAAAAGTAATGTCATACAGCTGTAGATAAGGCCTGTCCTTATTTTCCACTCTTATTGTTATTTTGTTCTTTTTCTCCCCGCCCCTGCCAACTTTGTTTTTAAAGTTCTATGTCCTTCTGACAAAATTTTTGGTCTGTAATGTGGACAGGTTGGGCCTTTAGCAGCTTATTACCGGATACCGGTTCAACAGATTCTTGTGGTAATTTTTCCTTTTTTGACATAAATGCTTAGCCTTTGTTGGTTGGAGGCGGGGAGTTTGATCTCCCAGACTTTGTGTGTGTGTGAGAGAGAAGAAGAAGAAGAACAGAGTTTTAACGTCGTAGGAAACTATCCAAAGAGACCCTAAAGATCTAGCTGACGAGGAGAGTTGAACTCAAGACCTGTTATTCAAGAGAGAGAGAGAGAGAGAGAGAGAGAGAGAGAGAGAGAGAGAGAGAGAGAGAGAGAGAGAGAGAGAGAGAGAGAGAGAGAGAGAGAGAGAGAGAGAGAGAAATGAAATGAAATGAAATGTTATATTAACGTTGGTACAACCAAACTGTGTCGATCTATGGAAGTGCAAGAAGTCGAGGCATGGCAGTTTGCAGGCAAATGGCAAAGACCTTGAGCAGATATTTGATGGAGCCAGGAGCTAGGTACACCGAGTTGGAGCACTCGCTAGTCAAAATTGCAAGTGTTTTTTTGCTATCATAGGTGGCAGGAGCATATGCTTATATCACAAGGTTGGGAACGAGGCAAGGGGTGCTGGATGCAGGTGCCATGAAGTTTGTCATATGGGATTTTGTGCGGGATGTCTGCAGGACACACTACTGGCCAGGATGTGTATGTCAGAAATGGCATATGGTAGGGCTCGAATGGCTTTCGACACCATTGATCAGGAGGCTCAAAGGTATTGAGAAGATTGATGGGTACCTTTGTCAGTTCATGCTATAGTGTTGCAAAATGAGGGCACCATTTCGACGGTTTTGAACCTCTTTGAATTCTTGAAAGTCGAGGGCTAGTAGCTCGGCTCCAGTTTGTCAACGGCCATGGTAGCCAGGCCATTCTCGGTGTGATGCTTTTTATCCGGGATACGTTGTCCAGAAAGAGTTCTATCGGATTGCGGCACAGTTCGTTGGTCCTCATAACGGCTGTGTGCTTCCCGGAGCGGTGAGCCACATTAAGGTGTTTTATGAGACAATGGGACCTAAGAAGTCAAGGCTATGCAAAGGGATGTCCTGATGGAGGTTTTCTTGATCGACAATCGAAGTCGATGGTTGCTGGCGTGTGCATGGGGGCCAAGCCCAAAATCTTTTTAAAGCTATTAAAAGAAAAAAGTGAGCTGCTGCAGTGAACGAACAGGGCGACAGGAAGGAAGGGCCACTTGGGCCATGCATGAGGGAGAAGCGCCAGTTGGATGACAAGGGGACCATACAGGAACGGTGGGGAGGCCAATTTATAGGTGAAGTGACCAATAGCGAGGTCGCTATTGGCGGCTGCAGTGGTGGCGGGCAAGGTGTCTAGGCCACGAGGTGGCGCATGTTGAACAGAGGGGTTGGCCGCCAACGAGGGCGTGAGAAGGAGGTGCTGCAGGGCAGCGCAACAGAAGCTGAGGAGGGGAGGATGGCGCTGTTGGGGGAAGGCCGCCAGGGGCCCATGGGGCAGTAGGTGACGGGGTGAGCAAAGGGAGAGGCCGGCCTCTCATGAAATCAGGAGGACCAAGAGGCTGAGGATGGTTATAGGGGTCTCTGCAGAGCCGCCAGTTGCTATATGGAGAAGAGAGCGGCTGAGGAGCAGAGGTGATGAGCAGAACTAGTGCCATTTGGTGGCCATACTAAGCAAGGAGGACCATTGCAGAGGAAGGAAGGTAAGGGGCCGCCATGGGGCTGCACTGAAGGAGAGGGCTTGAGGAGAGTCGCCACGGGTGGCAATAGGAGGAGTATGGCGTGAGCATTGAAGGGAGGCGGGGATTGGAAAGATGGCACTGACTGCATGAGAGGAGTCGTCGTGATCAAGGAGGAACCGGAGGTTGCATCTGAGCAAGGGATATAGATGGTATGGTGGAACTCGCCATAGGTGGTCAAGGGGCGCCTTCGAGGTGCCGCAGCTAAGAAGTTGAAGAGCCACACTGATTATTGAGTGCTGAAGCCACTTGTTACTATCATTTTATGTGCAGAGTATGATTGCCAGGCTTTGAAATTGTCTACATGAGGTTATACATCGTGGGTTCTGAAAGTTGCTTTTCTTTGTGTTGAGTGGTTGTATGCTATTTATATGTGCTTTCGACATATACCAGAGGTATGGGTGTATCAAGAGGGAAAGTTTGTATGCCAAGAGGGTATCAATTATACGTGAGAAAACTTATGCATGTTGGAGATCTTGCAAGGTTTTAATTGACTTTCTATGGTGTTTGGTGCTTTGAGGAGTCATAGTCGAGAATCATAGTCGTATGCTTGGCAGTCGATTATAGCCGGTTATGTGTAGCTAGGGTTGGTTGGATGCGGGCTCGGACAATAGCTGTTTGCAGATTGTGTATCTGGATATGTGTTTGCTAGGGGATAGGGGTGCTGTGACATCACTGAGCTATATAGAGGCAAATAGTTTATGTGCTGGTGGTTTTCCCATTTCCCCCTTTCCAACGTCTTCAAAAGGCCAAAGTGACCTATGAGACCAGGAAGTTACAATGCGGTGTATCTGATACAAAGTCAGATTAACAAGATAAATTAAACTTGGATAACAAGATATAAATACTGCGGAATCCTAAACTAAGCTGATAGGTGTGAAAGGCGAAAGGCGTGAAATGTGTGAACTGAGCTATACAATGTGTAGACAATATGGGAGGGAAGTAGAGATCTATCTTCATAGAGATCCATCTTCATCTGCACTATGGACGACGAAAAAGTATGGCTCCAATCCTTTGCTGTAGCCTCCTTCGAAACTGTGTAGCTCCTCTTCTCCATCGGGGTCATCTAGATCTCCCTAGCTCCAATGCTCAGTCTATTGAGAATGCCAGTAGTGCGGGTAGGCCTCTCTACTGTTGGCTGCTCCTCTGTCTGTTCTTCTGGGTGTACAATATCTAGTGTAAAGAAATCTGTGATCCGTCTTTGGGGTTGTCTCTCTTCAGCTCTCCTCAGTAAAGTTTCTCTATGCCTGTGTAGCTCAAGTAGATATAGCCCAAGACATCTCTGATCCTCATAACTCATGACCCTAGATAGAGGCCCAAAACCTTCTCTGAATAGACAATGAAAACGGCCTTGTATCTCATAGTACATTGTGCAATGACATATGTAATGTACCTCTGTCTCTGGCTCTAGATGGAATAAGCGGCATATCCTGCTATCTGCTGGTGTCCCTTTGAATCTGCCAATCTCAATCTCGAGCTGATGTGAGGACGTGCGTATCTGGCCAATGGCACATCGCACACCATGAGAAAGATGCGTGTCCATATAGCTAGGTCGAATCACAAACCCATCCCCCGTGAGGTGGAGAAAATGCTCTCTATAGAAAGCCATCTTTGTGCCCAACTCCTGTATCGGCTCTATCCATGTCCTCCTCGTGTCCAGCTGGATCAGATCCTGACGAATGAGTCTATTAATCTCTACCCGCGTCAAAGACCTCAAGGGTGCCTGTAGAGAGTATTGAAAAGGAGACAACCTGTCCATGGTGAAACCATGTGTCTGAAACCATGATGCCATCTATGCATACCAGCATGACGTATCCCCATTAAGAGCTAATTGTCTGGAGGACTCTAGAGCCACCCTGGCATATCTGGCTCTGGTAGTATCCCACAGACTATGTACAAAGGAGATTGATCTAGTAAGCGCCTCAATCTCCATAGGGGGGGCAACTAATTCTGCTCGAATGATATCATGCGGTACGGAATCCTTTGCTCTAATCAGCGCGCGCGCGCACACACACACACACACACACACACACACACACACACACACACACACAGAGAGAGAGAGAGAGAGAGAGAGAGAGAGAGAGAGAGAGAGAGAGAGAGAGAGAGAGAGAGAGAGAGAGAGAGAGAGAGAGAGAGAAATGAAATGTTATATTAACGTCTTCAAAAGGCCATAGTGACCTATGAGACCAGAAAGTTACAAGGTGGTGGATCTGATACAAAGTCAGAGTAACAAAATAACAACAGTACAAAACAAAGATATATACTATGGGATACTAGACTGGTCGATGTGAACTAAGCAAAAACTAAGCAAAAATGGGCCGAGTCACAAGAGATCTAGCATCCGTCGTTGGCGAATCTCATCAATTTCCTCCATGGTTAGTAGTCTGACCGGGTGTCGTGCATGCCTGGCCAGCGTGCTCCGAATCTTCTGACGTAGCCTCCGTCGATGCTGTGTAGTCCTCCGCAGTCGTTGGCGCCTGGATTTCCCCAGTTCAGTCGCTCGGTCGATTAGTGTGCCTCTGGTGTGAGACGAGGGGGAGCTCTGCTGTGGGAGTGGCTCTTGCGGCTGTCCCGTGTTTGCTTTGAAGAAGTCTGAGAGAGAGAGAGAGAGAGAGAGAGAGAGAGAGAGAGAGAGAGAGAGAGAGAGAGAGAGAGAGAGAGAGAGATTTTATTAACATCTTCGAAAGGCCAAACTCCATCTATGAGACAAATCAATGTACATATGTGTTATAATCTTTGCCATCCCAAAAAAGGAAAACCTGAACTAAAAGTAAAGACTATAGCTAAAGCTAACTGATAAACTGAAGGAATGGGGTGTACAATGAGTGGTGATCATGATGGTCGTTGGAGCTAGAGCGCTTGGGGCTGGGTGGGGTAATAGAGTAAACGATGTCCTCCATGCTGAGAAGCGTGACAGATCATGCTTGATGTCGATCAATGATGATCCTGATCCGCCTATGTATGTGTCTCCAGAGATCAAGCATTGGTCTCTATCATAGGGTGTCAATGTCCTCCACGTTGAGAAGGTTGACAGGTCATGCTCGATGTCGATCATTGATGATTGTGATCCGCATATGTATGTTCTCCGGTGACGTGAGGATCCTCGTAGCTTAGGGCATTTGGCTCGTCCTAGCTGGACATCTCTATCAAGTGATGTCCCCTGTCTAGCAAGTAGTGTCTTGTGACTCTCCTCTTTGTCGTGTGGCTGCGAAGCAGGGGCTCTAAGGAAATCTCTGATATGTCTCTGTGTAGACCCTCTCTCAATGGGGGTGTCCGCTGTACGGATTTTCATAATTTGCGCTCGCTGATTTTTAGCGGCAGCTTTTGGGCCAAATGCTTTTAGAGTTTGATGCTTTTTCATGTAACTGCTCTTCATAGGCCAAGGGCCTTTAAATATGTGCAGAGGGCTCATACCCTGGCACTCTTCCGAGTGAAGGTGCAGAGCGCGAGTATGGGCATTGTACTAAATTCAAGCAATATAAAGAAATAGCGAAAGGGGTGCCAAGGTTTGGGGCCAGTGCTCTCTTGGGGTGGAACTCTGCCACTCTTCGTCTCGAGTGTCGTGCATCTCTTTTAGTTGAGTTGTTGTTTGAAGTGCTTAAAGTTGTACAGTCTGTTCTTTTCCGTTGGCACGTGGTGCCCGTCCCTGTGGGCAGTAGTATTAGAGCTTCAGGCATGTGCTTTTCTAAAAGCATACCGGTCCTACGTAAGATGGCGCTTCCAAGTTTTATAGGGAATTTTCTCAAAGAATCTTTGCTCTGCCTTACAAATTGTTTTTCTCAGAGGCACTTTCATGCAGTGGTGAAAGTCTATAGCTACAAAGGCGCGCACTCCAAGGAGATTGCAAGCCTTCAAGATTTTTCTTTCCCAAAGTTACATGACTTTCGGCATTTTTCTTCGGAGTGCAATTTCTGTCAGAGTGGGTTATCCTGAAATGCTTGCCACAGAAACGGTAGCAGATTATTACATGAAATTTCTCGACATCTCTCAACAAGTTTCTCTTCTTGAACTGATAACCTTGGAGGCTTAGTGTGATTGCTATATCTTGGGGCTATCATCACCACCACAAGAACACTGTCCGTCAAGGCTTCTTTCGACTATTCAAGAGCTTATGGACCATGTTGCAGTTGGCTACAACCTTATGGAAGAAATCTAACCCTAATTTTGGTGCAGGTTTGAGGACGAAAGCCTTGTTGACTTTTGAGCTCGACTAATGTCGAGAATGCTTTTTGATTTAACAGTTTTTTGAATTTTGTTTGAGAACTTCTTTGGTGATCCTGTTTGGAATTTGTTTGAAATGGATGGTATCTGTTTCGAACCTGTCTTGGTGCCGTTTGACTCTAGTTTTAATAGTGGTTTCAATGCTTGGTGATTTACTCCCGAGTGGAGTAGTGAGAAATGCTGTTTTGGAATCTCGGAACGACGCAGACGGGATGTCTATGGAACGTTTGGTTGTATGCTGAAAAACCTCCGAACAACACAGGAGGGATGTGTGCGGAGCGTTTGGTTGTATGTTTGAACCTCCAAGCGACGCAGGGTGCGGTCTGTGGAGCGTTTGGTTGTATCAGTTCTCTGAACTCATGGCCCGGACCTTTTTAGGTTATTTGCGGGGGGAGTGACGAGATAGTTGTTGAGTAGCTTCATACCGCAGATTGTCTGTCTCAGGGGAGTGCTCAGCGGCACTGTTCGTTGTGTCTTGTAACATGCATATGTGAGCATTTGTGTTGCATTGTGATGTGCGAACCAATAATTTGTGTTGGCTGACTTTCAACGCCAGCTTTTGGGCCAGATGCTTTTAGAGTTTGATGCTTTTTCATGTTACCGCTTTTCATAGGCCAAGGGCCTTTGAATATGTCTAGAGGGCTCATACATTGGCACTCTTCCAGGTGAACATGCAAAGCACAAGTACCGGCATTGTATTGAGTTCAAGCAATATAAAGAAACACCGAAGGGGGCACCAAGGTTTGGGGCTAGTGCTCTCTTGGGTGGAACTCCGCCACTCCCCATCTCATGTCTCGTGCATCTCTTTCAATTCAGTTGTTATTTGAAGTGCTTAAAGTTGTTCAGTCTATTCTTTTCCGTTGGCACGTGGTGCCGTCCCCGTGACATCCTCTTCTATGCTAAGGCGATGAGCAGGTTTTTGGCCTCACAAGAGGTTGGTTTGCGTGAACTGCAATTGCCTATTCAGGGAGAGGAGCTTATAGTGGCTTAGTTAGATGACGACTTAGGCTTGTTTTTGGAGGGCCGGGAGGCCAACTTTCACAGGTGTGAGTAGTCTCTTGAGATTTTCTGCTGTGCATCAAAAGCATTGATTAATTGGCGGAAGACAGTGGCTTTCTAGGTTGGTAGTGCTCCCTTGCCTGATTGGTGGCCTGGAGAGGGCTTTAGGTGGAGTCCTCGAGCCACACCAATATGTTACTTGTGGATTTGTCACCAGAGCAACAAATTGCTCCTCTCCTCCTCTTTATTAGGAGGAAACTTCTTCATTGGAGCTCCGTACGGCTTTCTCTTGGTAGTAGGGTTGTGGTGGCCAATTAAGTGTTGTTGGCTACTATGTGGTACATTACGTCTTGCTAGATTTTCTCGAGCTCTTGCATCAACCAACTAGAGCGGTTGATCATGAACTTCTTATGGTCAGGACGAGACACACAGTCCGCTTGGGCCAAGGTCTCTTGGCAGGTCATTACTTTACCTTGCTCTTAGGGAGGGTCGGGGATCATCGACCCAGCACGGCAGAGTAGAGCCCTCCTTGGGAAGCTTGTGGTTAGAGGATGACTTCCAGGGGAGAAGCTGTTGCTACACCGAATTTGGGCCCAGGTCCCACAAACGGGCAGCCCATGGAGGCCCTCCACCCGTTGGATCTTCTCAGAGATGCGCAGAGTAGGCCCAAGTAGAAGATGGGAGGATTGCGTTCCTGCGAGCCTGCTTCGGTCTTGGGAGCATCTACAGGGTGACCTTGAGCAACACCAACCCACATGCATTGAGGAGCGGTTGAGGCAGCCACCTTTTGGAACCCTATGGTCAACACACAACGAGGCGACATGGTTGGTAGCAGACCTCATGTCTCTTGGGGCCACATGGCAAAGGGTCCTCCAGCCCGTACTTTTGGAGGTTGGCTACAGTTTACAGGACTCTTCGAGGAGATCGAGGGCATTAAGCTGCACGACATGAGGGGGCATGGAACATGTGTCAGGATGTTATAGGGAGCAGAGTGGCAAACCTCTTTGGAGCCGGCAGCTCCCTGTTGGATGGGGGACTTCACTCGACTGGAGGTCCTCATTCAGTCAGGGCTTGCTTAGTCATAGGTTCCTGCAATTTCTTTGAGGTACAAAGGGAGGGCCGCCGTCACTGTCGAGGCACAAGAGGTGGCCGAGTCCTGCTTTAAGAGGATCAGAGTTGTGGGCATCAGTGGGAGGACTTGTGTCATCGGACCCAAACCGTCAGATCTTGAGTGATGACATTGGCGGCTCTGGGCTTGGGAAAGCTGCCCCTTGGTATGAGTGCAGTGGGACCCAGGGGAGTGGCTTTTGCGGGATCCCTTTACTCCAGCCAAATGGCTGGGTCACCACCTACTGTGCCAGTGGTTTCTGCGCAGTATGTGCCACCTTGACTACCTACTTGAGACAGTGCCACAGTGTGTGGGATTGCCCCATGGTGCAGTAGGTGTGGCTTCTGATTCTTCGGCTGATGCCTACGCTTTCTATAGCCAGCCAGTACACTTGGGGTGCTGCAGCTTGGTCCACACTCACGGGCCTAGCACTGCGTTTCGAGATGGCTTCAATTCATAGGATGATTGTGATATAGGAGGGCCGGCCCACACTCCAACCAGCCACTGAGCTAGTCCCTTAGGAGTGGAGCAGAGATAAGAGAGTGGTGTTGGGAGCTCATGTGCAGCCTGACACTGTGGGGAGCTCATCTACAGATTGACACTGTGGTTCATCTGGCGAGCCTGTTGCTTCCGCATCTTCAAGGCTCGGCAGCGGAGACCGTTTGCAACATTTGGCTAGAGCTGATCCACACACTCAAGGGCCAGTTTGAGAGACACCAAGGCAGTTATGAGTGCATGCGGGAGCATCCCGAGGCTTTCCTGCGACTTTGGCACCCAGGGCCCTTCTTCACCATGGTCCATGTTGCGCCTAGATGGCAGTAACGTCCACCAATGTGGTTGTTTCCTCTTCCCATTTCCTGATTTAGCCATCATTGTACATATCCTGTCTTTTCACTGAGAGAGTCTCCCCACATGTTGATGTAGCCCTCTCTAACAGGGGCACATTGTAGCCCATTGGGGTGTTTTTCTTAAGTAATGGAAGGATCTTTTTCTTGAAAAAAAAGGCATTGCTTGCCAAGCTCATAGTAGGGGGATTGTTTCCTGGGGTTGAAAAAAATTTTTATACCATGCTTTGTCACATGCCTCTCCTTGTTTTGGGTCCATGGACGGTCCTGGCGTTTGACACTTGACCCTTCGTTTCTTTTTTACGGTTGCAACTTTGGATATGTCACATTTGTCACCCTTTATGTGTTGCTTGTTGGGGATTTGGATGGATCTGCGTCCTGCTTTGATTCGACGCCTTTTTTTTTGGAGGAGATAGGAAGGCAGCCACTTAGTTGGAATGCTTATGTCAGAGATTTATGGGGCGACAGCTAGGAGAGAGGACACACATTGATTGGGCTAGATAGGAGGATGATCCAGGATCATCCTTACGTCGTTGGTCATAGGCTTTCTTGGTTGGTGCAGAGGACATTGGAGCTACCTATGGAAGTCATAGAGGGATTGTTGCACATATGAGACAGATTGATGCGGCTACTCCTATTGACTGGCAGGCCTTTGTTAGAGTTGCAAATTCTTGTCCGGTGGTGGCTCCAGTATCTCGTAGGAGCAGATTAGGGAGTGACGACTGTTTTGTGGCTGTGCTTGGCCGTACTTGAGGTAGACGTACTTTCTCTGCGGTGCATTCCACGGTTGTGCCCCGCATGAGGCGAGACCTTTGTTCCTAGGGTTACCCGGAGTCAGAGTCTCTTGTGTTTACTAGTTTCCCTTCTAAACGTGTGCAGCTATGTCACTTTTAAGTGACATTTCACATCTATTAGGTCTAGGCATTTATTTACCAAGCGGTGGGGTCCTATAGCTGGGGACGGCATTTTGCTAGCTTCCCTATATAGGCAGGTACCCCCCTTGTACTTTATGCCTAAAAGTATGAGCAGAGTAGTCAATGTTTGGGTCAGTCTTATCTCTAGCGTTTTGAGTAGTGTGCAGCCTCTCTCTAGTGTTTTTCATTGCTAGCGTTCTCTCTAGGGCGTTTTCTCATGCAATCTCTATCGCTCTTGCTAACACTCCAATTTTTCTTTGCTCCCCCCCTCTTGTTTGCAGGCTGCATTGCAGATTGGCCGCTTGTGCGCGTTTGGTGGGCGATACGCAATAGGAGGACGTTTTTGAGGAGATCTGTTGCTATAGATCCGAGATCCATTGGCTGCCCAGTCTTGAGAGGAGGTTTGCTTGCGGTCGCATAATATATCATCACCCAATTCACCCTTTTCTGCTACACCTTTGATAGCCTCATTGGAGGACAAATTGATTTATCCTCTCATCAAGCTTGGTGGGCGTTTTTTGGCCTTGACTTTGGCGACCTGATTGTTGTGCACCATGGGACTCAGGTGTTTGACACTGCAGATATTGGCCATCATGGCTATTACTTCAAATCGGCTTTTCAAAGTGAGGGGCCTCTTGATCAATGGAAAGATACTCATTGGCAGCATGCTTGAGTGGTGAGGTCTTTGGGGTGGCGCTCTTGTGTTGACCTTGTTTTCACAGCAGATGAGGCATGGCTTTGGTGGTTGTTGATTTGGTAGGGGCGACCTCTGGTTGAATTGGACTCGGATCTTTCTGAGTGGCAGTGGCCACTATATCCCTTGGGAGGATCATCTTGAGGACACGACGCTCAGCTCACCGTTCATGTCAGTCAGAGGTGTGGCGAGATCAGTGTATCTCTCTAGCCTTTCGACGATAGTTTTCTTGAGGCATTTGGAGCATCAGGATCAGCTGTCGGATATGCTATTTCATGTGGATGATTGCGCATGCAAGATTGCCAGTTGGCACTTTGGTTGAGATTATTGGTCATGGTCCAACTTGCCAGAGATGTACTTTGCAACATGAGTCCTTGAGGCACTGTTTTTGGGTTCATCTATATGCTCAGCCAATGTGGAGGGCAGTTTGTTGTTTGTTGATCAGAATGGGAGTTCATGATGGATTTGTGACGTGAGGTGCAGTTGCATGGCTTCTGGCAAGTTGCATGATCCAACTTGCCAGAGATGTACTTTTGCAACATGAGTCCTTGAAGCACTGTTTTTGGATTCATCTGTATGCTTAGCTAATGTGGAGGGCAGTTTGTTGTTTGCTGATCAGAGTGGGAGTTCATGATGGATTAGTGACATGGGGTGCAGTTGCATGGATTTTGCGATTTCCAAGGTTACACACTCGTTTTCAGGGTCTACTACAAATCCGACCCTCATGCTTACATCATTTGGATATAGATTGGGCACTCTATAGATGGTTCTTGATACTCTACATCATTAGAATCCTCTCAGAGGGATGCAGTTTTCACTACGATCTATGGCATCACTTTATGGATCATGTGAAAGGCTCGTTGTGTTCACATTTTGGGGCACAATCTTCCCCGATATCGGCCACTTTGACAACTATTTGGACAAGGCTGTTGCATACTCTTTGCAGCCAACGGGATACTTTAGCGGCCTCCTCCATGGTAGCGGAGAGTCGTAGATGCTCTTTTCTCAGGACATGAGCGAGATCCTCAATTCTTTTCAGTCTGGACCATGACCACATTACATGGCACTATGCACCTCCCCGCTGGTTCATTTTTCATTTTTCATTTTTCATACATGCCACCTTGATGTACACATAGCACTCACTTTGTACCCCGAGTCTTGTACATCCTCTAGGTGATAAACCTTGTATAACAATCTGACAACAGAAATGCAGAGCAAGATGAGGACAGGAATAGAGGTAGCACAGGTCCTTTGGAGAAAGGAATTGGATGCAACAATTACCACCTTTGCGGTTTGGAAATCAGAGATGGAGAAGCGTATGAATGAAAAGGATGCCCTGATTGAAGGACTCGAGAGAGAGTTTGCAGAGTGCAAAATAAATCAGAAAAGGATAAAGCTGACCAGCCCACAGTGTTCGAGGAATTGAACAATATCAAAGAACAAGTAAAAAATCTTAAAGAGGAGGAGCAACAAAAAACACGAGAAGGTTCCTCGTGGGCAGATAGGCTCTCCCAAACGCAGAAGAAGGCGGACGAAGCGGAGAATTGGATTGAGACTACAAAGAAAGGAAAAGGTGGAATGTCTACTACCACACCCCCATCCACCATCATTAACTTGACCTTGGAGGAGGAGCGAAAGAGAGAGACGAGAGCTCTTCATGTACGTGTCACTGGTTTCAAGGACACAAACAACGTGGAAGAAGAAGTTTAAGGAACTTCTGAAACGAATGAACATCCGCGAGCCTACTCACATAGGGGCTTGGAGAGTAGGGAAGAAAGGGAAGGATGGGACATGTAGCTCCAAAGAAAGAGCTCTCATTATACGCTTTCCTACTTGGGAGGCTAGGAAGGAGTTTTTGAAGAAAAGACCTGCACTCAAGAAGACCGGGATTTTCTTGGGGGATGATCTCACGCTAGCACAGATAGCTCACATGCAAGAGAAGATATTGGAGATCAAGGCAGCCAGAGAGAAAGGAAAAAAATGTTTTTTACAGAGGAGAGAGTATAGTGATTCTGGAAAAAAGCACCACATGACGGTGCAAGACCTATGGGACAAGCCTAAAACTAGCAGCATGGAATTGCAATGGGTCATTGAAGCTAGATGTGGGCGCCTTTGAAGATAGCTTCAGAGGATGAGACATTATTTTCTACTCAGAGACGCACCAGACTCCCGGTGGCACATTACCTAGAGTGTCTCGTTGGGAGACTACTTGTAGACGGGAGGTGAGATCAGAGTATAGAGGACGTGGGTTAGGAGGTGTGGCAGTCTTATTCAGGGAGGAGTTGTAGTCCCTCATTTGTATTGTCTGTAGAGATGAGCATGCCAAGTATATGTGGGTCAAGGTAGGTCACTCTACATTGCAATTTGCTATTTTCCACCAAGCACACCTCACCATGCATCCCCCAAGGGACAGTCACCTTATATGATTTTGGATGAGGACCTATGGGAGTTCTCTAGAGATGGGGATGTTCTCCTTCTGGGGGACATTAATCATAGTTACCGGGGAATGCCCATTTAAAGGGGAGGAAACACCTGAATGACATGACGTTCCGGGCCTCAGTCAAGCTAGGAAACGTTTTGGAATGGCTGGCCGTTCCAGACAAGCAATTGGTACTGGAACGGACGGCTGGGAACAGCCAAATATTCAGATTTTGTTCTTGTGAGCCAAATTTTCAAATTTTGATTTTCTATCTTGTGAGCCTCTGGCTTATAGCATGCCCCTCCCCCACCCCTTACCTTCACAATGCACACAAGGCTCAAGCTCTATCTTCTCGAGTCTCGACTCTCAAGCTCTAGCCTCTTTCAAGCTCTCAAGTCTACATAGTACAAGCTTCCTCCCTATCTCTCTCGAGCTCTCCCTTTGTCTCTCTCTCCCTCTCCCTCTCCTTCTCTCTCCGTCTCAAGCTCCAAGTCTATGTGGCACACGTGTTACGTTTGCCATAGTAATGTTGAATGGTCTTCAAATCAAGGTTTTTGTGGTATTAGAGTCAAAGAACTCAGTGTAATTGTTTTCAATCACACAAAGCTAAAAATTTGGTGTTTTTTATGCCTCCCGTTCCGCGCCGTTCCCGTTCCGAACCCCTCCCCGTTCCCCGGGCTTGTCCAGCCTCCCCTTATTTCTCTTCATTCATTGAGAGCAGACCGTGCAATTAGCGGCCGGCCAATCGACATGAGGTGGGAAAAAGCAACCTTGGTGTGAGCGCAAGGGCACCAAGGGGTGCGCCCGCGGAAAAGAGAAGAACTCGGGTGAAGAGAAGATCCTTCTCTAACACAGATTGCAAGCTAAAGAAGAACCTCAAGACTCCAGATTCTCAAGAATCTCAAGAACTCAAGAACCTCAAGAACCAAGACTCACAAGAACCCATGTTCCTCGTGAACTTAAGAACCCAAGACTCCAGTGGATGGTCATCACCCAAAGTAGAATGGATACTTTGCATGGAGGTGGTGAGCATGGGAGGCAAAGAAGAGTTTTCCCCACCAGGAGGTTTTTCTGACCCTCCCCCTTCCCCATCTACGTCAAGGTTTGCACTAACTCCTATGGAGGCTTTGGACCATATGTTTATGGATAGGAAGTTAGAACGCAAAGCGAGAAATGCAGAAATCCAGCGTGAACACGAAGAAAGAATGGCAGCCATAGAGCATGAGCACAATGAAAGGAAAGCCGCCTTGTTTTGATTCTCTTCTCAAGTGCAAGCACAGATGCAAAAGATTCCGGAAAAGGAGACTCTCTCAGTTTCTTCTTTTCCAAAGCACGACACACATGATTTGCACGATCAAGATGTGATTACTCACGAGCATGATGATGTGCAGGATAAAGATGTGATTGTTCACAAGGATGATGGTTTAGCTGATGCTTTTTCTAGTGAAGCTAACCTCATTGCAAATTCGATCAATCACGAAGAACCGATCTTGGCTCTCGAGCCAAATTTGATCGTGGATTCAAAGAAAAAGAAGCAAGATTTGATCGTGAGAACAAAGCAAGACAAGCTGAATTTGATCGCAAGACCAAAGCAAGAATGCAAGAGATGTTGCGACTCTTCTCTCAAGTGCAGGCACCGATGCGAGAGATTCGGGAAAAGGAGACTCTCTCAGTCTCTTCTTCTCCAAAGCATGACACACAGGATTTGCATGATTGTGAAAAGCATGATGATTTGATTGATAATGATGAGCATGATGATTTGAATGACTTTCACAAGCATGATGATTTGCATGATCAAGATGTGATTTCTCACAAGCATGATGAGTTGCATGAAGATGATTTGATTGTTCACAAGGATGATGTGTTAGTGGATGCTTTTCCTAGCGAAGCTAACCTCGTTGTAGATTCGATCAATCACGAAGAACCGATCTTGGCTTTCGAGTCGAGGTCCAAAGAACCCCCACAGGACGATTCGATCATTCAGGAAGAAGCGATCTTGCCTCTCGAGCCTAGGTCC
Organism: Adiantum capillus-veneris; assembly: GCF_014529385.1. Taxonomy (NCBI): domain Eukaryota; kingdom Viridiplantae; phylum Streptophyta; class Polypodiopsida; order Polypodiales; family Pteridaceae; genus Adiantum; species Adiantum capillus-veneris. The sequence goes on from NC_140944.1 coordinate 151,105,331, forward strand.
AAAGAACCCTCACAGGAAGTATTATGTGTTCGCATGATTGATACGTAGGCATTGTTCGAATGTTTCATTCGCGATCGTTTCCTGTATTTTAGTCAGCGTTGTTATGTGATCCCTTTTCCTCGGCATGACATATTGTAGGTTGAGCACGTTTCTTTCATGGATGAGCACGAATGTATGCGGATTTTTCATGAAAAGCTGAAAAGTATATATGTCAAGAAGTCACATTCCATGTCTCTTCCTTGGCATGACACAGTTGTAGAACGAGCACATGAAAGTATGAGCACCAAGCATGGGCATTCCCGTTGTGAATTGCCACAGTTGATTGCTCTAGATCATAAGTAAAAGATTCGATTTCATTGTTTGCATGTGTTTGATGAACGGGTTGTCACTCCGTCTCTATGTTCATCTACATTGCATACACAGTCTTTAGAGAAGACAAGATTTTTTCCCTTCACTTTACATGGAATGGGTATGTTCATGGTTTTGTGTTGGAAATGGTTTCAGGAATTTTCAGCCATGGAGATTCTTGAATACGAAAGAAGTAGGACTCTAGACGAAGTTGAAGCAAGGAAGGAGCCACAGAAGACTTTGTGTCGCTTTCGGCGCGGCCCAAAGAAGCAAGCGTTGCAGACCTTATGAAGTTCAAGTACCGCACGCCCACACATTAGAGTGGGCCGGCGAAGAATCCCTTCCAGGATTCCATATGCTATTGGCGATCTCCCTTGACGCCATACAGTTCGGTACAAGTACCTCACTTTGAAAAGGAGGGGCTGTCACGTGACACATCCAACCCTATGTGTCCGTGGACAAGCTACAACATGATCAGGGTTCAGTCAGTCAAGCCAGTCTAGATTAGAAGTGATCTGGCACTTTTGTGAGTCTATTCGTAGACCATGCATGCCTAGTCACTGAGTGTAGATACATATCCTCTGGTTGCACACAGCATGATCATCAGTATTCCCTTCAGAATCCATCAGATTCAGTCAGGGGAATTTTCTAGTGCATTTAGCCTATTTTCCCTATTTTAGACATTTTTCACTTATTATTTTTAAGTGACTTTCCAACAAAAGTAGGTAGGGCAATTTTGCTAAGTTTGTATATAAGCAAACCTTAGTTAGCACTCAATGGCAGAAGAGGCAACAGGAGCTCCCGCTCAACAGGCACCTTCTCAGCAAGAACCCATCAACCCTAGCGTTTTTGGACCTCTCCAGCAGTACCCCCAGATTCTTGGCGTTTTTCAGCCCTTGCATTATCGCCATCAACAGTTAAGCCTAGCGTTTCCTACTTGACATCACCATCACCTCGAGAACCATCAGCATTTCTCTAACGCTAGCAAAGGCAGACAACGTTTTTGGATTTCAGCATTAGTCCTAGATTTGGCCTAGCGTTTTGCTAACGCTACAGAAGAGCATCAGCATTTTTTATTTTCAGCCTCAAATACAGCAGTTTGTCAGCGTTTTCAGCCATATGGGACAGCAGACAATTCAGTCCTAGTTGGATGCAGAAGAACCCCAATTTCAGCCCATAAAAACGCAGCCAAAACAGTCATTTTCAGCCACAGAAACAGTCCCGAAATTCAACAGATAGAAGACCACAGACTTCAGCCCTAAAGTCGTTGTCATCACCGTCGTCGTCACCGGCATAGTCCCAGGTTGCATCAGTCCATTGCATCCTTATTGTACCACTTTGTGCAATCAATAGTAGACCACTCTCACCGACGAGAGTGGGGCCTTCGGAGGAGGGTTTTACAACGTCTCTGGTGTCGTATCTCTCTTCTCTCTCTATCTCGCAGTCTCATACACTCGCACGCACAGTGTCCATTCACTTGTTTGTGATCATAGCACTTTCCATTAAGAACGGAAAGCTCTCCCTTCCATAAGAACTAAAAGGAACCCTTGAGCACAGTTCGGAGCACTCATCTTGAGCAAAGCGCAAACAATCATTCCGCTGCACCTAACAGGTTCTTTACTCCATCTTCCTGGGAGTACCCTTGTCATGTATTCCATCAGCTATGCGAGTTGATTCCATAAGTATCTGCAAGTTATCTGGAGGGTAAAGCTTCATAGCCTTTTGTAAGGCTTCATGCAATCTTGCTTCAAACTTGCGCATCTTCTCCGAATTTTCAATCTTCTTGAATGGAGTGATTTTCAAGAGAATGTCCCAAAACCTATCCACATTGCGTGGAACAGTTTCGTTCTCTGACTGTGAGAGCCGATCCCATTCTTTCTTTACCTCTTCCTCATAGTTTGAAGGAGGAACTGTGCATAGAACTCCTTCTTGAAAGCAGTCTAATCTTGGGGTTTGCGTTTTTCTAGGATCACGGTTAACCACCAACTACTGGCGGTGCCTTTCAGGTACATTCTGACATGGCGAAGCTTGGATCTTTCTTTAAAGTTCCCTTCTGCAAATGCAACTTTAAATTGGTGGATGAAAGCCAAAGCCTTGTCATTATCACGCCGTCCATTGTAGGTGTCGAACTTTACATCTTTGTCTCCTGACTTGAATGTTTTCTGCTTGTGGTGCTTCATCTTATGGTGCTCCTTCTTTCTATGCTTAGACTTCTTGTGGACAGGAGTCCTTTCCCTTGAATGCACCTCTTGCTGCGACGGATCGTCAAGAAACATGTCTTCTGGAGCGACCATGTCATCTAGGTCGTTCATGAAAGAAAACTGGGTAGAATTAGGAGGATCCTGCTCTTGAACCTTTGGATGAAACGGCACATGACGTTCTGGAGGTTTCCTCTGCCTCTCGTGCATGCGGGAGGTTCCAATTAAGGAATGTTTCTTTGGTTCTTGTGTCTTTGGGTTCTACGAGATTTCTCCCGACCCCATCGGCACTTTCTCCTTCCCTTTCTCAAGAGTATGGAGAATCTTTTGGACTTCTAGATGGGAGAGAGCTTTTTGCAACTCTGCCACCTGCTGTTGAAGGAGAGAGAACTCTATCTTGCATCCTCCCATTTCTGTAGTCTGCCAAGAGTCGTCAATCCCTTAAAAAAGAGAGAGATGACCTTGCTCTGATACTACTGTCACAAAAATACGGAAGTGTAAACTGACTTTTAATTGTATTTCAAATACTCAAGAGAATTACAGAGAGAGAGAGAGGAAAACCTTGACACTTCAGTGGGGACCAGAAGATGGGCTGGTCCCCCCTCATTAAGAGATTATCTTTATTACTAATGGAGAATCTTTACAAGCACAGGCACGGGGCAACAGCCCGTCCTCTATTCTTTCTTTTCTGCTTCTGACTAAGAGAGTGCGAAAGCTACTCTCTGAATACTGAGAGGATTTTCCCTCTGCTATGAGATTTTGGGAAGCTCTCAAAAACGAGAGTTTATCTTCCACAAAACTCAATGGAAGCTCTTGAAAATGAGAGTCTACCTTCCGCTAAGTGTGTCCCTTTATGCATAATCATTCTTGCAACAAAAACAAGGGAGAAACACACAAAATGCACATACACATGCTTGCTGTAATTTTCTGCGCATAACCTGAAAATGTTACATGAGCACCTTTCAAAGCCGAAATAGAGACCTTTTTCGCAATGGAATCGCACCAAACTTTGTGTACGTGTAGTGTAGGTAGAGAAGAACTAGATTCTATGTGTATTTTGCTGAAATACGCCCTAAAAGAGATGATTAGGGGCTGAAAATAGAGAATTTACAGCCACCACACTCTACGAAGAGAGTGCCCGCTGCAACTTCTCGCTATGAGACCTTTTTCGGAATGGAATCGCACCAAACTTTGTGTACGCGTAGTGTAGGTAGAGAAGAACTAGATTCTATGTGTATTTTGCTGAAATACGCCCTAAAAGAGATGATTAGGGGCTGAAAACAGAGAATTTACAGCCACCACACTCTACGAAGAGAGTGGCCGCTGCAACTTCTCGCTATGAAACTTCACCAAAAGCTGTCTATGGCTATGAGAACCCTTGTTCTAGACAATGGGAGCAAGGGGCTGCTCTCAAGCTTCCATGGAGGGTTCCAATGCGTAGAGCATACTCACAATAGGGGGGGTAGGAGCACTGCCACATTGAGAAATGGGGGAGGGGGTGCTCTTATCAAGCCAGCAGGAAGAGGGGGCGCTAGGAAGAGAGAGGGTAGAGTGAGAGTGGGAGAGCTAGTTTTGTATTGGTAAGTGTGCCAAGTGGCACACTTACTTAATAACTTTAAAACCATTCAACTTTCACATTTAAAAGTCTCTAGGCTATTAATGAAATGTGCAAATTAACTCACAACTGTACACACAGATGCTACTAATGAAATGTTAGCGGCTCCCCAGCACAATGCTGTACCGACACTGCTCTGGCATTACCTGTTCGCACTTGTCCGGCCATTTGGTCCAGCGCAAATCATTTAAAATAATTCAATGGACTTATCCTAAGGCTGTAAAAATAATTCAGACCTTAGGTTACTGTTGTTCTAAGAAACCCATCTCATTCCTATGCTTGCACTAGCACGCGTAATTTTCTGAGCCTAAAATCTGAGGCTACTATCTACCCCTTCATTGAAGACCCGATTTCCCAATCACTAGGGCTTCAGGGTATTTTCTGCTAGGGTCTCCCTGAGATGCTCTGGCCCAAACTTGGGCGCACCTGAGACCCCAAAACTGCTAGATTTATTTTGATGTACACACAACTAATTAGATAATTCTTTTCTCGTAAATAAATTAATTATTTACAAAGTCTGACATAGTTACAATTCCCACCACGAAATCTTGAAAGGAAGCAATAAGTATTGGCGGAGCCATAACATAATCCATTGTACTAGCGCCATGCCGATGTGGGAAGCATGTAAAACCACCAGTTGCAGCGAATCACTGTAGGCCATTCAAAATGGCCAATCCATGTGTAGTCCCCATATCAATCAATATCTGCCATACTCAGTGTGCTCCTCATCCTGTGATAATCTAAACAGGCCCATTTCTGTAATATCAAGCTCTCGCATCAACTCCTCTGTGGTATCACAGAATACTGTCTGGTGACGTTGCTGTCCTAGCATTGAATTCCCCCAAGATAATAATGTCGCCATCTCTGGAAAACTCCCATATATCATCATCTAAAATAGAAAAGGGGGGCTATCCTCTAGGTGATGCATATATTGACGTACTAGGAGGGAAATAGCAAATAGTGATGTAGAGATATCTGCCTGTCTCTACCTTCAATCTCACCCACATGTACCTAGCATGCTCATCCCTCCGAGCTATATGTATCGGAGACTGTAGCTCCTCTCTGAATAAGATTGCCACTCCTCTTGAACGTCGTCCTTTGCGCTTTGATCGAGTCTTCTGTCTGCAAGTTGTCTTCCATCTGTATCCGCTCACATGGGGCATGGACTGCCCCGGGGCCTGATGCGTCTCAAAGTAGAAAATGATGTCTCTTGTCACAAGACGGGCACCACGTGCCAATAGAAAAGAACAGACTTTTGGCACTTCAATAACAACTGAACACAGAGAGAGAGAGAGAGAGAGAGAGAGAGAGAGAGAGAGAGAGAGAGAGAGAGAGAGAGAGAGAGAGAGAGAGAGAGAGAGAGAGAGAGAGAGAGAGAGAGAGAGAGAGAGAGACGCACGCGACACAAAGTGGCGGAATTCCACCCCAGAGAGTATTAGCCCCAAACCTTGGCGCCCCTTTCGGGATTTCTTTATATTGCATCAACACAGTACAAGCCGGTACTCCAGACTCTGCACCTTCTTGAGGAAGCATGCCAGAGAATGAGCCCTTAGCACATATTTAAAGGCCCTTGGCCTATGAAAAGCAGTTACAGTGAAAAGCCTTCAAAACTTAAAAGCTTCTGGTCCAAAAGCAATGCCAAAAAGCTGCCAACATAAATCACGGAAATCCGTACAGTCTTGCCACGTCAGCACTATCAGCATAAAAAGAAAAAATCTGCCACGTTATCAGTTTTTGGCTCTTTTTGGGTCCTACTTTATTTTAATCCTTTATGTCACTAGGGACCCCATTGGACAGGGTCCCCATAAATTGGTAGGACTTCTTCTTCTTTTACATGTTCTTCTTAGGGTTTAGGCCCCTTGGCCGACATCTGCAAGTTGGCTCCCTTCTTCAGGGCTTTGACGCGTGAGCAGTTTGTGACATCTGTCCTTCTTGAAAGAGAGTAATCGTTCGCGATTACAACATATCTGCAAAACAACTCAAGTTAGCTCAAAAATTTCCGAGAGTCATTCCGAGGGAGAATCAATTTACTCTTTTTGTTAAGGAGTTATCTTTTCCTTTCGGCTCTTTTGATCAAGGAGTTAGCTTCTCCTTTCTTCCAGATTGGAACTCTTGATATTCCAGACCGTACTGATCTTCGAGGGGTGTCTTGATGCACTAAAATTACATACCCTGGCAATCTCATCCAATTAGGAATATTCAGTGGTTCGCACATCACAATGCAACACAAATGCTTACATATGCATGTTACAAGACACAACCAACAACGCCGCAAAGCACTCCCTCGAGACAAACGATCTGCGGTATAAAGCTACTCAACAACTACCTCGTCACTCCCCCCGCAAATAACCTAAAAAGGTCCGGGCCATGAGCTCAGAGGACTGTACAACCAAACGCTCCCTAGACCGGTAGACCGCAATCTCCATCGCTTGGAGGTTCAAGCATACAACCAAATGCTCCCCAGGCATCGGCCTGCGTCGTTCAGAGGTTTTCTAGCATACAACAGAACGCTCCCAGGCATCAGCCTGCGTCGTTCCGAGGTTCAAACAATACCAAAACAGTATTTCTCACTTCTCCACCCGGGAGTAAAATCACCAATCGTTGAAACCAGTATTAAAACCAGAGTCAAACAATTCAAATCGGCACCAAGACAGGTTCAAAACAGATACCATCCATTTCAAACAGGATCACCAAACAAGTTCTTAAACAAAATTCAAAAGTATCTAACTAGAAAACAACTAGAGAGGTCATTCAGGGCTTTGTTCGGACAACCAAACATTGAGGACAACTGGCTTGCCCATCTGCATCACAGCGATGGTTCGGTTCCGAACCTGGAGAGTTGCATCATTCTTGTTGTGCCAAGGCATGCCCAATAGAACGTCGTAATTGCCCAACTTCATAATGTGGAAATCGGTTTTTCCATGATAATCTTGTATAGTCATTGGAAGTGCATCAATGAGCGGTACCACTTTTTTAGTTTGCCCCGTGTGTAGCTCAGCTTCAATTTCTCCACCCTCTGCATCATAATCAAAGTGCATCTGCTTCAAGAATTCTGGATGGATGAAGTTCTTCATAGCTCCGGGGTCAAAGAAAATAAGGGCTTTCAAGCCGTTGATTTTTCCATAAGCTCTATATAAGGTGCAGCGCAATGAATGTTGTACTTTCTCAAGATGAGTGATCCATATTTTGCTCTAGATTCCTTTTAGTTCTTATGGAAGGGAGAGCCTTCCGTTCTTAATGGAGAGTGCTATGATCAAGAACAAATTGAGTGGACACTATGCGTGCAAGTGTATGAGACTGAGAGATAGAGAGAAGAGACATACGACACCAGAGACGTTGTAAAACCCTCCTCCGAAGGCCCCACTCTCGTTGGCGAGAGTGGTCTACGATTGATTGCACAAACGAGTACAAGATGATGCATAAAACTGATGCAGATCTAGGCTATGTCGACGACGACAATCGGGATGGCGATGACGACAATAGGGCTGAAAACTGAGTGATACTAACTGCTGTCCAAAAACGCTAACTGCTGAATTCTGCTGCGAATGAAGTGCTGAATTTCGGGGCTGTTTTGGGCTGCTGAAAAACGCTGAGATGCTGTGATGAAAAACGCTGATTTGCTGTTGTGCTTAGGGCTGAAAACGCTGCCTGACCTGATGCGACTCAAGGCTGAAAACGCTGGAATTGCAGCCCTCTAGCGATGATGAAAATGCTGGCTCCAAGGGAGGAGGACTGAGCGGTAAATGCTGAAAACGTTAAGGTTAAGGGCTGGCGAAGATGCAACAAAAACGCTAGGCTGAGGGATGGGAAAAACGCCAAGGGCAATGGGTGCTTGGTGGTTCTTGCTGAGAGAGGGGAGGACCTGTCGCCAATGGCCTGCTGTACTCATGGCTCATCTGCCATTTAGTGCTAACTTTGGTTTGCTTATATATTTTCTTACCCAAATTGCCCTACCTACTTTTGTTGGAAAGTCACTCAAATTAATAAGTGAAAAATGTCAAAAATAGGTAAAATAGGCTAAATGCACTGGAAAAATCCCCTAACTGATTCTAACGGATTCTGATGGGAATGCTTACGATCATGTTGTGTGCAACCAGAGGATATGCATCTATACTAAGTGACTGGGCATGCACGGTCTACGAATAGACTCACAAAAAGTCCCAGATCACTTTTAATCTATACTGACTGGACTGACGGAAACCTTGTTATGGTGTAGCTTGTCCACGGACACATAGGGTTGGATGTGTCACGTGACATCCCCTCCTTTTTAAAGTGAGGTACTGGTACCGAGCTGCATGGCTTCCTTGTAGTCTGCCAACAACTCTGGATAATCCTTGAAAAACTCTTCGTTTACCCACACCGCTTCGTGGATTCCTCGATCCTTGAACTTCCAAAAGTATTGTCGCACTTGCTTCTTCGAACCATGTCAAAACCGATGCAACAACACTTGCTCCGGCTCCATGACTTCAGCTTCATCAATGATCTCCGGTTCTTCTTCTTCCGAAATGTCCTTTGGAGGTGTACCCTGAAACACTTTCAATCAAGAAACATGGAAAACGTTGTGCATTGACCATGAGTTAGGCAACTGCAATTTCATTGAAACCTCATTTATCTTTTTAATGACTGGAAATAGACCATACATACAAAAAGATAACTTTGGACACTTCTTTCCAACTTGCTTAAGACGTTGCTTCATGATTCGTAAATACACCCTATCTCCTTCCTTGATCGAAACATCCTGACGATGCTTATTAGCCTGCCGTGAATAAGATTCCTGAGCCTTGCTTAGCCGAAGCTTCACACTCTCAGAAATCTCATCCAATGAGTGACTTTCAGCATTGGCATCAGGCATTTGACTGACCGAGCGAGTCAAAAGTGACTGGAACGGACGGCCAAAAGCTGCCTCATACAGAGTTCGACCAATAGCAGAAGAAAAAGAGTCATTCGAAATCAGCCCAAGTGAAGGATAGGGACGTGAGTTCGTCGGCTTCCTCTAGGTGTGCGGCTAGCTGTGCCTCTTGCCATGCCTGGTACCAATTGATGGCATAACCGGCAAGGTACATAACTGCTGTCAATACCTTGCTATTTCCTGTCTTCTTAGTTGTCGCAAAATAAGCATTAAATTGATGCAACCAAGAATGAATAACCATAGCATCCATCTTACCATCATACTTACTGAAGGTCAACTTCTCTGTGACTGGGTTGTTGGAATCCGCATCGTGGCTCGCGCCACTTGAGGAACCCCCACGATCTTTGGCTGGTTCGAACTTCAAGGCAAGTACTTGTCGAACCAACTCTTGAGTGCGTAGTTCTCTTTCAACCTCACGCTCGGTCTCCCAGACCACACGTCTTGCTGCCGCTTTTCTTTTCTTAGGTCTTTTCTTTCTTTTCGTTCGTTGCGTTCGCGTTCCAAGGCAATGCGAGTCTCTTCTTGTTTGGCCATCATGTCCATCATGTGCTTGACCATTGCCTCCATAGGGGTTGGTACACTTTGTGGCGTAGATGGCGAAGGGGGATGGTCGGAAAAATCTCTTGGTGGGGAAAATTCTTCGTTGCCTCTCTCATGCTCACCACCTGTATGCGAAGTATCCATTCCGCTTCGGGTGACGACCATGCACTATGATCTTTGGTTCTTAAGTTCACGAGGAACTTGGGTTCTTGAGGGTCTTGAGGTTCTTGAGCTTCTTGAGGTTTTCTTTCGCTTGCAAACCGTGTTTGAGAAGGATCTTCTCTTCACCCGAGTTCTACTCCTTTCCGTGGGCACGCCCCTTGGCGGCCTTGCGCTCACACCAAGGTTGCTTTTTCCCACCTCACGTCGATTGGACGGCCGCTAAGTGCATGGTCCGCTCTCAATGAGTGAAAAGAGACACAAGGGGAGGCTGGACAAGCCCTTCTTTCGTGGGATTCCTGTCACTCTTCAAAAACACGATTAGGAATCGACACACCCAAGCGAACTTGGGTTCGTGCGACCGCAACAAGCAAAAAATTCTTGTGATTCTTGTGGTTCTTATCTTGAGTGATACAGAACACTGTCAAAGCTCTGATACCAATGTAAGGTGCAGCGGAATGAATGTTGGACTTTCTCAAGATGAGTGATCCATATTTTGCTCAAGGTTCCTTTTAGTTCTTATGGAAGAGAGAGCCTTCCATTCTTAATGGAGAGTGCTATGATCACGAACAAAGTGAGTGGACACTGTGCGTGCAAGTGTATGAGATTGAGAGATAGAGAGAAGAGAGATACGACACCAGAGATGTTGTAAAACCCTCCTCGGAAGGCCCCACTCTCGTTGGCAAGAGTGGTCTATGATTGATTGCACAAACGGGTACCATGATGATGCATAAAACTGATGCAGATCTAGGCTATGTCGAGGACGACAACCGGGATGGCGATGACGACAATAGGGCTGAAAACTGAGTGATACTAACTGCTGAATTTTGCTGCGGATGAAGTGCTGAATTTCGGGGCTGTTTTGGGCTGCTGAAAAACGCTGATTTGCTGTTGTGCTTAGGGCTGAAAACGCTGCCTGACCTGATGCGACTCAAGGCTGAAAACGCTGGAATTGCAGCCCTCTAGCGATGATGAAAATGCTGGCTCCAAGGGGGGAGGACTGAACGGTAAATGTTGAAAACGCCAAGGTTAAGGGCTGCCGAGGATGCAACAAAAACGCTAGGCTGAGGGATGGGAAAAACGCCAAGGGCAGTGGGTGCTTGGTGGTTCTTGCTGAGAGAGGGGAGGACCTGTCGCCAATGGCCTGCTGTACTCCTAGCTCATCTACCATTTAGTGCTACTTTGGTTTGCTTATATATTTTCTTACCCAAATTGCTCTACCTACTTTTGTTGGAAAGTCACTTAAATTAATAAGTGAAAAATGTCAAAAATAGGTAAAATAGGCTAAATGCACTGGAAAAATCCCATAACTGATTCTAATGGATTCTGATGGGAATGCTTATGATCATGCTGTGTGCAACGAGAGGATATGCATCTATACTAAGTGATTGGGCATGCACGGTCTACGAATAGACTCACAAAAAGTGCCAGATCACTTTTAATCTAGACTGACTGGAATGACAGAAACCCTGTTATGGTGTAGCTTGTCCACGGACACATAGAGAGATGTGTCACGTGACACTCTACATAATTCATTAAAACTCTCGAGGTGTATATCATAAATATCGAGTACTAGTCCAATAGCAGGTCTAGCCTTCTTGGCCGGAGGCGGCCCCAGGGATTTGTCTGACGTGGGAGCAGAAGGTTGCACTGAGGACGTCGAGGCTCCCTCAGGACATGTATTGAACGTATGCCCTGTTTGGAAACATTCGAAGCATCGGCCTTCTTCCAACAAGGCGTCTCGTTGACGTCGTGCCAGACGAAGCCGTTGAGGTTGGTTTTCACGGGATTCCCGAGAATTTGTTCGTTGTTGCCGGGAGTTCTGGTGAGTGGCTGGAGGTTCTTCTGTGGTAAACTCCAACTTTCCTTTCATGAGCTTGTAGCCAACCGCAACATGGTCCATAAGCTCTTGCATGGTAGAGACTTGCTTGGAGAGACAATATTCCTGCAATGGTGACGGTAGTCCAATGGTGTAGCGCTCGTTGTGGTCCTTGAAGGAAATGAACTTAAAGAAGAACACCGGAAGATACACGTCGAGAAACCTTTGGTTATAGTCGTCCATGGTTTCGGTGGCAAGCATTTTCAAGTTGCCCCACTCTGCCAAAATCCAGACTTCAAACATCGAATTCATGTAACTACGTGCAAAAACTGTCTTGAAAGCTTGCGAAGTCCTTGGAGCATGTAGTTGTGTCGCGATTGAACTCCACCATTGCATAACATTATCTCTAAGCAATTCTGCTGCTCGAGAAATCTTGGATTCTTCTGTATAGTTCCCCAAAGCATAGATATTGTCAAATTGCTGGAGGAACTGCAATGCTTTCTTGCAATCTTTTACCCCGGAAAGAGTGAAAAAATTTGACTGTTGTGCCGCCATCTTTGAAATCTTTGGGTTGGTTAGGCGCATATCCCGGGTATGGATAATAAGGGTACCCATATGGGCTCCAATCATTGTAGCCTGGTGGCGGTGGTGGTGGCAAAGGCGGATAAGGGTCAGATGGTTGCACCATATTCCTGAAGACTCCCCCGATCGGAACAGACGGTTGAGAAGGTTGCCGGTTGGAAGCTCTCGTACTTTCTGGTGCCGGAGGAGGAGGTACCCCCTGGGGCATCAGAGGGGGTAACATGTAGTTCAAAAATTGTTGAAAACTTTGTAGCATCGGAAGATTCTGCTGAGGATGCGCGAAAGAATGTCGTGAAGCTCGTTGAGCAGAAACTGCAAATGTTTTGCTGAATCCATGAATTCTATGTCTTAGGTTCTTTATGGCTTATGCCCTGTAAGACAGAGCGATGTAGTAAGGGTGGGAGTGGCTAATAAGTCTTGGAAGTGCGATCTTGCTCTGTCTGCTCTTTGGTAGGGCCGATATGCTTTCAGAAAAGCACACGCCTGATGCTTTGATACCACTCTCACAAGACGGGCACAACGTGCCAATAGAAAAGAACAGACTGAACAGACTTTTGGCACTTCAATAACAACTGAACTGAGAGAGAGAGAGAGAGAGAGAGAGAGAGAGAGAGAGAGAGAGAGAGAGAGAGAGAGAGAGAGAGAGAGAGAGAGAGAGAGAGAGAGAGAGAGAGAGAGAGAGAGAGAGAGAGAGAGAGAGAGACGCACGCGACACGGAGTGGCAGAATTCCACCCCAGAGAGTATTGGCCCCAAACCTTGGCGCCCCTTTTGGTATTTCTTTATATTGCATCAACGCAGTACAAGCCGGTACTCCAGACTCTGCACCTTCTCCAAGAAGCATGCCAGAGAATGAGCCCTTAGCACATATTTGAAGGCCCTTGGCCTATGAAAAGCAGTTACAGTGAAAAGCCTTTAAAACTTAAAAGCTTCTGGTCCAAAAGCAATGCCAAAAAGCTTCCAACGTAAATCACGAAAATCCGTACAGTCTTGCCACGTTAGCACTGCCAACGTAAAAAGCGAAAATCCGTACAGTCCTGCCACGTCAGCACTGCCAACGTAAAAAGCGGAAATCTGCATCAGTTTTTGGCTCTTTGTGGGTCCTGCTTTATTTTAATCCTTTATGTCACTAGGGGCCCCATCGGACGGGGTCCCCATAAGTTGGTAGGACTTCTTCTTCTGCTACATGTTCTTCTTAGGGTTTAGGCCCCTTGGCCGACATCTGCAAGTTGGCTTCCTTCTTCAGGGCTTTGACACGTCAGCAGTTTGTGACAACTATCCTCAAAGGCCCCTACATCAAGGCGCAAAGATCCATTACAATTCCATGTAGCCACTCTGAGTGTGGTCCCACAGGTCTCGCACCGTCATGCGGGGCACTTCTCCAGAATAACCACTCGTCCATCCCTGTAGAAGGCCACTTTCCCCTTCTCTCGAGTTGTCATTATCTCGGGCATAACTTCTTTCAGATGAGCAAGCTGTGTGAGTGTGAGGTCATCTCCAAGGAATATGCCGGTTTTCTTCAGTGTAGTACGCTTCTTCAAGAAGTCCTTCTTTGCCTCCATGGATGGGAAGCGCATGATTAGAGAGCTTTCTTTTGAAATCTCCCCATTTCCTTGTGTTTTCCCTACCCTCCATGCCTTTGTATGAGTAGCCTCACTACCCATCATGCGGAGAAGTTCTTTGACTTTCCCTTCCACATCATCTCTGTCTTTTAGATCTGTTATTCATATGTGCAAAGCTCTAGTCTTCCTTCGCTGCTCTTCTTCTAAAGTCATGTTGATGATTTTAGGAGTGGGGATAGATGTGGTTTCTTTCCCTTTCCCTTTCTTAGCGACTTCTATGCATTTCTCGGCCTCATCCGCCTTCTTTTGTGTCTTCGTGATTACATCCACCCATGAAGACGTCTTTGCCCCATTCTGTTTCTCTTCCTCTTTAATCATCCGTAATTGTTCCGTGATGACCTTGATTTCCTCTATCACCGAGGGCTGGAATTCACCTTCCTCTAGTCCATTGCTTCCTCTATTAGGAAGCTCTCGCTTGAGGGTCAGACCTCTTCTTTGAGTGCTTGTGAATATGCCTAAGTGCTTGTATCTCTACGTGCAGGTTCTCTTTCTCCTTCTTCCATTGCGTGCCTTCGTTGAGGAACATTTTAAGAAGGTTGGCCTTCTCCTTCCACCATCCTTCCATCTCTGCTTTCCATTCCTTCATCTCCCTTTCCACTTGTGTTATCCGCTTGTTTGTAAGCATGAAGGTCGCCTTCGTACGGGACTTACTGGTGAAGCGCTCATGAGCTCCATCGTAACGGCCCCTGTTGCGTAGGACCTCAGTTCTGCTCGTGTTTAGTAACAGTGCTGAGTATTGATGTGGTTTTGCTGCTCCAACCCGCACTCGCTAAACGCGATGGCGACCTGCTGTGCAAATTGTCCCAGGTCTGCTGCAAATAGACCCACCTTGTCGCGACCTGCTGCGCAAACTGCCCCAGGTCTACTGCAAAGCCCGGTACACCACTCACACTGTCCAGCATGTGCTACTTGCTTCGCTTAGCACATGCTGCTTGCTCTGCCCCACATTCGCTACCTTGGTTGATAGGTACGAAAAGGACCGGTTTGAATGATATCTGAACCTCAATCTTGGTTGCACGCAAGAACCCAATCTCCTGCGCGCACCTTGGCTGTATATGTGACCCGCCCACCTTTATGAATTGTTGGCAATGCACGAAACCTTTGCGAAGCCTGCTGTCTATGCGAAACTTGTTGTGCTACTGATTGTGCTAGCCTGTTTGTTGCCCCACCCAGCTATGCGTGACAATTCCACTTCCAGGCTCTAACTGCACCCTACCAAGCTTGCTCGCCAGTGTGTAGAGAGAGCCCTTCAAGTGGTGCACAGCAGTAGAAAGCCATGGCGCGAGCAGGGGTGGTGACGCAAGCTGCAGTCTAAGGGCTCAGTGATGATGCGGGCAGCAGGCTGAAGGCTCACAGGTGATGCGAGCAGCAAGAAGCCATGCCCACAGGTTACGCGAGAGAGAAATGAAAATGAAATGATATATTAACGTCTTCAAAAGGCCAGAATGACCTATGAGACCAAAGAGTTACAATGTGATGGATCTGATACAAAGTCAAAGTAACAAAAATGACAATGACAAAATAAAATGACAGAATAAAATGCTATGGAGTCTGAAACAGCTAGGTGTGATCACAAAAGATCCAGCATCGGTCGCTGGCGGATCTCATCAATCTCCTCCATGGTCAATAGCCTGACCAGGCGTCGTGCATGTTGGGCCAAAGTGATCCGAATCCTCTAATGCAACCTCCGTCGATGCTGTGTAGTCCTCCGCAGTAGTGGGCGTCTGGATCTCCCTAGCTCGGTCGCTCGACCGATCAGTGTGTCTCCGATGTGAGGCGGCGAGCTCTCCTGTGGTAGTAGCTCCTGCGGGTGTCCAGTGTCTGCTCTAAAGAAGTCTGTGATTCGTCTCTGAGATTGACTGGCCTCTCCTCTCGTCAGGCTCTCTCTGTGTCTGCGCAGCTCAAGCAAAAACAGACCCAAGCATCTCTGATCCTGGTACCACATGACTCTGGAGAGTGGTGCGAAGCCCTCTCTGAACAAGCAGTGGAAGCGGCCGCGTATCTCGTAGTAGACGGGGCAGTGGAATGTGTAGTGCAACTCTGTCTCAGGCTCCAGGTCACATAGGAGGCATGTCCTGGCCTCTGCTGTATCTCCCAGTCTCGATCCACAGCTGGTGTGAAGATGTGCGTATCTGGCCAAAAGCACACCGTATCCCATGAGACAAGTGGGTGTCCATGTATCTAGGTCTCGTCACAAAACCGTCCTCCGTAAGTTGGAGAAGATGCTCTCTGTAGAAAGCCCTGTGCTTGCTGTATCCATGTCCTCCTGTTGTCTAGCTGAGTCAGGTCTTGGCGGATGAGCCTGGTGATCTCGGACTGTGTGAGAGTCAGAGAGGGTGCATCCAGTGAGTACTGGAAGGGGGGCAGTGTGTCTTATGCTGAACCCATGCGCCTGAAACTATGATGTCATCTCCCCATACCAGCATGCTGTATCTCCCTGCATGGCTAACTGTCGAGAGGACTCAAGTGCAATGCGGGCATATTTGTTTCTGGGAAGTTCCCAAATGCGGTGTATGAAGGAGATAGATCTAATCAGTGACCCAACCACTAGCCGGGGCAGCTAGCTCTGCTCGTATAATGGCACGTGGTACTGAAGCCTTGGCTCTAATGAGCCGTGAGATCATAGAGAGTAGTGGCTTCTCCATGTCCCCCCATCCATCAGTGCGACCTGTCCTCCCATGATGGTCCAATGAAGGTCCCCAAATCTCAGCTCCATAGAGCAATGCAGAAGCCACCAGGGTGCTGCTCTTCTCAATGAAAATGCTGGTCCACTAAAAACCACTCCAAGGTAGGTGTAAGCATCTGTATACTCCACTGTCTCCTGGCCGTATGTGAATGCGTGCGTTGACCTCCTGATCCACTGTGGGGTCGTATTAAATACCATGACCTTGGTTTTACCAAGGTTGACAGACAAGCCACTTTCATGGGCAAAGCTATGCAAAGCATCCAAGTGACATTGCATCCCCTCTGGAGAGTCGGAGATCAACACAATATCATGAGCATTTAACAATAGTGGGATCCATGTTCCTACCAGTTGTGCACCTCACCATCTCTCTCAATGTAGTCAGAAACCTCATCCACATACATACCAAACAGAGTAGCAGAGAGCGGGCAACCCTGCTTCACCCCAAAAGTGGAATGAACCGCTGTAGATAAGCCCTTTGAGGTGCGTACAAGCCCCACTACTAACCTGTACAGTGCCATGACCCCCCAAATGAGCTCTGTGGGTACTCCCATCTCCTGTAATCTGCGCATCAATCTAGCTCTGGGTACGGTGTCAAATGCTTTGCGGAAGTCCACAAAGCTGCAATAGATCCGTCTCCCATGTGATCTGCCCTCCTCAATGATGGCTCTGAGTGTCAAGATATGGTCAAGAGTAGAAAAACCTCTCCTGAATCCTGCCTGCCCGGCTGCGCGTATCCCTTCCTTCTCTGCCCATCTACTCAGCTGCTGCTCAAGAATGGATGCATACAACCATGCCAATGTGTGCCCGATCATGATAGTGCGATAATTCCCAGGCTCCATAGGGTCTACTGAGTTGAAGATAGGTACAATAGTAGATAACCTCCAAGTATCATGCAAGCCCTCACACATGGCACGGTTAAACATAACTGCTAGGAGCTCTGCTAGTAGATCTCTGGCATGCATGAAGTGCTCAGCCACTAAGCCATCATGATCATATGCTCTCCCAGTCCTCATCCTGTCAATGGCCTTCCTCGCCATCTCAGCGGTGAAAAAAGCACATGTATGGGGGCATGGATCGGGGGGGGGGGGGGGGGGGGGGGGGGGGGGGGGGTCGGGAAGGGGCGGCTGTCCAGGAACTGTGTACAGAGATGACGCGTATTGGCCCCAAGCCTCTTTGGAGGTAATGGCAGGGGGAGGGGAATGCTCATGAAAGAGCCGCCATGCCTCACGTGAATCCTGACTCAAGAATAGCTGGTATAGATCCTGCTCTAGGCGAGCCAAAAAAGCCCTCTTCTTCCGCAGCACTAGGCGTCAGAAGTCAATCTGTGACTGTCTATGAGTGATGTCCCCCAAAAGCACCTCTCTCTAAAGTCTAGCTCTGGTCTCTCGGCATTCCTCGTCATACCAGCTGTTCTGGGGCATGCTCTCATAACGACGTCTCTGCTCAGGCTGTGTGTGTTGGTATGCCTCTGCTGCTGCATCATGTAACGTCTGCGTCAGTATAGTAGTAAGCTCCTCCAAAGGTCGCCCTGGCTCTTCTGTACACAAGCGTCTGTAGATCCCATCTATGTATAGAGAGTTCGTCTCCCGCGTGAAGGTGTAGCGAGTAGGAGCTGCTGCGTGTGGCCTGTGTGCTACACTAAACTCGAAAGAAATGGTCAGAGACACAAGAGCATGGTCCACTGCCACACCAATAGGTCTGGGTCCAACTGTGAGGTCGTGGATACTAGAGATGAGACTCGGCTGTGCCATAATATAATCCACTGTGCTAGCTCCATGTCTGTGTGGAAAGCATGTAAAACCCCCTGCAACGGGAAATCTCTGTAAGCCATTCAAGATGACCACTCCATGTGCAGTCCCCATGTCTATCAAGTGTCGTCCATACTCAGTATGCTCCCCATCTTGTGATAGTCTGGATAGGCCTGTCTCTGCCACATCCAGCTCTCTCAACATCTCTTCTGAAGTATCATAAAAAATTGTCTGATGATGAGCAGTCCTAGCATTGAAATCCCCTAGAATGATGATGTCACCATCTCTAGAGAACTCCCAGATGTCATCATTCAAAATAGAAAAGGGGGACTGTCCTCTGGGTGGTGCATACATTGACGTACTCGGGGGAAAATAGCAAATAGCAATGTCAAGATATCTGCCCGTCTCTGCTCTCAATCTCACCCACATGTTACCTAGCTTGCTCATCCCTGCGAGCTATGTGTATCAATGGCTACAACTCCTCCCTGAATAACACTGCCACTCCACGTGAGCCCCGCCCTCTGTGCTCTGATCGTGTCTCCTGTCTACATGCGGTCTCCCATCTGTATCCACTAATGTGAGGCATAGATTGCCCAGGGGCCTGATGTGTCTCAGAGTAGAGGATGATATCTCTCCCACTAAAACTTTTCTCAAAAGCACCCACATCTAGACGCATAGATCCATTACAATTCCAGGTAGCAACTTTGAGTGTGGTCCCATAGGTCTCACACCGTCATGTGGAGCGTGGCTCCAATATCACCACTCTTCCATCTCGGTAAAAAGCAATCTTACCTTTTTCCCTTGCCGCTCTAATCTCTGGCATTACCTCCTGCATATGAGCTATCTGTGATAGGGTAAGGTCATCCCCGAGGAAGATGCCCGTTTTCTTAAGAGTTGGTCTCTTCTTCAAAAAGTCCTTCTTCGCTTCCATAGAGGGAAAACAAAGGATGAGTGCTCTTTCTTTCGAGGTTTCCCCCTTGCTCCCATTTTTCTTGTTGCCCACTCTCCAAGCTCTTGAGTGCATCGGCTCATGAATCCCCATCAAAGCCATGAGTTCTTTTACCTCTTCGTCCACATTATCTTTGTCTTTAAGGTCGCAAATTCTCACGTGTAGAGAGCGCACACGCCTTCTTTGCTCCTCTTCTAGTGTCAGGTTAATTATGGTGGGTGTGGACGCAGTTGTTTCCTTGCTTTTCCCCTTCTTGGCGACCTCAATCCATTTCTCGGCCTCACCTACCTTTTGTTGAGTCTTTGTGATAACGTCCACCCAAGAGGCCGTCATTTCTTTGTGTTGCTCTTCCCCCTCTTTGATGGCTCGCACTTGTTCTTTGATCGTGTTGAGCTCTTCTATTACTGACGGTTGCAATTCTCCTTCAAGCGTGTTTCATGAGCGTGCCTCGGCGAGCTCCTTCTTGAGTGATGCAATCTCTCCGTCTTGGGTTGTCATCCGATCTCCCATTGCCGCGATCTTGCTTTCTTGAGCCGAAACACGATCCTCGAGCATTCTTATTGTCCCTCAAAGTTGGCGATTGATATTGTTTATGGTTTTGACCATTTCTTCTTTGCATTTTGAACTGCGTCTTCTAAGGGGTCGGCCTTATCACTTTGCTTCCTCATGCTTGATCGGTGTCAGAAACGAGGAAAAATTAGCCTACACGCACAGGTGCTTCCACATTAGGCATACATGCGCATTTCTTGCAATTTCTGTAGAATACGACCAAGCGGCAAAAAACCTCTGTTTTTGTGTAATTTCTGCAAATTCTTGTCAATTCTGCAAATTTTGAATTTCTTGTAAATTCTCAGAATTTTGCACTTGTCTGAAGGCTTGCGATTTCTGATTTTTTATTTGCGGGAGAGAGGGTGTGTGATCTGTCCTGCGCGTTCATCTCCAGCCTATACGAATCCTGCCCTGAGTGTCGTCTGCCTTGTGCGACAACGAAGGCGAGTTGACTGTGCCTGGCTGCTCCTGCTTTAGCCTGTCCCGCTGCAATGAGTGCTTGTGGGCGCTAGGGTGTGTGTGTGCTAGAGACAGAGGTGGCGCGAACCCTAAATCCTGCAGTCTGCGCATGAATCTGCGCGAACCCTAACCTGCTGCTTGCGCAAAACCTGTTGCCTGCGCGAATCTGCCTGCTGCGCGAACCCTGTTGCCTGCGCGAAACTTGCTGCCTTGCGTGAACCCTAACCTGTTGTCTGCGAGTGCGAGAGAGAGAGAGAGAGAGAGAGAGAGAGAGAGAGAGAGAGAGAGAGAGAGAGAGAGAGAGAGAGAGAGAGAGAGAGAGAGAGAGAGAGAGAGAAATGAAATGAAATGAAATGAAATGTTATATTAACGTCTTCAAAAGGCCAAAGTGACCTATGAGACCAGAAAGTTACAATGTGGTGGATCTGATACAAAGTCAGAGTAACAAGATGACAAAATGACAAAATAAATTACTATGGAATCCTAAACTGCTAGGTGTGGACTAAGCAGCTAAACAACTAGCTGGGATGGGTAAATCACAAGAGATCCAGCATCGGTCGCGCTGGCGGATCTCATCAATCTCCTCCATGGTCAGTAGTCGGACCGGGCGTCGTGCATGTAGAGCCAAAGTGATCCGAATCCTCTGATGCAGCCTCCGTCAATGCTCTGTAGTCCTCCGCAGTCGTGGGCGTCTGGATCTCCCTAGCTCAGTCGCTCGGTCGATTAGTATGCCGCTGGTGTAAAGCGACGGGCTCTGCTGTGGTAGTAACTCCTCTGGGTGTCTAGTGGCAGCTCTAAAGAAGTCTGTGATCTGTCTCTGAGACTGGCTAGCCTCTCCTCTCATCGGGCTCTCTCTGTGTCTGCGCAGCTCGAGCAAAAACAAACCCAAGCATCTCTGATCCTCGTACCGCATGACTCTAGGGAATGGTCCAAAGCCCTCTCTGAACAAGCAATGGAAGCGGCCTCGTATCTCGTAGTAGACGGGGCAGTGGCATGTGTAGTGCAACTCTGTCTCAGGCTCGATGTCACACAGGGGGCATGTCCTGGCCTCTGCTGGTATTCCGTTGAGAGAGAAAATGAAATGAAATGTTATATTAACGTCTTCAAAAGACCAAAATGACCTATGAGACCAAAAAGTTACGATTGGTGAATCTGATACCATGTCTGAGTACGGACATTACCAAGTTACAAAGTTACCAAGTTACAAAGAACTAACACTAAAACACTAAGGCACTAAGGAGAAAGCGAATAAGGGGGGGAGGGAAGGGGGGTTTGTGGGTTCATATGAAATCTCCCATCGGTCGCTGTCAGATCTCATTGACTTCCTCCATGGTCAGAACTCTGTTGGGCGTCTTGCATGTCGAGCTAGAGTGATTTGTATCTTTTGTTGCAACCTTCGTCGGTAGTGGGAGACCCCCCGAGGTCGTGGACATCTGGATCTGCCAAGTTCAGTGGCTCTGTCAAGCAGTGTACCTCTAGTATGAGTAGGTTGTAATGACTGCTCTGTTTGCTCTCCTCTGTCTGGTGTAAAGAACTCTGTGATTCGTCTCTGAGACTGTCTTTCCCCTGATGTCCTCAGCAAGCTCTCCCTAAGTCTGCGCAGCTCTAGCAAGAACAATCCGAGACACTTCTGATCCTTGTATCTCATGACTCTAGAAAGAGGTCCGAACCCTGCTCTGAACAAGCAGTGGAAGCGTCCGCGTATCTCATAGTATGCCGGGCAGTGGCATGTGTAGTGCAGTTTTGTCTCTGGCTCTAAGTTACATAGGTGACATATCTTGGCCCCTGCCGGCACCCCTCGGAATCGGCCAGTCTCTATCTGGAGCTGATGTGAGGATGTGCGTATCTGTCCAATAGCGCATCTTATCCCATGAGATAAGTGTGTATCCATGTATGGTGGCCTAGTCACAAAGCCGTCCTCCGTGAGTTGGAGAAGATGCTCTCTGTAGAAGGCCATCTTCGTGCCCAACTCCTGTGTCGGCTGTATCCATGTGCTCTTGGTGTTTAGTTGAATCAAATCCTGACGTATGAGCCTGGTGATCTCTGTCCATGTGAGAGACAAGGAGGGTGCATCCAAGGAGTATTGAAGCGGAGGTAATCTATCCATATTGAGACCATCCGACTGGAACCATGATGTCATTTGTTCGTACCAACATGCTGTATCGCCTTGTGAGCTAGTTGTCGAGATGACTCCAGGGCAAGCCGAGCGTATCTGTCTCTGGGGAGATCCCATAAACCGTGCATAAAGGAAACTGATCTCGTCAGTGCCTCCACCACGAGGGGGGGGGCGGCTAGCTCGGCTCGGATAATCTCATGTGGTACTGAGGCCTTAGCCCGAATCATCCGAGCGATCATAGAGACCAGAGGCCTCTCCATACATCTCCATCCCTCTGTATTACCAGATCTCCCATGGTGGTCTACTGAGGGTCCCCATACCTGAACTCCATAGAGCATAGCTGGAGTCACTAGAGTGTCAAAGAGCCTTAGCTTTGTTCGCGGTTCCTGAAACTGAACCTGCGAACACATTCTCTCCAGTCCTCCCAAAGCTGCATATGCTCTCGTCAGTCTAGTCTCTGAGCTCTCCTTAGTGAAAACATCGGTCCACTGAATACTACCCCAAGATAGGTATATGCATCTGTGTACTCCACAGTCTCCTGCCATACATAAATGTGGGTGCCGACCTCCTGATCCACTGTGGTGTGGTGTTGAACACCATAACCTTGGTTTTTCCTAGATTGACCGACAATCCACTGTCACAAGCAAATGTATGCAGAGCATCCAAATGATGTTGCATCCCCTCTGGGGAGTTTGAAATCAGCACAATATGATCAACATATAGTAACAGCGGAATCCATGTCCCTACTAGCTGAGCCCCCCTGTCTCCCCGCCGCTCTACATAGTCTGAAAACTCATCCACTTACATCCCAAAAAGAGTCAGGGATAGTGGGCATCCCTGCTTTACTCCAATAGTAGAGTGGACCATGTCAGACATTCCCTCAGTGGTGCGTACCCGTCCCATCACTGTCCTGTATAGAGCTAGAATACCCCCTATCAGCTCTATAGGCACACCCATGTCCTGTAGTCTGTGTATAAGTCTGGCTCTCGGCACTGTGTCAAAAGCTTTGCGGAAATCCACAAAGCTACAATAGATTCTCTTGCCATGGTGTCTACCCTCCTCAATAATAGCCCTGAGTGTCAGAATATGGTCAAGAGTGGAGAAACCTCTCCTGAAACCTGCTTGCCCTGGTGCTCTTATTCCCTCTCGCTCTACCCATCTACTCAGCTCCTGCTCAAGGACGGATGCATACAACCTAGCTAATGTGTGGCCAATCATGATGGTGCGATAATTCGCGGGAATCATGGGATTTCCTGACTTGAAAATAGGCACAATCGTAGACATACTCCAGGTCTCTGAGAAGCCTTCATACATGGCTCGATTAAACATCATAGCCAAGAGCTCTGCAAGCATATCCTTGGCATGGATGAAGTGCTCTGCTACCGGACCATCATGATCATGCGCTCTCCTTGTCTTCATCCTGTCAATGGCTTTCCTTACCCTCTCGGCAGTAAAGAAAGAACATGTCTCTGGGCATGTCTCTAGTGGGTCCGGCAGAGGTGGTTGCCCTGATGCTGTGTTAGAGAGATGTGGCATATTCCCCCCATGTCTCAGTGGAGGTGACTGCGGGTGGTGGTGAATGCTCGTGGAATAGCCTCCATGCTTCGCCTGAGTCCTGACTTATAAATAGCTGATATAGATCCCGCTCTAGCTGAGATCGATAGGCCCTTTTCTTTCGTCGCACTAGGCGGCGAAAGATAATCCGTGACTGTCGATGTGCAGTAATACCCGTGAGCACTTCCCTCTGTAGTTTGATCCTCGTCTCTTTGCACTCCTCATCATACCAACTGTTCTGGAGCATGTTCCCAGATCATCTCCGTGTGGGTTGGCTGTGGGGGTATGCCTCTGATGTTGCATCATGGAGCGTCTCTGTCAAAATCTGAGTGAGTTCATCTAGTGGCCGTCCTGGCTCCTGAGTGCATAGCTGCCTGTATATCTCATCCATATACACAGAATCCGTCTCCCTCATGAAGGTATACCGAGTGTGTATGGGGACCCCACCTAATGGAACTGTGCTGAATTGAAAGGTCAAGTGAAAGACACGATAGCATGATCAACTGCTACTCCAACTGGCCTAGTGCCGACCATAAAATCCTGAAAGAATGGGATGAGACCTGGCTTGGCCATAACATAATCCACTGTGCTTGCACCATGTCGGTGTGGAAAGCAAGTAAAAGCTCCGGTTGTCGAAAATCTTTGTAGGCCATTCACAATGGCCAATCTGTGTGCGGTTCCCATATCTATCAAGTATCTACCATACTCAGTGTATTCCTCATCTTGTGATAGTTTGGATAGACCCATCTCTGTGACGTCCAGCTCCCTGAGCATCTCTTCGGAAGTATCATAAAATATTGTCTGGTGGTGGTGGGCAGTCCTGGCATTGAAATCCCCTAGTATGATAATGTCACCATCCTTGGAAAACTCCCATGTGTCATTATCCAAATAGCAAAGGGGGATTGTCCTCTAGGTGATGCATATACTGACGTACTAGGAGGAAAGTAACAAATAGCAATGTAGAGGTATCTGCCCGTCTCTGCCTTGAGCCTCACCCACATGTACCTAGCCTGTTGATCCTTGCGTGCTATATATATCATTGGTTGCAGTTCCTCCCTGAATAGAACTGCCACTCCCCTTGAGCCCCGTCCTCGATGCTCCGATCTGGTCTCTTGTCTACAGGCTGTCTCCCATCTATATCCGCTCACCTGTGGCATGGATTGTCCCGGTGCTTGATGCATCTCAGAGTAGAAAATGATGTCTCTCCCCATAAAGCTATCCTCAAAGGCCCCTACATCAAGATGGAGTGACCCGTTACAATTCTAGGTTGCCATCTTTAGTGTGGTCCCATAGGTCTCGCACCGTCATGCGGAGAGTCGCTCCAATATCACCACCTTTCCATCCCTGTAAAAGGCAATCTTCCCCTTTTCCCTTGCTGCTCTTATTTCCGGCATTACTTCTTGCATATGAGCAATCTGTGAGAGGGTGAGGTCATCTCCAAGAAAGATGCCCGTCTTCTTTAGAGTCGCTCTCTTCTTCAAGAAGTCTTTCTTCGCTTCCATGGAGGGGAAGCGGAGAATGAGTGCCCTTTCCTTCGAGGTTTCTCCGTTGCTCCCACTTTTCTTAGTGCCCACTCTCCAAGCCCCTGTATGCGTCTGCTTGTTGACCACCATCAAGGTCATGAGTTCTTTCACCTCTTTATCTACATTATCTTGGTCTCTAAGGCCACATACCCTTACGTGTAAGGCTCGCACACGTCTCCTTTGCTCCTCTTCGAGTGTCAGGTTGATGATGGTTGGTGTGGGGGTGGGAGTTATTTCCTTGCCTTTCCCTTTCTTGACAATCTCGATCCAATTTTCGGCCTTTTCTGCTTTCTGTTGGGTCTTTGTGATGACATCTACCCACGAGGTGGCCCGTACTTGTTCCTTGATCGTGTTAAGCTCTTCAATGACAGAGGGTTGAAGTTCTCTCTCTTCGAGGACATTCTGCGATCGCACCTCTGCAAGCTCTTTCTTGAGTAGTGCGATTTCCTCATCTTGGGCCTTCACGCGATCTTCGAGTATACGTATCGTGCTTTCTTGTGCTGCCACGCGTGCGTCGAAGCCGTTAATAGTACCTAAGAGGTGGCAGTTGATCTTGCAGATGGACTTGCTCAGTTCTTCTTTGCATTTTTGGATGGCATCCTCCATCGGGTCATCCTTGCTATTCGGCTTTCTCATGATTGAAAGGCCGCGACAAAGGGGGGGGGGAGAGGGGGTACTGGAGAGAGAAAGAGTCGCGTTTTTTTTTTTTTCTCTCTCTACGTCCCTTTTTTTTCTCTCTCTTTACGTGGATAGGCCTATTCTCTCTCTACGCTCTCGGATTTTTTCTCTCTACGTATTCTCTCTCTACCCCTCAAATCCATCCACTCTCTCTCTAGGTCTAAATGTCTTTCTCTCTCTCTACGCTAGGAAAGACCACTCTCTCTACGTTACAACTCCCTCATCTCTCTACGCTCGTGCAAAAGGGGCCATTCTCTCTCTACGCCCGGGGGCCGGGGGGGGGGAAAAGCAAAGGTTAGGTTTTCGGGGAGCGGGTTGCAGAGCGCGCGAGGGCGGGTGCAGAGCAGCCGCGAGCAGGGGGGGTGCAGAACAGAGGGAGAGAGAGAGAGGGAGCGGGAGCGCAGGGGCAGGGGTGCGGGTGCGGGGCGGGAGAGGGAGAGATTCACCTGCGCAGGGGCAGCAGCGCGGGGGGGGAGAGGAAGCGGGAGCACAGGGGCAGCAGCGGGGGGCGAGAGGAAGCGGGAGCACATGGGCAGCAGAGGAAGCGGGAGAGAGAAATGAAATGTTATATTAACGTCTTCAAAAGGCCAAAGTGACCTATGAGACCAAAAAGTTACAATGTGGTGGATCTGATACAAAGTCAGAGTAACAAGATGACAAAATGACAAAATAAAATACTACGGAATCCTAAACTGCTAGGTGTGGACTAAGCAGCTAAACAACTAGCTGGGATAGGTAAATCACAGGAGATCCAGCATCGGTCGCTGGCGGATCTCATCAATCTCCTCCATGGTCAGTAGTCTGATCGGGCGTCGTGCATGTCGAGCCAAAGTGATCCGGATCCTCTGATGCAGCCTCCGTCGATGCTGTGTAGTCCTCCGCAGTTGTGGGCGTCTGGATCTCCCTAGCTCAGTCGCTCGGTCGATTAGTATGCCTCTGGTGTAAAGCGACGGGCTCTGCTGTGGTAGTAACTCCTCCGGGTGTCCAGTGGCAGCTCTAAAGAAGTCTGTGATCTGTCTCTGAGACTGGCTAGCCTCTCCTCTCATCAGGCTCTCTCTCTGTGTCTGCGCAGCTCGAGCAAAAACAAACCCAGGCATCTCTGATCCTCGTACCGCATGACTCTAGCGAATGGTCCAAAGCCCTCTCTGAACAAGCAATGGAAGCGACCTCGTATCTCGTAGTAGACGGGGCAGTGGCATGTGTAGTGCAACTCTGTCTCAGGCTCGATGTCACACAGGGGGCATGTCCTGGCCTCTGCTGGTATTCCGTTGTTTCTCCCGGTCTCGATCCGCAGTTGGTGTGAAGATGTGCGAATCTGGCCAATAGCACATCGTATTCCATGAGACAAGTGGGTGTCCATGTAGCTGGGCCTCGTCACAAAACCATCCTCCGTAAGCTGGAGGAGATGCTCTCTGTAGAAAGCCATCTTCGTGCCTAGCTCTTGTGCTGGTTGTATCCATGTCCTCTTGGTGTCTAGCTGAGTCAAATCTTGGCGAATGAGCCTGGTTACCTCGGACTGTGTAAGAGTCAAAGAGGGCGCATCCAGTGAGTACTGGAAGGGGGGCAATCTGTCTATGCTGAACCCATGCATCTGAAACCATGATGTCATCTCCCCGTACCAGCATGCTGTATTTCCCTACATGGCTAACTGTCGAGAGGACTCAAGTGCAAGGCGTGCATATCTTATCTGTCTTTGGGAACTTCCCATATGCGGTGCATGAAGGAGACAGATCTGGTGAGCGCCTCAACCACCAGTGGGGGGGCAGCTAGCTCTACTTGTACAATAGCACGTGGTACTAAAGCCTTGGCTCTAATGAGCCGCGAGATCATAGAGACCAAAGGCTTCTCCATGTCCCCCCATCCATCACTGCGGCCCGTCCTCCCATGATGATCCAGTGAAGGTCCACAAATCTCAGCTCCATAAAGCAATGCAGAAGCCACTAGAGTGTCAAAGAGCCAGAGCTTCGTTCGAGGCTCCTGAAACTGAACCTGTGAACACATCCTTTCCAATCTACCCAATGCTGCATGGGCTCTGGTCAATCTAGTCTCTGCTGCCCTCCTTAATGAAAATGCTGGCCCACTAAAAACCACTCCAAGGTAAGTGTAAGCATCTTTATACTCCACCTTCTCCTGGCCGTATGTGAAGGCAGGTGTTGATCTCCTAATCCACTGTGGGGTGGTATTAAATACCATGACCTTGGTTTTACCAAGGTTTACGGACAAACCACTTTTTTTTTTTTCCGAGAAAAAGATCCTTCTATTAGTTAATGAAAGCTGCCCATAGGGCTACATCCACCTCTGCAAGAGAGGGCTACAACAAACATGATGGGGAGACTCTCCCAATGAAAAAAACAGCATATATACAATGGGGCTAAATCAAGAGATGGGAGGAGGGAAAAGCCACACAGGTGGACAATAGTGCCATCTGAGCACCCCCTGGACCATGGAGTAAAACGGCCCAGGGCGCCAGAGACGAAGGAAAGCCTCGCGGCGCTCCCGCATGCGGTTGGAGCTGCCCTGTAGTCCCTCAAGCTGTCCTCTGAGAGTGTGGATCAGCTCTAGCCAAGAGTCACGAACAGTCTCCGCTGGTGGTACAAGGCGAGCCTCAAAGATGCGGAAACAACGGGCCCGCCAGATGAACCAGAGAGCTAGGCCGCTGATGAGCTCCCAACACTCCGCTCTCTCACTGCTCCACTCCTGTGGAGTAAGGTCTGTAGCAGGCTGGAGTGTAGGTCGACCCCCCTGTATCATTATCATCCTGCTGGTGGAAGATAGCTCAAACTGAAGTGCCGGGCCCGTGAGGGTGGACCAAGCCGCCGCCCCCCAACTGTACTGTCGAGCCGTGGAGAGGGCAGGCATCAGCCGAAGAACTCGTAGCCACACCTGCTAGGCCGAGGGGCAGTCCCAAAGACAGTGTCGCTGACTCTCCACCAACTGGTCACAGGCTGTACATGCGGCCGAGAGACCACTATGTACAAGCCAGCTCCCTACTGCTGTGGCTCTGTGTGCAACCAACCACTGGAACAAGGTGACGCGCCTCGGCTGTCTGGAGTCCCACAGCCTCTGCCAAAAAGCTGCCAAGAACTCAACTGTGAGACCCTCCTCTTGCCAATGACGTGCTGCAGCGGGGCGGGCCTCTCTCTGTGCTGCAAGTATATGACGTCCAAGCCGAACAGTGTACTGAAAGAAAGGGACTCCTGGGCAGTCTGCAGAAGAGAATGGGTCCCTCCATAGCCACTCCCTAGGATCCCACTGTACTCGTGCCAGTGGACAGCACTCCCAAGCCCATAGCCTCCAGTGTCCTGTCTCAAGAGCTGCTGGGTTAGGGTCTATGACGCAATTCCTCCCACAGATGCCCACAACTCGGATCCTCTGGAAACAACACTCTGCTACCTGCGGGGCCTCTACTGCAACTCTCTGTAATCGTCCCCCACCCTGAAGCTCGAAGAACAGGGCTGGGACAGTCTCTGAGCAAGCCCTGACTGAAATGAGAACCTCCAGTCGTGTGAAGGCTCCCATCCACCGGGGTGCTACTGGCTCGAGAGACGTGAGCCAATCAGCTGGAACTGACTCTGAGATGTCCTGACACATGCTCTGAACCCCTCTCATGCCCTGTAGCTGGACAACCTGCACCTCCTCTGACAAACCTGTGAACTCTAGCCAGTCACCTAGAGAGCGCGCTGGACCTGCTGCCATGGGACCCCAAGAAACATGAGGCCTACTCCCAACCAAGTGGCCTCTCTGAGTGCTAACCATGGGGTTCCAGACGAGGGGCTGCCGTAGGCGCTCCTCCGTGCACGTCGGCTGCCGCTGCTCTAGGCCACGCCGCAATAGCTCCCAAGAACGAAGCAAACTCACAGCGAATCGGTCCTCCAGTCTCCTGCTCAAACCAACTCGGCGCAACTCTGTAAAGATCCATCTGGTCGAAGGTTGCCAAGGGCCTCCTGACTGAGGCACCCTGGCACGAAGCCTCTGCAACAAGAACTCCTTCCAGGGCTCCTCGCCTGGAAGTCCTCCTCTGACGACGAACTTCCCAAGAAGGGCTCTGCTCTGCTGTGCTGGATCAATGATCCCAAGCCCTCTCTGAGAACAAGGAAGTGTGATGACCGACCAAGCCACCTTGGCTCGGGCAATCTGAGTGTCGCGACCAGACCAAAGGAAGTTCCTGATCAACCTCTCTACCTGGCTGATGCAAGAACTCGAGAAGATCCAGCAAGAAGTGATGTACCACATAGTCACCAACAACTCCTGGTTGGCAACTACTACTCTACCAGCCAGCGAAAGTCGTGCTGAGCTCCAATGTAACAGCTTTCTCCTGATGGACCGGAGAAGAGGAGCAATCTGCTGCTCGGGGGACAAATCCAAACCAACCTGACAACCCAAGTACCGAACTGCAGTCCCTGGAGGAATCCACCTGAAACCCTCTCCTGGCATCCAATCTGGCTCAGGAGCACTACCAACTGAGAAAGCCACTGTCTTTATCCAGTTGATCAGTGCACCCAATGCACAGCAGAAGGTCTCCAAGGCCTGCCCACATTTGTGTAAATTGGCCTCCTGGCCCTCTAAGTACAAGGCTGAGTTGTCGGCAAACTCAGCGTCCAGAAGCTCATCTCCCCGTATAGGGAGTGCTAAGCCCCTCAAACCAACCTGCTGTGACACCAAAAATCTGCTCATGGCCTCCGCATAGAACAGAAAGAGAAAGGGGGCAAGAGGACAACCCTGTTTGACCGATCGTGTGAGCATGAAGCGCTCACCTCTACCTCCTGCCAAAAGCACCTGACTGTGGGCCTGCCTGTACAAAGCTGACACCCCTCTGATCCAAGTCTCTGAGAAGCCCATCCTACGTAGCGTGCCCTCTAGAAAGTCCCAGTCAACTCTGTCGTATGCCTTCTCAAAATCGAGAAGAAGAATCACAAGGTCCTCCCCACGGAGCCGTGCAAGGGCAGAAGCCTCCCAAAAAGTGAAGATGTTGTCAAGGATACTGCGCTCCTTGACAAAACCTGTCTGAGTCCCATGTATAAGGCTCTCCAAAAGTGGCTGAATCCTCAAACTCAGAGCCTTGGCAAGAATTTTGTAGGCTGAGTTGAGAATGGTGATGGGACGCCACTGTCGAATCTCATCCAAGGAGCCACCCTCCTTTGGAATGAGGTAAATCAAGCCCTCACTCATGCTATCCGGCATCACTCCTGTGTGTAGAATGTACTGAAAGGCACTACAAAGATCTGGGCCAAGCAGGTCCCATTACTCCAAGAAGAAGGTGAAAGTCAGCCCATTCTCACCTGGACAGCTACCACGAGGGAGGGCCCTAAGGGCCGTGTGCAGCTCCTCAAGTTGAAGAGGTAACTCAAGCCTCTGCCGCATCTCCTCAGTCACAAGACAAGGCATCTGTGCCCAGACCTGCTCCCTGCATGCATCCTGTCTCTCTGACTCGGGCTCAGCCGACAGTAGCTCACGGTAAAAGTCAGTAGCAACTGCACGCATATCCTCTGGCTCACAAACAACTGACCCATCGGATCTCCTCAACTGATTGACCTTGGCATGCGAGTGCCGAGGTCCCACTGTCTCAAAAAAAACACCTGTCACTCTGTCACCCACCTGAGTCCACTGAGATGCCTGTCGGTGGAAGGCAAACTCATGGCGCCTCTCCTCTGTGCAAGCAAGCTCCTGTCGAACCTGCTGTAGCTGCTCCTCCAACCATGGACTGTCTGGATGCTGCTCCTGCATCCTCTGTAGTGAAGCAATGCCTCGTCTGAGACGCTGCTCCTCCTCTCTCGCTGCAGCCCGTCGAGCCAAAGACTCCTGGAGAAAGAAGTGGCTAAGCTGAGCTAGGCCTGAGGCCACTCTGTCTGCAGGTGGAGCCTGGCTGTCCATGCCCTCTGTCCATAGAGCCTCGACCCTCTCTCTGAGTGCCGAGTCCAACAAGACCCGCTTTGGGATGCGAAGCATCGTGCTCCCACTCCTCTGCCTGTCTGCCACTGTGAGGATCACTGGTGCATGGTCCGAGAAGGATGTCCCTGCCAGGATGCCCACTGATCCCCCCAAGTCACTGAAGTGGTCACTAGTGTAGAAGCGATCTATGCGCGATAGATTCACTCCTCCCACTCTGCGGTCCGATCTAGAGAAGGCAAGACTCTCTGGAGGCCTCACAAAGCCAGAATGCTGCCATGTATCCGAGACCCTCAACGTCATACAAAACCTCTCCCAAGCTGCTAACTCGACTCCATGCAAAGTAGCATGGCTGCCTCCGATCCTGTCAGAAGGGTCCTCCAACATGTTGAAGTCCCCTCCTACACACCACTGGTCAACCTGTGGCAAAGACTCAACAATCTGTGACCAAAACTCTGCACGAGCACTCGCCAGATTAGGCGCATAGATGTTCAGGAAACCCACAAGGCTACCCTGAACCTGCATAGTAATCCACTGAGCCCTGCCTGGTACAATAATCCCTTTGCCCACAATGGCCTGTTGTAATGAGTCCGCAATAGTCATACATACCCCACCCTGGATGCCTCCAGGTCCAAAAGCAGCTGACCAAAATGTATCATAGCGTCCACGCAAAATCTGACCACATCGCCGAATGCGGCTCTTAGACAAATGTTGCTCCTGAAGCATAAGGAGATCAATCTCTCCTCCCACAAGGCAACGCTGAAGCTCCTGACGCAATCGGCCCCGCTGTCGCTGAAACTGGGGCCCACCTAGTCCCTGCACGTTCCACGAGACGATCCTCATGGGGAGCGAGAGAGAACAGATGTTGCCACAGCAGCAAGACGAGCTATCTTCGAAGCAGGCTTAGATGGGGAGTAATCCGCATCCGAGCGTCCTCTAGATAGGCGAGACTGCAGTGAGTGCCTGGTCCAAGCCCAAGTAGAGCGAGCCGTGCGTAAAGCAACCTCCTCTGTCCAGGAGTCCTCATGAATGAATACATAGCAAGGCAAACACTGCGTATCAGCAAAAAAGTACACCACAATGTGTCTACATCCTGCAGAATCTGGGGGTGTCACCGCAAACTTGGCCAGTGGCCACAAAGTCTGCAGCAAATCTGTAATGCCAAGTTCTCCCATGTGGTGAGAGAACTCGACAACCTGTGTATGCAACCATCCCACCACTGAGTCGAGGGACCACTCTGTCTCAGTCCTGCCACATAGGGGGAAGGAGAAACCAACTGCTGAGTCCAAGGCCTCTGTCCCCCTAGCGGCGAGGAACAAAGCGTGGACTCTGAAGCAGGCTGCCTCGTGGTCTGCTGCGGAATCGCCAAGAAAACGAGTAAACCCGTAATCGAAGAAATCCCAGCGGCGTCGGAGGTCAAAGCTCGTCAAACCACGAGGGATAGCTGCAAGAGGAGAAGTCTGAATCTGCAGTGGGGGCCGCATGAAGGGCTGACCCTCTCTCGCTAGGCGACTCGTGGCGAAGGCGCTGCCAAGAGATCTCCTGGCGGCCGGCAAGGGTCCAGTCTCCTGAGCCGACTGTGGTACTGAAGCAGGAGGAGGGGGAGAAGGGGCTGGGGGGGGGGGGGGGAGAGGAGAAGCGGGGTGGGGCGGCAGAGACATGGGGGGGGCGAGGTGGGGAGTGAGCGGTAGCAGAGGGCGGGGGAGGGTATGAGGAGGAGGAGGGGAGATCGGAAGGCGGAGCGGCTAGCGAGGGTGAAGCGGAGGTGGTGGCTGGCGTAGGGGGCTCCTCCTGCTCAAGAGGACCAAAGCGGTTCCCCGTGGGAACCCACTGCTGCTGAGTAGGCACCTGGGGGCCACTCTGAGTGCCAGGCTGTCGCTGTGGCCCCCGGCGTCGACGGCCACAGGCCTGCTGCCACCCCTCCTCCGCTGGAGCCCCAGGCTCGGAGGGTGGCGCTGAATCTGTGCTCTGTGTCGCTGGCTGTGGCTGCGGCCCAGCCTTGGCAGGCTGGGGCTGAGGCTGGGGTGCGGGTCGTGGTCTCCTCCGTGGACAGGCCTTCGCTAGGTGGCCCGTCTGTCTGCAAATGAAGCACTGGTTCGGGAGACCCGAGTACTCCACACTCTGTCTAAACCAACCCCCACTCACCCGAGGCAGAAGGATGACCTTCGGGAGCGTGTGGGTATCTTTGACCAAAACTCGAACTGAAGGGATGCCAGCCGCCTTGGCAGCTACTGATGCTGCCGTACGAGGTGTCTCCAGGACAGTTCCGATGGCGGAGCCAATCGTGGAGAGAAGTGGAAGGTACTCCCTCCGTAAACCCGGAAAGCAGACTGAGATGGGGATGTCCGCCTCCTCTACTAGCACATCCGAAGACGGTTCAAAACCATGTCGCCACTGTCGAAAGTGGGCGCGTGATGCTCGGATGGCCAATGGACTCATAGCTATGACCTTGGAGGCCATCTCGGAAGTCTCGAACTCAATCTGGTAGTACCCCCGTCCGAGAATCTGGACATCCAAGATCTTGCCCACCTCTGCGAGGAGGCGGGCCTGGAGAAGGTCTCGCAGCTCTCCTCTGCTGGGACGAGTGCCGAGAACCTTGCAGATGACAGAAGTCGCCTGTAAGCGTTCTACCTCTGTGGCAAGGCTCGCTTGCTCTGCCGGCGTAAGAGCAAGTCGAATGGTGGGCTCAGCGGGGTCGGGCGAGGGGGCTTCATTGGAGTCCCTCTGCGGTGGAGCATGAGCCGCCATTTGTGTCTGCTACTGGTAAAGAAAAGGCGGAGGATCGTCGACGAAAAAAGGGGGGGAAGACCTGTTGGACCGAGCACGTCAATGGTGCTGGCGACGCCCGTCAAGCAAGAATGGAGAGGGAGAAGGCTAACGGTAAAAAGCATGCGAGGGGGGCGGACAGTGGGAGGGGGCGGGCTGGCGTGGTTGACTGCGGGAACTGCTTCAGGCTGGCTGGGCAGCAGGCAGCAACGGGGGGCAGCGCGAGGGGGGGGGGGGGGGGGGGGGGGGGGGGGGGGGGGGGGGGGGGGGGGGGGGGGGGGGGGGGGGGGGGGGGGGGGGGGGGGGGGGGGGGGGGGGGGGGAGCGGCAGGGAGAGCTGGCTGAGCTGGGCAGCGGGCAGCTGCGGGCTGCCAGTGCAGCGGACAGCAGCAGGGGTAGCGCGAGGGGAAGGGGGTAGCGCGAGGTGGACAAGCGGGAGAGCAGCGCGAGGGAGTGAGGGAGGGCGATGGCGCAAGGGGGAGAGGTGCGAGCAGCAGCAAGCCGAGTTCGTCCAGCTTCCTCGTGTAATGTGTCTCTTTGAGTGCTTCACGGACAAACCACTTTCTTGGGCAAACCTATGCAAAGCATCCAAGTGACGTTGCATCCCCTCCGGAGAGTTGGAGATCAACACAATATCTTCAGCATATAACAATAGTGGAATCCATGTCCCTGCCAGCTGTGTACCTCTATCACCATCTCTCTCAATGTAGTCAGAAGCCTCATCTACATACATACCAAATAGAGTAGGAGAGAGCGGGCAGCCCTGCTTCACCCCAATAGTGGAGTAAACCGGTGTGCATAGACCCTCTGGGGTGCGTACATGTCCCACTACTGACCTGTATAATGCCATGACCCCCCAAATGAGCTCTTTGGGTACTCCCATCTGCTGTAATCTGCGCATCAATCTAGCTCTGGGCACTGTGTCAAATGCTTTGCGGAAATCCACAAAGCTACAATAGATCCGTCTCCCATGCGCTCTGCCCTCCTCAATGATGGCTCTGAGTGTCAAGATATGGTCCAGAGTAGAAAAACCCCTCCTGAAACTTGCATGCCCGGCTGCGCGTATCCCCTCCCTCTCTGCCCATCTACTCAGCTGCTGCTCAAGAATAGATGCGTACAACCGTGCCAATGTGTGTCCAATCATGATAGTGCGATAGTTCCCAGTCTCCATGGGGTCTCCCGACTTGAAGATGGGTACAATAGTAGATAGGCTCCAAGTATCAGGCAAGCCCTCACACATGGCACGGTTAAACATAACCGCTAGAAGCTCTGCTAGTACATCTCTGGCATGCGTGAAATGCTCAGCCACTAGGCCATCATGATCATATGCTCTCCCAGTCCTCATCCTGTCAATGGCCTTCCTCGCCATCTTAGCGGTGAAAAAAGCACATGTGTGTGGGCATGGATCGGGGGGGTTGGGAAGGGGGGGCTGCTCAGGAACTGTGTACAAAGATGATGCATACTGGCCCCAAGCCTCTGTAGAAGTGATGGTAGGGGGGGGGGGGGGGGGGGGGGGGGGTGCTCATGAAAGAGCCTCCATGCCTCACGTGATCCTGACTCAAGAATAGCTGGTATAGATCCTGCTCTAGGCGAGCCAAAAAAGCCCTCTTCTTCCGCCGCACTAGGCGTCGGAAGTCAATCTGTGACTGCCTGTGAGTGATGTCTCCCAAAAGCACCTCCTTCTGAAGTCTAGCTCTAGTGTCCCGGCATTCCTAATCATGCCAGCTGTTCTAGGGCATGCTTTCCGAACGGCTTCTCTGCTCAGGCTGGGTATGTGGGTATGCCTCTGTTGCTGCATCATGTAGTGTCTGTGTCAGTATAGTAGTAAGCTCCTCCAGAGGTCGCCCTGGATCCTCTGTGCACAGGCGTCTGTAGATCCCATCTATGTATACAGAGTCCG
Organism: Adiantum capillus-veneris; assembly: GCF_014529385.1. Lineage (NCBI taxonomy): Eukaryota > Viridiplantae > Streptophyta > Polypodiopsida > Polypodiales > Pteridaceae > Adiantum > Adiantum capillus-veneris. Next base: position 151,141,934 of record NC_140944.1, read on the forward strand.
TCTCCCGTGTAAAGGTGTAGCGAGTAGGGGCTGCTGCCCGTCGCCTGTGTGCTATACTAAACTGAAAAGAAATGGTCAGAGACACAAGAGCATGGTCCACTGCCACACCAATAGGTCTGGGTCCAATTGTGAGGTCGTGGATACTAGAGATGAGGCTCGGCTGTGCCATGACATAATCCACTGTGCTGGCTCCATGTCTGTGTGGAAAGCACGTAAAACCCCCAGCAGCGGGAAATCTCTGTAGGCCATTCAAGATGACCAATCCATGTGCAGTCCCCATGTCTATCAAGTGTCGTCCATACTCAGTGTGTTCTCCATCCTGTGATAGTCTGGATAGGCCCGTCTCTGCAACATCCAACTCTCTCAGCATCTCCTCTGAAGTATCATAAAATACTGTCTGATGATGGGCAGTCCTAGCATTGAAATCCCCTAGAATGATGATGTCACCATCTCTAGAGAACTCCCATATGTCATCATCCAGAATAGAGAAGGGGGACTGTCCTCTGGGTGGTGCATACACTGACGTACTCGAGGGAAAGTAGCAAATAGCAATGTAAAGATATCTGCCTGTCTCCGCTCTCAATCTCACCCACATGTACCTAGCTTGCTCATCCCTGCGGGCTATATGTATCAATGGCTGCAACTCCTCCCTGAATAACACTGCCACTCCTCCTGAGCCTTGCCCTCTATGCTCTGATCGCGTCTCGTCTACAGGCTGTCTCCCATCTATATCCACTAATATGAGGCATAGATTGCCCCGGTGCCTGATGTGTCTCAGAGTAGAAGACGATGTCTCTTTCCGTATAACTATCCTCAAAGGCACCCACATCAAGTCGCATAGATCCATTGCAATTCCAGGTGGCAACTTTGAGTGTGGTCCCATAGGTCTCGCACCGTCATGTGGAGCACCGCTCTATAATCACCACTGGGCCATCTCTGTAGAAGGCCGTCTTTCCCTTCTCCCTTGCTGCTTGAATCTCTAGCATTACCTCTCTCATATGCGCCAGCTGTGTGAGAGTGAGGTCATCTCCAAGGAATATGCCCGTTTTCTTTAGTGTAGGGCGCTTCTTCAAGAAGTCCTTCTTTGCCTCCATGGATGGGAAACGGATGATTAAAGCTCCCCTTTGAAGTCTCCCCATTGCCTTGTGTTTTCTTCCCTACCCTCCACGCCTTTGTATGAGTAGCCTCACTACCCATCATGCGGAGAAGTTCTTCAACTTCCCCTTCCACATGATCTCGGTCTTTTAGACCGGTTACTCTTATATGCAATGCTCTAGTTTTCCTTCGTTGCTCTTCTTCTATAGTCATGTTGATGATTGTAGGAGTGGGGACGGATGTGGTTTCTTTCCCTTTCCCTTTCTTAGTGACTTCTATCCATTTCTCGGCCTCATCCGCCTTCTTCTGTGTCTTCGTGATCACATCCATCCACGAAGATGGTCTTTACCACCTTCTGCTTCTCCTCCTCTGTGATCATCCGTACCTGCTCCTTGATGACCTTGATCTCGTCTATCACCAAGGGCTGAAATTCCCCTTCTTCCAGTCCACTGCTTACTCTATTCGCAAGTTCTCACTTGAGGGCTGTGACGTATTCTCTAAGTGCATGTGATTCCGCCTTAAATGCTTGTAGCTCTGCGTGCAAGTCCTCTTTCTCCTTCTTCCGTTGTGCGCTTTCATTAAGAAACATTTGAAGAAGGTTGGCCTTCTCTTTCCACCCTCCGTCTCTGCTTTCCATTCTTTCATCTCCCTTTCCATTTGTGTTATCCGCTTGTTGTGAGCGCAAATTGCCTTCTTATGGGGCTTACATATCGGCGAAATGATCATGGCCTCCATTGGCGAAGTGCTCATGGCCTCCATTGGCGATGCGCTCATGGCCTCCATTGGCGATGCGGATATAGCTCGATGCTCTGGCTCGGCTGAGTCCATGCGGGCAGGGCACACTAGAAACCTATCCAAAAACAAGGATAGGCGAGCGAGGGTGTATCCCCCTCAGCTCGGCAAACCCCCCGATGCGGGTGTATACATCAATTCAGCCCACTACGGGCGTAAGCAAAGCGAGGCAACTCAAATGAAGACCTTGCACTCGCTGTCCTGTGCAGTGGCCGAAAAATGCACCCCCCCCCCCCCCCCCCCCCCCCCTCCCCCTCCAGCAGAGTCAACTCATGGCTCAGACAGGCCCCTGCGCAGCCCCCTCTGTGGGAGAAGCTCGCCTGCTGCAGCCTCTGCGTGTCCTGCACCTGCGCCCTCTTCAACCTGCGCACTGAACCTGCTGCAGTCTCTCCGCGCCTTGTACTTGCTGCGTCACCTCTTGCTGCCCTGCGTGCGTCACCTCTTGCTGCCTTGCATCTGTTGAGTCACCTGCAGAGAGAGAATCTCCCTGCGGGCTGCCTCCTGATGCCCGAAACCCTAACACACAGGCAGAAATGAATTGCCCTGCGTGCTACCTCTTGCTGCCCTGCACCTTGCACCTGCTGCGAGATAGAACCTTACGCAAAGAACCTTGACCCGTTCTTCCTTGCTCTTCCTAGACCCTCCACGTGCTGGACCCGGTACCATATGCTCTCATGGAAGCAATATAGTTCTTCTGTATGTTAACTGTGACCGAGATACATGGATGACTTCTTACACATTCTAGAGTGGTGATTGGCCAACTCAAGGTTTCGTAACATTTCCTTGAGATAGAGACTAGCTGAGCAGGTCAAATTTCTAGAGACGAGGATATGCAGACTATGCCGAGACGCGGTGGATGGTGAAGCTAGAGCAACGATGGCATCAGGCATTTCAGGAGCCCCACACCAAGGAGTGGCTCTTTGACACTTCGGTTACCCCCGCTTTGATGGATGCTGCAGTAGTATGGACCTCTAGCTTATGAATAGCTTCATGGACACAGATTGAGAGATTACACTATGTATGATATCACACTTGCTCCATAGCAAGCCCGTGGTGCCCCATCACATTTCTAGAACGGAGCTAGCTACTTCACCCATGTTAGTTGAAGCGCTGTTTCAGATCGTCTGCTTTATCCAGAGGATGAGTGAGTTATCACCAGATAGACCAATGAGAATCTAGACAGCTCTTAGAGTCAAGCGAGCAGGGGTCTTGGTATTCAGAAGTCATGCACTGGTTCGCAGCACATGGGTGAGCAGCTGACAAGGAAAGTGATTACCACCCTTTTAGTATGACATGGACTCACTCATCCACCTCTCACACAGTGAGAGGAACAGAGTCCTCATATAGGATTTTTATGGCAACTCTACATCAGGATGAAATGGATCACACCTACACAGCCTCTTCCTCCTCACACAGGCTAGAGATAGAGGCAAGTAGAGCTGCAGTAAGTAGTTCATGTTCCTAAGCAGCGTGGATTTGTCAACTATGCAAAGAGGTGAAGAGTGAGAAGCAGTTTGTATGCACATGTAGAGCATATTAGGGCACGAGAGGCAAGTATGAGACTCTATTCACATGACAGCCCACTCTTACTGGAGATACATCGACATAGAGAGACACTGTTAGAGCCCATAGCAGCATCATTAGAGGGTGTGATTCTGTCTTCTTCCAGCAGCTCACAACCCCACCAGCACCCCCATAGAAGAATTCGTCACCGCACAGCATTCTGAGATGATCAGAGCTAGGAGATGATCAGTATCTCCAGGATATAGAGTTTGTAGAGCGGACAGGTCTAGGAGATCCAGACTTGGCATTAACAGGCTGTCCAAGAGAGACGAGTCCAGATGATGGCAGACCCAGCAGCATTCATACTAGGTGCTCTCTCACCCTAGAGCCACCTGTGTATCATGTATTACACCCCCAATTTGGTACAGGATGGAGCTAGCTTGTTTGATGCACTCTTATGATTGTATTACCTTGAACATATAGACATGCATTTCTACCCCTAGTAATAGAGCTCCATCCCCCCTCTCGTGTATCATGTACCTCAGCTCTCCAGGGACTCTATGATTTTCCTTATGGGCCTTTTGTCCTTTAACCGATGGACGGAGGACACGCACATGTACATCTGATGGACGGAGGACACACACGTACACATCTGATCTGCCTCATAGGCCAACTTCGTCGTCCTCTAATAGACGTAAAAAAATCTTTCTTTCCTCCCCCCCCCCCCCCCCCCCCCCCCCCCCCCCCCCCCCCCCCCCCTTCATAGTTTGAGAGTAGTGACTGGGCCGCTGAGGGTCTACTCGCACCCTGTACAGATTGACGTAGGAAAAGCAGCAGGCATTCTGTTAGTGGCAAGGATATGCAAGCTATGCAAACGAAGCAAAGAGCAGGTAGAGAGTGAGGCTCGGTGTGTCTATTATAGTGATATCATGCCCATCACCCTTCTTCTCTTCGTGGTGGTAGCTTCTCACTTTCTTTTTCCAGGCAACTTGTTGGGCCACTTGCTTAGCCTGCTTCTAGGTTGAGGCTACTGCTCGTTGCTTTGCATTCTTGCCTTCGAGCTTGCATGCTGCCATTTTGGTTTTTGCCTGGTTTTGGGGTTTCTTTTTTTCTGTTCAGCTCTCGGGCCCTTTCTTGTAGAAGTCTTGGATTCCTCCTTGTGGCTTCTCACTCATCTTCTTCTTGCTCACTGGATAGAGCTAGTAAATCTGCAAAGCATGATTGTATACCTGATGCATATAGTGTTGCATTTAGAGCCTGTAGAGATAGAACCTCATCCACCCCTTGTTGCTTTGAGGCTTCTGTTTGGACTAGTCAGTTATTTCTGGTAGCTGCATCGTTGGGTAAAAAGGCTACTCTGATCTGAGTCTAGAACCCAACTTATCAAGAGGAGAGTCTCTTCTTGTCTAAAAGAGGAGTGCATAAAAAACCTAGCCTCTGATGAAAGTTTGAATGACGTCTATACGAGCATCATTGTAGTTACAATAGTATTACATAGTGAGATTGAATCATGTGCAAAACCACTTTTTTGACATGTGACACAGTGTGCTGCTTAACACTAACGGGGTGATTTTTTTGGCACAGATGTACGATGACACAGAGCTAGAATTTGGTCTTATGCGCTTACAAACAAGAGGTGGAACTACTAGTAATAATGGGTAAGATCTTATGAATATTTTATGCTCTTCCATTGTTTGTTGGAAACGTGATTATTAGCTCTTTTTTTTGTGAATAGCACTCAAGATGCTTGAAAATTGCAACTAAGTGATGGAAACGACCATCGTGAAAGTTGTCTGAGAATGAGGACTGCATTCTGCAATCCTCACCTGGAAGCACCAATGGCTTTGTATTGAACAGAGAGTTTGAGATATTATTGACAGATCATATATGTGCATAAAATTGACTCAGTTTAGGTTGATATCTAGAACTAATGTTCAATTTGCTCTACCTCTGCATGTATGTGTAGGATTGTGGGCATGGTTTAATGGAACTGAGGAAGAAGGGGTCAAATTTGGAAAAAAACATTCAACAATCACTGGAGCCTCTCTCATCTGAACCTTTCTACACCTCTTTCAAATCTCTCTTCCTCTAGCTCTCTCCAGCTTTGTTACTTACTCTGTCTTGTGTCAAGTGCAGCTTGGTTTACTCGTTAAAGTGCCTGAAACCGTGAGATATTCTGACCTCTCCTACCTCAAGCAAAGCAGTGACCAGGAACGACAAACAAAGAACAATCTGTGACACGTCTCTTTCATATTTGGAAGAGAATTGGCAAGATTTCTAACAAAGGATGAATAAAGAATCAGCAAAAGGGATCTGATGTGGTCTGTGACATCTCTCTTTCACGATTTTGAAAAAGGGGGGTCCCCTCATAGAGTTCTTCTATTGGTCCAATGCATGAATGCTTTATAATGTAGTGGAGGAGAAGGGGAGGGGGGTTCTCCTCAAAGAGTTCCTCTTTCAGGTTCTGAGTTTTGAGGGCATCGGAATGTTCCACTGAGTTCATAGACCTCGTGTGAATTGGGACAAGGTTCATAGTGTGCACTGTAGGATTGTCAACATGGCAGTCAGTAGGAGGATGCTATTGGGCAAAGCGGAGGTCAGTGTGGGTGGGTGTGTGTGTGTGTGTGTGTGTGTGGGGGGGGGGGGGGGGGGGAGGGGGAGGGGTGGGGGGGGAGGGGTCTCTTCGAAGAGTTCTTCTGTTGGTCCAATGCTGGAGGAGAAGGGGAGGGGGGTCCTCCTCAAAGAGTCCTCTTTCAGGTTGCGAGTTTTGAGGGCGTTGGAATGTTCCACGGAGTTCATGTATCTCGTGTGAATTGGGACAAGGTTCATGGTGTGCACTGTAGGATTGTCAACATGGCAGACAGGAGGAGGATGGTATTGCGGGGGCACAGGGGGGATGTTGGCAAAAGGAGTGGCACGGAAGGGGGTGGAAGCCATGTGTGCCAAACATTGCACTTGCAAAGCTATGGTTCATTTAGTAGTTTTCAAATTTGCAGTTCCAGATGACATGTTAATGAGTTTCATGGAGTTTTGGTATTTTCAAAATTGAAGATAATATTTTTAATAGTACAATAGGATGGGCGTCTCAGCTATGTCTAGCCACTGTGAACTAAGCACCTAGTTTAGCACGCTTATGAATTCCTCTACAGAGGACACCAGGCTTATGTGTAACCTATCTTGTGGGATCACCACACTTGTACTGCAAACCCTTGGCTGTACTTACTTGGACACATAGGCTAGTGGGATGGTGGTGTGGCATGCCAATCCTTGAGGTGTGGCAATAGGCCGTGAAACAAGTGAAAGGGAAAAGGATCTCCCGGCTACCTGTAGCGCCTATGGACACTCATTAGCTGACCATAGCCACCTTTGACAACACCCCCTAGCAGCTTGTAATGCTCTCTTCCACACATAGTCTTGGAACCTTCAGTACTTTCAGAAAAACCCACTGCCCAACATCAAGAGTCCTTGGAGACCTCTTTTCAATAACAGAAGTGGTAACCCAACCTCGAGTTGTCCTTACATTGTCCATTGCCAATTCATGCATTTCTTCCATGTCATATAAGAAATCATGATCTTTGACTCATTTGGCCAATCACAGTAGTGGATTTAGGCTTAAATACATACATCAGCATGGATGGGCTAAATCGAGGAGCAGCATGCTTGCTGCTGTTATAGAAAAACTCGAATTGTGGAAGGTGCCTTACCCTATGAGATTACCAGTGCGAAACATATGCTCTCAACATCTCCTCTAATGTTCGATTCATCCTTTTTGTATGCCCATTACATCCCAAGTGAGCAAATGATGACATACTCAACTTCATTTGAAGGTGACAAGTACATCACGCCAAAATTGTTTAGTGAACCTATATCCTCTCCATAGAACATATAAAGCTGATCGACAAATAGTATTGCCAACTTATGGCTTTTTGCTATCAAATTTTTGGTATAAACCTTGCATTCTTGTTAGTCTATCAACCATGTAGCAGGCCAGCTTTTTTAATGTACTCTGCCTTGTTGACCTAACATTGGCCGCACTACTTTATAAAGATTTTAATGTAAGAGTACACCTTGGCCTATTGAAGCATCTTTGACCAATGCTAAAGTTATTTGGATGTTTAGATGCCAGTGCCAGGAACATCATGACACTTAATCAAAATCTTTTGTTGAATAGTATCGATTATGGTACGTAGACGGTTTCAGTTTAAACAATAAATAACCTTCAATGGAATATTATCGTTGTCTCGTCACTTTGGTCTCCGCATCACCCTAGCCTGTATGCGAGTCCTATTCTATCTCAACCTTTTCCATATCTTACCAAAATGGCAATAGGAAGGGCATAATTCTTAAAAAGAGAGTGAAATCTCTCAAGATTTTAGCAATAGACAAGACGTTAACCTTAGGAATTTGATCGAATGCACGAGGTAATCGATTATTGGCACTATTCCTGTAAGAGATTTTAAAGTCAAACTCTTGCATAAGTTCAACAAGCTCAGTCCATGTAGCTCTTTAGCCATCTTTCTGATCAAAAATATGGCGCAATGAGGTGATGGCCAATCCATGCAACAAAAGTAGAGCCATAAAGATAATGCTATTGTTTTCTCAAAGTGTGGACACAACAACTAGCTCTTTCTCATAAGTTGGGTGACACACTTTCACATCAAAAATCTGCTTACTTTCAAACGCAAACGGGATGTCCATTTTGACAAAGGCTTGCATCGATGGCATGATCACTAATACGAGCTTGCTAGGATCTACAATATGCAACATTGGTGTAGTAGTCACCAAGAGTGAAAAGTCTTGAATCTCTCATCAAGATGCTCATTTCAAACATCAGTAGAATTAACCTTGTGGTGAGGTTCTAAATTCCTGGTCTCCCTCACCCCTCCTTTCAAAAGTTGCATAAGTAGAGCAGCAACTTTCGAATATCCCTTTATAAACTTGCGAAAAAATCCAAAAAAACCTAGAAAGGATTTCATTATGTGCACACTCCCTAGAATGGGCCGATTTTGCAATTTTTTGAGTTACTGACAAACAACGCGAATTGCGTTGCAAGCAATGTTTGACCTAAATGTAGAAGCTCTTTCTTGAAAAACTTGCACTTAGAAGCTTTGACATAAAGCTTCTCTCTTCTCAGTTCCTTGAGAACTGTGCGTATATATGCAATGTACTTGGGCAAACTTTGGCTGTAGATCAAGATATTAAGAATGTCAGAGTTTCGTATAAATGGTCTCAAGAGATCATGCACCATGTGCTGAAATATAGCAGGGCATTAGTCAAATCAAAAAGGTAGGACAAAAAATTCATAGTGACCATAATGCGTAAGGAAATCAGTTGTAGGAACACCTTCCAATTTTATTTGAATTTGGTGATAGCCTAGTAGACCTTTGAGAAGTATAATGCTCCATGCAGCCAATCTATCAAATCGTCCATACGATACTTATTCGGATAGTGAGTTCATTAGGACCTTCATAATCAATACAGAAGTGCATATTGTTATCTTTTGTTTTGAGAAGGTAGCACAAGTGCTCCTTATGAACATTTACTAACCATAACCTCATACTTTTGTGTCAACAATAATGAAGAAAATAACCGCTAAAAACCCTATCGAATTGCGAGGTGCTTGCCTTGTAACAAAAGTGGACTGTTATGAGCGCGTTCCAAGCTAGAAGAGAGTGAGAGGAGGCGCTCACAATTAACAAGAACTTGAGGCTTGATTATAAACTTAATCTTGATTGGAAGACTTAATACTTGATTAACACATTTGATTACAAAGCTTGACTTACAAGACAAGGCTTCGTTACAAGGACATGGCTAGATAACAAGACAAGAACTAGAAGAGGACTTACTGCACAAGAGCCTCACATTGGTGTTGTCATAACCTGCTGACGTGGCAATCCCCGAGAAGTTGGCCAACTTGCAGATCCTAGTCGAGGGGCCTAAACTCTAGCAGAAGAAGACTTACCAACTTACTGAATCCAACCGACGAGCCTAAAACCCAAAATGGGTTAGGATTAACCCTACCTAACTTACAGAACCTTGGCCAAGGGGCCTAAACATAAAATAAAGCAGAGCACACACACACACACACACAAGCCAAAATTGCGTACGCCGTAGAAGACGGTGATGTGGTAGCTTGTACGGATTTCCGCGTTTTGCATTGTAGCTCTTTGGAGGTTGACTTTTGGACCAGAAGCGTTCAGAAGTGTTTCTTTTCATGTACTGCTTTTGAGTGAGGGCAAGGGCCTTGTGTTGGGCTCTCTCACTGGCATTCTACAATGCGGAGAAGCAGAGTGGAGCCATCCAATTGTACTTTGTGGAAGCAATGTAAAGGAATACCGAAAGGGGCGCCGCAATTTGGGGCCATTGCAGCTTTGGAGTGGAACTCCGCCACTCCATGTCTCGTGTGGATTCTCTCTCTCGTTCTGTTCAGTGTTTTGAAGTGCTAAACGTCTATTCTTTCAGTTGACACGTGGTGCCTTCTCGTTACAGTTGTAGCAGATCTTCAGTCGTGTGCTTTTTTCGAAGCATACCGGTCCTCCCAAGAATATACAGAGCAAGATGCCATTTTCTAGATTCTACGGAGTATCTGCAGTTCCTCCTAGACGAACTCCGTTATATACTCTCGAGGCATCCGCGACAGAGCTTTCAAGAGTTTTTGAACTCCCTGTTGCCTCAAGTTGTTCCTCCTCCGCCTCCAGCACCTGAAAGCACAAGGGCTTCTAACAACAACCTACTCAGTCCTCTTTTCCGATTGGGGCAGTTTTTAGAAATATGGTGCATCCATCTGATGTTGACCCTATGCAACCACCTCTGCCACCGCCATTTCCACCACCTGCCCCACCACCACTTGGATATAATGGTTAGTCCGTATGCCTACCCCTACTACCCATATCCTGGCTTTGCACCACATTAACCTAAGGACTTCAAGGATGGGGGATCTACAAATAAATCTTTCACCTTCTTCTGAGGAGTGAAAGACAAAAAGAAAGCTTTGTAGTTCCTGCAACAATTTGATAATATCTATGCCCTAGGAAAATACTGAAGAATTCAAGATCTCTCGAGCCGGAGGGTTTCTTAAGGATAATGCTATTTAGTGGTGAAGTTCTATAGCTACCAAGCCGCATGCTCCAAGAACTTGTCAAGCTTTCAAGAATGTTTTTCTTGGGGACACATGGCATCCCTATTTGAAGTACAGCTTCTGGCAGAATGGGGTAACTTGAAAATGCTTGCCACGGAAACTATGGAAGTTGTACTATTGGATTACCATCACCTCTACAGGAATATTGTTTATCTAAACAAGTTTCTACAATGCAAGGACTTATGGACCATGCTGCGGTTGGTTACAAACTTGTGAAAGGAAGATTGGAATTTGTCACGGAAGATCAACCGACCAACACTCAGAATCCTCGAACACCACAAATAAATTCTTGGGATTCTCGCGACACTTCAACTCAAAAGTCTCGTTTGACATCTTGCCAACGAGAAACCCTATTGCAAGAAGGCAGATGCTTTGAATGTTTCCAGATGGGGCAAAAGTAGTATAATTGTCCTACAAAAGGGGATAAACCTCCAGAGCAACCTCCTGCTAAGAAAGCTAAAATTACGGTCGGCCGACGTTTATGGCATCTCTTTAGATGGAACTAAAGAATTGTGCACAACATATGGACAAATTAAGGACTTCTAAGCACTTATCTTTTCGACGGAGGAACTATCGAAAATTTTATCCATCTAGAGTTCCTCAAACAGATGGACTTTGAATACGACCAGTTTTCTAGAGAACTTGAGGCCGAGTTAGCTACAAGGAAAACTCAAAAAGTGGTACCACTCATTGGTGCTCTTCCACTCACTATACAAGGTTACCATGGCAAGGAAGACTTTCACATCATGCAGTTAGGTCATTGTGACGTTCTTTTGGGCACGCCTTGGCACAATCAGAATAATGCGACCATACACATCAAGGACCGAACCATCACTTTGAAGGGGGATGGAAAGCCAATCATCCTTAACGTTCGACTGACTTTGCGTTTGATTTGTATTTATATACTTTTGAACTTTGTTTGAGATTACTGTTTGAAATGGATTTTATCTATTTTAAATTTGTTTTGGTGCTGACTTGAGATTGCTTGATTTCAGTTTTGATGTTGGTGATTTACTCATGGCTTGGGCCCTCCTCCGGGGAGGAGTATTGAAGAGAAAATTCTTCTTGATAATATTTGAATATCTCGTGTCTTGAGCTTTCCTTGGAGGAGTATTCATGCTAGTTGTAGACCCTCTAAACGTTATAGGTTGCGTTTTGGGGAGCGTTTAGTTGTACTCTTGGAACCTCCAAGTGAGGCAGGTTGGGGTCTAGGGAGCGTGTGGTTGTAACATGCCTCTATATCTCATGGCATGGACCTTTACGATGGGAGTGATGAGAGAGTGATTCAATATCTCATGACCCAAACCTTTTTAGGTTATTTTTGGGGGGGGGGGGGTGTTCCTTAGCGCTATATGTTTTTATGTCATGTAACATGCATCTGTAATCATCTGTGTTGCATTGTGATGTGTCAACCATTGAATATATTCCTAATTGGGTGAGATTGCGTAAGTATGTGACTTTTAGTGCATCGAGACACCCCTGAAAAGATTAGCGCGGGTTGGGTGTGATGGCTGATTTTGCTACACCAGAATGTCAAGAGCTGCAATACGGAATGAGAAAACTGATTGACCCTGAGGGATTTTGTTGGCAATTTCAAGGAAAAAGTGGAGTACAGGACTGTGTCATATCTCTCAATGTAGTAGGGCTACAATGTCACTTGCACTTGACAGTTACAGTTGGTCTTGGGTTCACACTTAATGGACACTCTCGAATCTCGAGACTGACAAACCATAGGTGCTTGGCGGGGCACCGAGGAGTGGTAGTCGAGTGGACACCACAGCGAACCTACTACCACCACTATTGTCCACAAATATGTGCAGCTGTGTTTTCAGAGATATTTGCTGAAGTTATGGGTGATGAATAGCCATTATATATATGACGAGTTAGGCATGAGTTGGGTACGAGGTGTTGGTCTGGAGACTAGTCTTTGCACACAACACTCTCCTTGCACAATCTGAGCCTTGACGCACCCACTGTAAACCGTGCGGCGTGAGCCGTGTAGCAGGCCTATAGTGCATAGGACGACAACTAGTTATAGTTGGTCACGAGTTCACACTGGACGGACATTTGCCTGGGCAGTGACACGTGGCAGGTATACGGGTGGTGGTCTAGCCGACGCAGGCCAGACCACCACGACCACAGTTTGGAGATAGACTTAGCTGATTGGATATTTGTGAGCCGTTGGTGGCTCTTTATGGTTGTATATATCTGTAGCTGTTTGGGGTTATCGGTATCATCATCTAGAGTCTCGAGTCCATACACTGCACGTATGCACCATCCTTGCACATCTGAGCCTCGACACCCCATTGTACCCATGAGTTCTTGTCTTGAGCTGAGTGTGCTGCCATGCCAGAGTCTGTACTGGTTTCTTTGAGTTAGTCGAGTCCCCTCTATTCAGGTTCTACTGTTGGAGTCGCTGTGTTGTTTGCTCTGTTGTTCCTTGTTTTCTGTGTTGTCATTCTGTTGGAGTGAGATGTCCCGCACATTGCACTGAGGAGCACCCACTGTAAAGAGCACGACACATTATCTCCGCTACAGGTGCTCTGTTACTAAATTGACTTTATCTGACATAAAAATAATTCTAAATGAATTATTGGATTTATAAGCGAGAGGGTTTTCTCGCTTGGAACACTAGGAAAAATAATTCTAAAAATTTAAAGTGAGAGGGTTTTTCTCACCGAAGACATCCGAGTACAGAGTATTCCTAGTGCGTCATTCAGAGTAATGACATGAGCACTACAAAAGGGAATATTTGTAAGGCCACCAGGAATGGGTACTTCTGATGCGTCACATTGAATGGGTGACAGGGAGCATTGGGAAGAAGTATCCGACCATCCGAGAACGGACATCTCTGATGCGTCATAGGATGGGTGACATAGAGCATGAAGGAGATTGTACCATAAGTTCGGTAGAAAAAGACTAGGTGATGGGTATTCCTGATGCGTCACAAGGTGGGTGACGGGTGCATCAAAAAGGGAATATCCATAGTCAAGAGGAAATTCCGAACTGTGTTAGAATTGTGCACAAGGAAAAGCAAGCACCTGAATGAAGATGGGTTCAGAGGAAACTTTGAGGAAAAGCAGATGCTTTTTGAGAGTGGGATTGCTTTTCGGGAAAACAGATGCTTTCCCGCAAGGAAGTCTATGTCTGCATTGCAATTGTGCATGTGATTGTATCCAGGGACGCCTGGGAAGTGCTGTGAAAGCATTGTTTTTAACTTTTAAGGTTTTATTGAGTTTTTGGGCAGATTCAAACTACTTTTAGAATACACCGACCGCCCACTTAATAAGTGGGCAGCCACCTGGAAAATAAAGCAACAAAAACCAGCCAGCAATTTCTCTCTCTTTTTCTGGCAGAACAGTGTCCATAAAATAAAAATTTAAAATTAAAAAAAAAAAAACCGGCCACAATCTCTACGCAAGCAGCCAATGCTCTACTATCTTAACCGTGGCCAGGGAGCTATAAAAGCATCACACGCCCTCTCCGAGAGGGAAGACCAGTTTCCGCAAGGAGATGCATCATGCTGCTACAGATTTCAGCCGCAAAGAGGACGTTGCCAGTGATGCCCACGGGTGCCCCGAGTGTATCAGATTACGCCAAGACCAAGTGCGCGAGTTCCCTCGCGAAGAAGTGCCTACGGAGCGTGTTTCCATCACGTCACACTGCTGTCTTTCTCTGTTTTCAGCCCATAAACGTCGTAGACGGGGCTGATTTACGAGAAGGAACCCAAGAACACACCTCTTTTGTGTGTAGGATTGAAAGAGAGGATTTCCTATGTAGAGATCTCTTCCGGGGAAATTACTTTTCGAGAACCGAGTTGCGTTTCGAGCATCGAGACTTTGAAGGTAACGATTTTCATGTTATGATCTCTAAGTATTTGTTTGCAGGTGTACTTCCTCTTAGTGAGGGAGTAGGAGCAGAGGAAGTCATGAGCCTCTGTAGGAGAAAGCGCTCTGAGGAACTAGAGCCAAATCAGCCCAAGGGTTTCGTACCCGAGTTTGGGAAGTAGATCCACAGATTGGAGAGAGGTAGCCTCTCAAGTTGTGATACGGAAGTTGAGATTCCCAAGTAAGGACTTCGTGTCCGGGAGAGCAGAGTTGTTCTACGGGAAGAGGACTTCGGAAACAGAGTCGAGAAAAGAGAGTTGCAGGGATATCATGCCCTGAGTCTTGAAGGTGAGATCCAGACGTGAGAACCTTGGTTCTCGAGGATTTGGAATAAGGAATGCCTTGGAATAGGGTTTACCCCTAGGAATAGGAAGCCGAGGCTTCCCGGAACCATCAAGTCTTATTCTAGAACCAATGTGGTAATACGTTCGGTTCAAGTGCTTGTATAGACTTCTCCTCAGTAAGAAAGATACTATTATGGGGGGGGACCAGCCCATCTTCTGGTCCCCAGTATTGTGTCGATCTTCTCACTCTATCGCTCTCTCTCTCTATCTATTTCTTTGTATATCCTTTGGCTTCAATAATAAGTGATAAATCCTATTTATCCGAATATATTTTATATTGCTATGCGCTCCCGTTTGTGACATGCTCTCATTTTTGGCACGCCCGGTGGGACCTCAATTGAAATCTCACTCCGTGGAAAGTCCAGTCGAGGAGCTATTGGGTTTAACCTCTCTGTCTTGGTCTATTGGTTTCGACTAGGTTGGGTTGCTTCAGCTTGGTTCAGTCTAGTTTCACTCTCTCGTCCTGGTCTAGTCCTCTCGTCCTGGTCTAGTAGTCTCTCGGCCTGTCTACAGCCAGGTCTAGCCAACTGGTCCAGTCACTCGCCTTGGTCTAGTGGCGTTTGGGCCAGTGTCCAGTAAGTTACAGGTTTTTGTGCCCAAGGCTTGGGTGGGCTTCTGGTTACTGTATGACACATACAAGGCAGTCAAAAGAGCGACAAAGCACACTACTAAGTCCTCTGAAGTACTACCACAGGAAGCGTCAACCCTTCGTGCCAAGTAGAAGTCCACCAGCCCCGTTACCCCTACCTTCCCCCGCAGCTACCTCCATTCTCTCGACCAGTTCTACACCTCCCAATCACCCTCCCCAGTAAAGTTCTCGCCCACTGTGTTACAGCAAGCTCTTGAGCAACAGGCTCCTGCGCAGACGGCCATGGAGGAGCTCACAAATGTTCTGGCTCAGGTGAACATCAAGTTCCCGACTTTCAAAGTCTCTCTACAGAGGATGCGGACGTATCCCTCTGCAGGGGTCGTGGTCTCAACAGAGAAGACGCCTACTTAGGACTCTTTCCATCCACCTTGGATGGCTTAGCAGACAAATGGTACAATCAGTTTGCAGAGAACCACTTTACGACTTGGGCCACCTTACGACGACAGTTTTGTGAAGCTTTCAGGCCAGGCGACTTCCAAGAGAAGGTTCTGAATGAATTGGCCAACCTGATGCTCCAGCCAAATGAGACATTTGCAGAACTCATGACCAGAACCAAGTCTCTGGTCGCTAAGCTTCCTCAGCAACCAGGTGAATTTACGGTTAAGAAGTGGGTGGAGAAGGCTCTTCCCAAAACCTCTCCGCAAGAACTCCCAGAGAGTCTCTGACCTGATACCACTCGGGAGAAATTTGTCGCAGCTGCTACTCGGATAGAAGGAGCTAGGAAGCTGTTCACCGACTCTCCTCAGGTAGAGACCACCCCAGTCTTTTTAGAAAGTTCCTTTGATCCTTTAACCTCTTTACACAGGGAATTGGAAGCCCCAGCGAGCTCTTCAAGAGGAGAGGTCCTTCTCTCTTAGACAGGAGATGCCTCCACATCACGAGGCTTTGGAACAGATCAAGCGCAAGCTAGAAGAGCTAAGGTCTCAACAGGAGACTAAGGTTATGGTTTGGTGTAGCTCATGCTGCTCTCCAGGGCACCCTCCACATGAATGCCCCCTTCGGGTTTATTGCCACTTCTGTGAAAAGTCTGGACATGAGGATAAGGATTGCTACTACCTCAAGGGATTGTGACAAATACAACAAAGTCTTGGTCCTACTCTTCAACAAGGGCCACCACCTGCATCCAACATGGTTTCCCTGTATGGGCATCCAAACCACATGCCACCTTTGTTGACCGCCCCTCCTATGCAAGGTATGCAGAGTACTTTCCCCTCTCAGAGCTTTTATCATGCCCATGCTCCCTCATCCCCTCAAAGCTTACGCGCCACCTCCAACTCCATGCACCAGGAGCAAGGGCCACCTCGCCCTTCGACTCGCCTATTGAATCGGCCCATTTTGTGCTACAGATGCGGGGAATATGGACATTACCAAAGCAAATGTGCCTTGCCAGAAGGGTTCCCTCCCTACTGTCATTGTCCTAATGCGAAAGATCACTACAGTAAGGATTGTCCCAAACTTCATGCATCCACGGCTTCGAGGGGTCAAAGCCAAAATGAGTTTACCTTTCCCAAGGTCAATCTGATAGCAGTTAGCACCGTCCCTCAACCATCACCTTCTACTCATGTTGTGGTCCCTAATGACAACTTTAAGCAGGTAGAGGAGCCCACTGGTGTTCTCACTCGGACCCTGAGGGCATCCTTGGGTCTTAGCCTTCCAACCAATTCCCCTCTTCCACCCACAATCCCACCCATGGATACCCCGCTTCTAGCTGTCGGCAAGCCCTCCCCTCGTGCCAAGCAAGGATCCTCATCTCTGCTCTCAGATATTGATGAAGCTTTCTTAGAAGCAGCAGCAGACCTACATCAGATTAAGGTGCCTGAGAAACCACTTGTAGAAAAAGAAAAGCTTAGAGCAGAGACAATCTTGAAGAACACCTGCCAACAAGTGTCGCTCTTTGACATGTTGCGGCTAGATGCGAGTTTTAGAAGTGACACCCTTGCAGTTATTCAGTCGCTTTACCCCGGAGCAGGTCCTAGTGGGGGCCACCTCCCAGTGCAATGATCAGAGTTTGATATGATATCCTATACCGTTGCTCCCCTCACGGATTATAGAAGCCCTCGTCTCACCCTATCCGTCTTGGGGCAGCAATTCTCAGGATTAATTGTGGATAGTGGATCTGGCATCAACATGATGCTTGAGTTCACTATGTTGGCTTTAGGCATGTAGCCAGCTCGTCCTCCTCCCTTCACAGTAACATTGGCCGACTAGAGGACAGTCTACCCTATGGGCATAGTGGAAAAGGTGTGTTTGCAAGTACAAGATTTCACCTTTAGTTTGGATCTCCCGTGCTCATCGGTAGACCATGGCACTGCATGATTGGGGAAATGACTCAATGTGGATACATACTCCTAGCTCCCCAATGAAACCCATTAAACGTGAAGGAGGTGTGGATACAGTGGTGCACCATAGTTCTTTGTCAATAGAATCGAATCCTGAACTAAATCAGCCTACTCCACCTGACGGGTCAGAAGAAGATTTGCTGGATTGGTTGGAAGCTACCAAGTCTATGCCTTGTTATGGGGTCTCTATTCAATCTTTGCCTAAGGATGCAATAGGTGTGGAGGTCACAGAGTCTGATGAACTACCCTTCAACAAGATTCCACAAAGCAGGTTTCAAGCACAAGGGTATATTTGGACATTCTTCAGTTTCTGTTGTTTCTACTTTCTGACAGCCTATTCCTCTGTGGCCTTCGTTCGCCCCTCTTCACCCCCTACCCACTCCTCTCTCTCTCTTCCCTTCCCACCCCCTACACCCTAACCTCGCCCCTGCCCACCCCCTCTCTCTCTCTCTCGCCCCTACCTACCCACCCCTTGCCCCTACCCACTCCGTGCACATCCTACCCTCGCCCGTATCTACCCTACCCTCGCCCCTACCACCCCCTCTCTCTCCCTCGCCCCTACCTACCCTACCCTACCCCCTAGCTCTCGCCCCTACCTACCCCCTCTCACGAACTTGGAGAACTAGGAGAGGAGCCGCGACGAGACTTGCAAGAAGAGGTGTAGGGGCTCAAGCAAGCCGAGCTAGGGGGCAGGAGGTGGGTAGGGGCTAGGAGGGTGAGAGGGGGTAGGTAGGGGCGAGAGCTAGGGGGTAGGGTAGGGTAGGTAGGGGCGAGGGAGAGAGAGGGGGTGGTAGGGGCGAGGGTAGGGTAGATACGGGCGAGGGTAGGATGTGCACGGAGTGGGTAGGTAGGGGCGAGAGAGAGAGAGAGGGGGTGGGCAGGGGCGAGGTTAGGGTGTAGGGGGTGGGAAGGGAAGAGAGAGAGAGGAGTGGGTAGGGGGTGAAGAGGGGCGAACGAAGGCCACAGAGGAATAGGCTGTCAAAAAGTAGAAACAACAGAAACTGAAGAATGTCCAAATATACCCTTGTGCTTGAAACCTGCTTTGTGGAATCTTGTTGAAGGGTAGTTCATCAGACTCTGTGACCTCCACACCTATTGCATCCTTAGGCAAAGATTGAATAGAGACCCCATAACAAGGCATAGACTTGGTAGCTTCCAACCAATCCAGCAAATCTTCTTCTGACCCGTCAGGTGGAGTAGGCTGATTTAGTTCAGGATTCGATTCTATTGACAAAGAACTATGGTGCACCACTGTATCCACACCTCCTCTCCTAGTTCTCCAAGTTCGTGCTTACGTATGACATGCTTGGGCAATGGTTTCAGCTAAACCTAGTTGATCCACTCGCTTTCTTGTATGAGATTATAGTCTTTCATGGTTCCCCGCAATTTTCAGTGTATTCTCTCACCGAGACGGTGAGTGGTTTTGTGGAGGGAAACTCATAGCAGGGCTATAGTGTCATTAGCATAGGACGACAGTTAGTTATAGTTGGTCAGAGTTCACACTGGACGGACGCTAACTATGTCAGACTTTGTAAATAATTAATTTATTTACGATAAAAGAATTATCTAATTAGTTGTGTGCACACAAGAACAGATCTAGCAGTTTCTAGGGCCTCAGGTGCGTCCAAGTTTGGGCCAGAGCACCTCAGGGAGACCCTAACAGAAAAATGAAAAATACCATGAAGCCCTAGTGATTGGGAAATCGGGTCTTCAATGAAGGGGTAGATAGTAGCCTCAGATTTCAGGCTCAAAAAATTATGCGCGCTAGTGCAAGCACAGGAATGAGATGGGGTCCTTAGACTATTAACCCTAAGGCTTGATTATTTTATGGCCTTAGGATAAGTTAGTTAAAAGTATTCTTAAATGATTTGCGTTGGACCAAATGGCCGGACAAGTGCGAACAGGTAATGCCAGAGCATTGCTGGCACGGCATTGCGCTAGGGAGCAGCTAACGTTTTCATTTGTTGCATCTATGTGTGCAGTTGTGCACTTAATTGCACATTTCATTAACTAGCATAGGATTTCTAAAGTCAAAAGTTGAATGGTTTTTAAATTTTAAAGTAAGTGTGCCACTTGGCACACTTTCCCATGCAATCTTTCTCTCTCTCTCTCACTCCCTCTCTTCATGCTAGCGCCCCCTCTTCTAGGAGGCTATAAGAGAGCAGCCTCTCCCCCTCTTGCCAGGTTGGCAGTGCACTACCCCCCCCAAGTTGACCATCCTCTACGCAGTGAAGCTCTCCATTGAAGCTTGAGAGCAGCACCTTGTAGTGTATGTGGAGCCTCTGAGCACCCATCACCTAGAACAAGGCCTCTCATGATTGCATGCAGCTTTGGGAGAAGTTTCATCGCATAAAGTAGTAGAAAACTCTCTTTCTCCCTTGCCTAGCTGCTGCAAATTCCCTGTTTTCAGTCCCTAATTACTTGTATTAGGGTGAATTTCAGCAAAGTCTTAATAGAATCTCATTCCCCACTACCTACTCTACACATACACCAAGTTTGGAGCATTTCCATGGCGAAAAGGTCCTCCATTTTGGCATTGGAACGCGCTCAGGTAACAATTTCTGGTTATGTGCAGAAAATTACAGCAAGCGTGTGTGTTTGTGTGTTTTGCATGTTTCTGTGGTTGGTTAATTGCAGGAATGATTACGTCCAAAGTGGCACAATTAGCGGAAGATAGACCCTCATTCGTGAGAGCTTCCGATGAGTTTTGTGGAAGGTAGACTCTCCCCTACGAGAGCTTCCCAAAATCTCGCAGAAGAGAATAGATCCTCTCAGTAGTCAGAGAGCAGTTCTTCTACTCTCTCAATCAGAAGCAGAAAAAGGCCAAGTAAGAATAGAGGACGGGCTTTCGCCCCGTTCCTGTGCTTGTAAAGATTCTCCCTTAGTAATAAAGATATACTCTTTATGGGGGGGGGGAGACCAGCCCATCTTCTGGTCCCCAATGAAGTGTCAAGCTTTCTCTCTCTCTCTCTCTAATTCTCTTGAGTATTTGAAGTGCAATTAAACGTCAGTTTACGCTTCCGTATTTTTGTGACACGGACTTTTGCCTTGGCAGTGACACGTGGCAGGTATACTGATGGTGGTCTAGCCAACGCGAGGCCAGACCACCGCAACCACAGTTTGGAGATAGACTTAGCTGATTGGATATTTGTGAGCCATTGGAGACTTAGCTGATTGGATATTTGTGAGCCATTGGTGGCTCTTTATGATTGTATATATCCGTAGCTGTTTGGGGTTATCGGTATCATCATTCTCTTCTTATATGGTCTAGCGTCTTTGTCTAGAGTCTCGAGTCTATACATTGCACGTATGCACCATCCTTGCACATTTGAGCCTCGACACCCCATTGTACCCATGAGTTCTTGGTTGGAGCTGAGTGTGGTGCCATGCCAGGGTCTGTATTGGTTTCTTTGAGATAGTCGACTCCCCTCTGTTCAGGTTCTACTGTTGAGTCACTGTTTTGTTTGCTCTGTTGTTCCCTGTTTTCTGTGTTGTCATTCTATTGGAGTGAGATGTCCCACACAGTGCACTGAGGAGCACCCTGTAGAGAGCACGACACATTATCTCTGCTACAAGCCGTTGTGTGTGTGGCGTGCGAGAGTCTTTAGCTGATACATTGAGAGCGATCGAGCTTACATTGGGCTCAGAGTCTATCATGTCTTGCTATTTTGAGTACATTTATGTTCTATGTTTCATTTCAAATATGTCAAGCATGTCTTTCAATTGTCTAGTTTGTGCCATGGAGTGAGGTTTCGCATTGAGGAGCACCCACAATAGCGAGCATGACATTATTTTCGTGCTACAATCAAGAGAGACTAGGGTTGAGGACATGGTCAAAAAAGGGGTTTGCTAGGATAAAGTAAGGGGCCTGTTGAACGGAATCCAATGGGTGATATAATCAAGAAAAATGAAGTCCATTGCAATAGCTACTTCATATAACATGTGAACCATAATTATGACGGTTGTCTCTTTTTTTTTCAGGCTCATTTTGCAAGTCTTATATATGATATGGATACTCAAAATGTAGAAGTGCCGTTTTTAACATGCTTTTAGCATCTACAATTTAGAGATTGTCTTTATTGTCCGCAGCAAAGATTGAAGGCCCAGTTTTTAGTTCTTTTCAAGTTCTTGATTTGAGTTTGTTTTTTGGTGCAGTGTGAAGAGCGTGATTGATCACCTTCAAGGATGTCGTCTTTTTCCACGGCTTCGGATAGGTAATCAAATATATGTGCGCATAAAATTAAAGTGCACATGAGCGTGCATACACCCTCACTTTTCTTTGATCGTTGGCTGGTCAGTATGTTTTGTATGCAACCTTTTCTCCTTCTATGTTGAACTTTGTATTTGTTGTTCGGTGACTACGAGCAATTGCAAGTAAATATTGCTTGGATTTGAGTGTTCAGAAAAAGAAAATGACAAAGAATATATAGATTTATATCTATTTTCTAAATATGGGAGACAAAGAAAAAAAGAAAGGAAGTACTATTAACATCCTTGCCATGGCGGAAGCTAGTTATTTCATGGATCTTAGACAGTTTGCAGATTTGTACGAGAGTCAGATTAGTGATGCCTTGGGAAAGTTGGTTTGGTCAAAGATACTCATTTGGTATCTTCCTTAGGTTTTTGTAGTGGACGACAAGTGAGTTCCTCCTCCCTCTCTTACATGAATTTCGAGGCACAGCATAGGTGTTTTTCAGTTCCATGGCTTCTATGAGCTGCTACAGGAGGGTTCTTACAGTAGATACTTTATATCTTTTGTTGATGAACACTGATCTTTACTGTTTCGCTACACAGCCAAAGGCGGAGAGAGCCTTGGGCAGAGCTGTGTAGGCTTCCTGCCAGCCAGTTGGAGCTTCTTTACCACTTGCATGCTTGAGTATACCTTGTGGTTGTACGTGTATTTTTCTCATTTGTATACCCTGTGGTTGTACATGTATTTTTCCCCATGATCTCATTGTATATCTTCAGGTTTTTCCCATATTTCTTGTATATGGATCTTTGGTCAATTTCTAAAGGGTCACAAACTTCACATTTGAGAGAGAGAGAGAGAGAGAGAGAGAGAGAGAGAGAGAGAGAAGAGAAATGAAATGAAATGTTATATTAGACGTCTTCAAAAGGCCAAAATGACCTATGAGACAAAATTGATAAAATCCTTGTGGATCTAATCCAATGTCTGGATACAAAAATAAAATGAAGTAAAGAGAGAGAGAGAGAGAGAGAGAGATTTCTTAACGTCTATAAAAGGCCGAAATCGGCCTATGAGACAAATCAAAGTACATGAGGTGGGTGTCCTCTGTGTATCCGTAAAGGATAAAAGGTTCAAAAGTAAAAGTGACTATCTTGTATAATGACTGGGGGAGGAGGGAGGTGATACAAGGGTGGGGGTGGAGCTCCAAAACTGAGGAAAAGATGCAATCATATATGCTGGGGTAGATACAATCATGAGAAGAAAAGCTATCCTATCTCTAGCTCCATCCAGTACCATAATCAGGGCGTAAAACATAATGCATGGGCGGTTAGGGTGTGAACAATCCACATAATATGGCGGCTGGATCTGCAAAAGCCCGGATGCGTCTCTCCTCTAGAGATCTATAGTAGTGCTCCTGGATCTCGTGGATCTCTGTCTGGTGTAGGCGAGGTGCCCTACGTCCATGGGTACGTGGGCGTCTGCGAGCTCGGACCTCCTCGGTCTGCTATAGAGTCACTCCTCTCTGGATGGTCGGAGGTGGTTCTGTTGCTATGGTCCTCTGAAAAAAGTCTGTGAGCTGTGTCTGGCGCTCATCTCTCACAGCTAATGTTGCCTGGAGGAGGGAGTCCCGATGCTGTTGTGCCTCTAGGAGGAAGCGACCGAACTTTTGCTTGTCTTTGGACTCAAAAATCTGATGTAGAGTGGGCTGATCTGCAAACAAGGTCAGATATCTGCCTCTGATCCCCTCATATGCTCTACATCTGCATACATAATGCTCCTCGTTCTCAATCTCTATTGTGCAAAGTCTGCATATCCTCTCTGCTCTAGGGACATGTGCAACTCTCCCTGCCTCAATCTCTAGCTGGTGTGATGATACTTTGAGCTATCCGATGGTGACCCGTGCTCTATGTGGCATGTAGATATCCATGTATCTCGCTCTCTGGATGAACCATCTGCTAGAATGGTCAGGAAGTGGTCTCTGTAGTACTGCCTCTTCGTGGGAAGAGGCTCTCTGGGTGTGATCCATGTCTCCCTGATGTATAACTGCCAGAGATCCTGTCTAAGAACTCGATTCCTCTCGGTGTGTGAGAGGCGTATATGGGGGGAGTCAGGATCATACTGAAAAGGAGGCAGATCTGTGATGTCCAAGCCATGGGATGTAAACTGCTCTATGACCTGTGAATATCATGCCCTTGTGTCCCCCTCGTGCTGATGCAGCTGGCCAGTGCTACATATCCTCATGTAAGCCGGCCTCGGGCTGCTTGGGCCATGGAAAATCTGCCAATGGTGCCAGTAAAAGTCACCCCCAAGTATACATATGAATCAACTACCTCGACCTGCCGGCCTGCTGCTATGAGTATTGCTCTGCTCTGAACTGTCCTGGAGGTGTGGAAGATCATGACCTTGGTCTTGCCAAGGTTCACTGTGAGCCCTTGATGTGTGCAAAAATCATCCAAGGCTCGTAGGCGGCTGTGCAGTCCCTCCTGTGTGTTCTCAAAAACTAGAATGATATCATCAGCATAGAGCATAATATGGACTGGTATACCTGCTAAGTCTGATCCCTCTCTGCCTGCTCGTAGAATGTAATCTGATATCTTGTCGATGTAGAGACCAAATAGAGTCGGGGAAAGGAGGCATCCTTGCTTCACACCAATGCTGCTAGCAATGGGATCTGATACTCCACCTAGGCATCGCACTCTACCTATGACCTGTGCATACAAAGAATGGATAGCCCATATCATCACAAATGGTATATGTAGCTCCTGAAGGCACTGAAAGAGTCTCTCTTTGGGGATGGTGTCAAAGGCTTTGCGGAAATCCACAAAGCGGTAGTAGAGTCTCCTCTACGATACATGGAGGTGATGTTTGAATAGTTTCCTTTATTGCACTGCCAAGACACTGTTTGTACGTTGTAGACAAGACAAGCAGCAATTGGGTGGACTCACAAAGTGGAGCACCCCATACACTCTTTGCCTTGTTTGAAAAGTAGACCACCCTTAATGGAATACCTTTCTAGTATCTTGCTCTTTGTAGCCGGGCATTGGGCGTTCGAAATGGCATAGCTTTCTTGGCCCTCTTGGACTCGCCGCCAAATCCCACCAAAGTGAGACGTTTTTGCAGCACCCACAAAGAGAAGATAGAGGTGAGTCCAGCTCTTTGTAAACGAGAGAGTATTGACCTCAAAAACTCAGCTAAGGGCATCTGCAACCTGATTGGTTGTGCCCATCCAATATTGAATCTCATAGTCGAACTCCTGCATGAGTTCGACCCACCATGCCTTACGATCGGGAAGGTCAAGGTGGTCACTCACAGATACATTTCAATGAATTCTGATCAGTCCAAAATGCGCAAGATGGGACAAAGATGTTGCAAACGTTCTTCTAGCGGCTTATTGTGAAGGAGTACGTCATCGAGGAAGGTGGCTATACACTTTCCGAGGTACAAACAAAACAAGTGGTTTATCGTCTGCTAGGAAGTGGTAGGAGCATTGGTAAATCCAAAAGGGGGTTTTGTGGCATCCAGAGGAAATATCCGTGTATGAAGATAGATCACCCAAGAAAGTGGTAAGAGGATTGTTCAACCAAAAAGGGGGTTTTGTGGCATCCATAGGAAGTATCCAGATATGAAGATATCTCGACCCTAGATCAATCTCGATGTAATATTTTGTACCAAAAAGTCTCATCTACAACATCATCCATCCATGGTGACAAAATTCAAATACCAAGAGACGGAAGTGCTCGTTGCTTTTGCTCCCGCAACCTACACGTCCATCCTCCCCCCCCCCCCCGGCCCTGCTTGCCCCCTCGCTCGTGCTGCCCCAACCTACCCCTGCCCAGTCCCCCCCCCCCCCCCCCCCCCCCCCCCCCTTCGTGTTGCCTCACGCTGCCCCCCGCGTGCCCATCTCGCCAGCTGCCCCTTCACTTGCGTTGCCTCCCGCCCGCCTCAGCCTCCTCGCCTACTACACACAACCCCCCCCCCCTCTTTCCTTTTTTCCTCATTCACTCCCACTTGTTCTCTGTTTGGCCGGTTATCGTCGGTGGCTCCTCCGTTTTGTCGACGAAATTCGCACCAGCAGTAGCAGGAACACTTCACCCTCACTTGCAGTAGCAGACACATATGGAAGCTCATGCTCCGCCTCAGAGGGACTCGAATGAATCCCCCCTCGCTTGACCCTGCCGAGCCCACCATCCGACTTGCTATGTTGCCAGCACAGCAAGCAAACCATGCAACAAAGGTGGAGCGTCTTCAAGCCACCTCCTTCAGGCCTGTCTCCTAGGAGAGGTGGGAAAGATCATCAACATACAACTTCTTGGGCTGGGACACTACCAGATTGAGTTTGAGACTCCCGAGATGGCTTCCAAGGTCATCTCCATGAGCCCGTTGGCCATTTGAGTGGTCAGGGCTCATTTTCAACAGTGACGCCATGGTTTCGATCCAGGTTCGGATGTTCTTGTCGAGGAAGCAGATCTTTCCATTTTGATCTGCTTCCCCGCCCTGAGGAAAGAGTACCTCCCGCTTCTTTTCAAAATTGGTTCAGAGATCTGGACGGTCTTGGAGACCCCGCGCACGGAAGCTTCAATGGCTGCCAAGGCTGCAGGTATTCCCAGAATACGTGTTCTGGTGCGCGACACTCACCCCCCCCCCCCCCCCCGAAGGTAGTCCTTCTACCTACGGTGAGTGTTGGGTGGCTACGCCAAAGGGTGGAGTATTCGGGACTCCTGGACCAGTGCTTCATTTGCAGACAGATAGGCCACGTAGCGAAGGCCTATCCTCGCAAAAGATCTCGACTCGCATCGCATGCTCAGTCCCCCAAGGTTGAACATGCCCAGCAGACAGGTACCCAGGACACACAGGTTGGCACTTCGACAGAGGCCAGCGACCAGCCTGTCGATGGCTGGCAGCAAGTGCACGGCCGCCGTCGACAGGGAAGGGCTTGCCACAACGCCCCCCTGGTGGCCGACCTCCTGCACCCCAGCAGCATTGGGTTTTGATAGGAACCGTCTCGACCCTTTGTTGCAAGAGTCCCCTAAGGAGCCCCCCTCCACCTCAACTTCACCGCCACCACCCTCTTCCCCTTTCGACTCCTCTGTCCCCCCCCCCCCCCCGCTCCCGCTGTTTCCCCCGTTGGCCCCTCAGCCTCATCACCCGACCCATCCCACACCTCCTCCAACCACGTGACTAGATACTCATCCACAGCTCGACGCTCTCTTGATAGTGCAACTTGAGAACGCGACTGTTGGTACATGTCTCTCCTTTTTGTGTCTGTCCCTCATGGGCTAACCAGTTTTGACATTGACCGATGATGAGATTTCTTTGACTAGAGCTTCACCCGGTTCCTCAGCAACCGATCTCTTGACCTTGAGGCAGCTTGCTTCCGAGTTCACGTCCTCTTTCTAACAGCCAGAGGCATCGAGGCTTTGAATACAGCGGTAGGTTTTTCCTTTCCATTGTGTGGCAAGGATCGCTTTGGGTGGACCTTGCCTAAGTAGAGCGTGCAGTCCGTACTTAGGCAAGGTCCTAAGTACGGACTGCAAGCTAGCCTCGAAGAAGATGGCAAGGTTGGTTGTTGTTGCAGGATCGGTCTTTTCTCACCGATCCCATGAGGATTGTCTCATGGATTGTGTAGGGTCTAGGTGGGCCCTAGTTTCAATGTCAGAGGGGCCGCCTGCGAACAAGAGCTTCAGAGATGCCTTGTGGGTGGTATGATTGATATTCTTATTTTTCAGGAGCACCATCCTTGTGAGAGCCACATTCGGCGTTGTGGTTAGATTATGCGTGGCCACTATGAGGCCTTTTGTTCAGTTGCTTTTGGGCTTGGAGGTATCCAGGGAGGTGTATGTATGACTATTGCGGACTCATGGCAACATGCCATTGTGGCCAGAGGTATTATTGTGCCAGGCAGGGCCCAATGGATTACTATGCAGGTTCATGGTTGCCTCATGGGCTTCCTAAACATCTATGCGTCCAATGTGATAAGTGCACAAGCTGAGTTTTGGTCGCATATTGTAGAGTCTTTGCCATATACAAAGCAATGGTGTGTCGGGGGAGACTTCAACATGTTGGAGGACCCTCAGATAGGATTGGAGGTAGCCATGCTATTGTGCACGGGCTGAGTTGGCAGCTTGGGAGCGCTTATGTATGACCTTGAGGATTTCAGATGTTTGGCAACATGCACGCTTTGTGCAGCCCCCAGATAGCTTATCTTTCTCTCGCTCTGACCGCAGAGTAGGAGTGAATTTATCTCGGATAGATCGCGTCTACGCCAATGACCGCATCTGTGAGATGGGAGGATGTGTTCGCATTCTGGCAGGGACTACTTTTCAGATCATGCACCAATGATTCTTACTGTGATAGACAGACAGAGGATTGGAAGTGTGATGTTGCGCATCCCCCATAGGATTTTGCTAGATATAGAGCTCAAAGAGTGGGTTGTGGCATTTGGTCAGAGAGTTTGGGCACTTAGGGCATCCCTGCTAGTAGAGTAGCCACTGGACTTGCTGACCTTAGTCGCTTCTTCCTCCAGGAATCTGCAGCTCGCCTGGCTGCAACCAAGGAGGAGAAGCGTCTCAGACAGAGCATTGCTTCCTTGCAGCGGATGCAGGAGCGCCACCTTGACAGTCCTTGGTTGGAGGAGCAGATGGAATAGGCTCAACAGGAGCTGACTACCATTGAGGAGCTTCATCATGAGTTTGCCTCTCATTGACAAGCATCTCAGTGGACCCAAGTGGGCGCCTGGGAGTTCCTTGAGACAGTGGGGCCTCGCCATGCGTGCACCAATGTTAGCCAGTTGAAGAAACCTAATGGGTCTGTTGCTTCGAAGCCTGAGGATATGTGAGAGTTGCTACTGACTTTTACTGTGAGTTGCTTTCAGCTTAGCCATAGTCAGAGCGCCAGGGTGCATGCAGAGAGCAGGTTTCGGCATAAATGCCTTGCCTAGTTACTAAGGAGATGCATGAGAGACTAGATGACTCTCCAAATAGAGGAGCTCCATGAGGCCCTCAAGGCACTCTCTCGAGGCAGCTACCTAAGGGAGGATGGTTTGACTCCCAGCTTTTTCTTGGAGTATTGGGAGCTGCTTGGTTCAGATTTATGTAGCACTTACCTGCACATTCTACACATTGGTGAGATGCCTGACAGCATGAGTGAGGGTCTGAAGACTGATGTACCTAATTCCCAAGGAGGGAGGCTCCTTGGATGAGTTTCGGCAGTGGTGGCCCATCACCATTCTCAACTCAGCCTACAAACTCTTAGCAAAGGCTCTGAGTTTGAGGATTCAGCCCTGCTACTTGAGAGCATTATACATGAGACTCAGACAGGCTTTGTCAAGGACCACAGTATCCTTGATAACATCTTTACCTATTGGGAGGCGTCTGTAACAGACTTGGACACTCCAAGTTAAGAATCTATTACAACACCAAATAACCACTTCAAAACAGTTCACAGTTCACAATTGAGTCAACACTAGCCCGGCGGAGTTCCGTGCCTAGAGATATTGGCCCCAAAGATTGACCCCCCTTTCGGTATTTCTTTTTGTATTAATCTGAGTTCAAAGTACAAGAGTGGGGGCAGGCGCTCACACTCAGACTCTGCATCCAGATGCTCTGAGTTGTGAGAGGCCTGCTCACATATTTAAAGGTACAAGGGTTGCTAAAAGCAGAGCCCAAAAGCTGAAAATCAAAAGCTCAAAAGCTTCCCATTTAACTGCCTCTAAATGCCTCAAAGTACAAGAGTGGGGGCAGGCGCTCACACTCAGACTCTGCATCCAGATGCTCTGAGTTGTGAGAGGCCTGCTCACATATTTAAAGGTACAAGGGTTGCTAAAAGCAGAGCCCAAAAGCTGAAAATCAAAAGCTCAAAAGCTTCCCATTTAACTGCCTCTAAATGCTTTTAAATTAAAGCAACTTGAGTGTTCTATCTCTCTCCACCCTTTTGCGTGGAATAAAGCAGATGCTTTTAATAAAAATAAAGCAGTTTGCTTAGCCTTGCTATGTAGAAAAAGCAATGCCAAAAACTGCCGCACAAAAGCTTGCCAAAAAGCTGCCGGAAAATCCGCTGCGTTTTGCGGGCTGCCACGTTAGCAGGTGTACGGAGCTTCCCCGTTTCACGGGCTGCCATGTGTCATGGATGCTTTTGAGTCAGTCACTTATGACATTACCTGCATCATTGTTGATGTCATCGCCTGCATCGTCACTAGAAGACTCTGGAAGATTCTAGAAGGTTCTAAAAGTATAAGGAGATTTTAGAAGCTTGGAGAAGATTCCGGAAGAATCTAGAAGTTTCTGGAAAGCTCTAGAAAGTTGAAGAAGGTTCTAGAAGATTCTAACCTCCTCAAGAAGAAACTAGAAAGTTCTAACCTCCTCAAGCACTAGTATAAATAGGGGTCTTGGGCCACAAGCCCCTCAGTCTTGCCAACACGAGATGTGAGGCTCCTATGAGGAAAGATCTCTTCTAGTTCTTGTCTTATGTTCAAGTCTTGTCCTTGCAATCAAGCCTTGTCTTGTACTCAAGTCATGTAATCAAAGTCTTGTATCTAGCTCTCTTAATAAAGTATTAAGTCTTGTAATCAAGATTAAGCTTACCATCAAGTCCCAAGTTCTTGTACATTGTGAGCGCCTCCACTTGCTCTCTTCTAGCTCTATATGCGCTCATAACACCACGTCAACATTGTGGGTTAGGGTTTCAGCCATGTCAGCACTGTGGGTTAGGGTTTTCCCAGTTAGGGCAGCCACGTCATCACTTTGTGACATACCCCCCTCTTGAAAGCATTGTAATCGCCCTCGATTATGCCTGTAAAACAGACAGAGGCCATAAACTGTCTTAGCAGACACTGACTGTTAGTACCTACGCACTAGGAACACACATCTAGCACATGTACCCATCGACAGTCACATCACAGGACATTCAATATTCATTCAGATCTTAGACCATGATTTATCGGCAATGTAGTTAGCAATCGCATCTAGATCCAGTCGGGACCTCATCGATGCCCAATTGACGAACCCCTATTGCAACCATGTCTATTCAAAATCAATTAGACCAAAATGCTGCAGTCATTTCGTCTATCAGTTCCTGCACTTAAAAACCAGTTAAGAACAAATCAGTTTCATATTCTGGAATTCCATCTCATAAAGTCATATAGCAGAATACTGTCAGCTCTCAGTATCCTTGAATCTCAAAGAGATATCAGTGACTCTAGTATACAAAAATCAAGGCATCTGTTGACAAAGGAGTGGAGTAACTCCCCTCTTGTGCATCCCTCTACACCATATCTCCGGCCAAGCTGAATTCTAGGTTTCAATTGGAATAGATTATGCTAAACCAAAAGCTTCGAGGTAAAGTTTCACAATCTGAGGAGTATATGCTAGGTCCTCCTCCTCCATCCACTTCGCATCCAATGCAAGATAGTTCTTGAATTTAAGCAAGAACCGCCTTCGGACTTTACCTTTATTCTTTGTGTCCTTATGTGCCAAAATATGTTCAAGAACAAGGATCTCCTCGTTTTCTTCCACTTCAGGTTGCTCATCGGGCTCCCCATCATCAGGCACATCACCTTTAAAAGGTTTCAAAAGACTCACATGAAATGCATTGTGAATCCTCCAAGTGTCAGGCAGTTTCAGTCGGAAGGAGACATCATTGATCTTTTCAGAGATCTGGAAAGGTCCGTAGTATCTCATACTAAGCTTTGGAAAAAGCCTCTCCTTTCCCTTCTTCTTTCTCAGGCGTGCCTTCTCAAAACGTAAGAGCACCCAATCATCCTCCTTCAATTTCAAATCGCAACAATGGCGATCCGCTGCCTTTTTCTGTTGTTCTTGAGATTTCTGCAAAGTCTTGTGGACCTTGCCAAAAGCCGTGTCTAAGTCGCGCGTATACTCATCCGCTTCAAAAATCTTATCTTTCATGCTTAGGAAGGGTGGAACCTCTGCAGCACCTTCAACAATCTCAAATGGCGCCTTCCCCGTCGAAGAGTGTATCGTGTTATTGTAGGCAAATTCCACCAAAGGTAGATACTTTTCCCATTGAGTCTTCTGATCTGAGATATAAGACTTCAATAAATCTAAAACCACTGAATTGGCAATCTCAGATTGCTCGTTAGTCTGCGGGTGGAAAGATGACGAGAACTGCAACCACGTGCCAATGCTCTCCCAAATTGCCTTCCAAAACAAACTCGTAAATCTGGGGTCCCTGTCGAAGACAATCGTCTCAGGCATGCCATGTAATCTGAAAATCTGGGCCACAAACAGTCTCGCTAATTGATCCGGCTTGACTGTTTTCTTCGCTCGAATGAAATGAGCCTGCTTGCTAAATCTGTCAATAACAGTCCAGATACCATCGTGACCACTCTGTGTTCTTGGGAGATCAAAAATGAAATCCATTGCAATACTTTCCCAGGGGCGGGTGGGTATGGGCAAAGGCTGGAACAATCCCTGTGCTTTATGCCTGTCAAACTTGACTTTCTGGCATACCGAGCAACTGCGCACAAACTCTTCTACATCCTTCTTGAGTCTCAGCCAAAAGAAGTATCTTTGTACTCCTTTCACGGTGGTAGCAATGCCGCGATGACCCGTAAAAGGTGGATAGTGGCATTCGGTCATAACCTTTTCCCTCAACGGCTGTGTAACGCACAACATGGTTTTCTTCATCAAGTAGCCATCCCGAATGGAATATCCCGCTACTGTCTCCCCATCCCGTATCCGTGTGAAAACGTCAGCAAAATCTGGATCTGTGGTACTGGTCGACCGTATCCTCGAAGCTCCTATGATGTACCGCGGAAATAGCCAGAACCAACGTCTTCCGAGACAAAGCATCTACCACTGCATTCTTCTATCCCTGAACATGGACAATCTGGAAGTGAAACTGTGACAATATGTTCGCCCACCGCATCTGCTTTTCCGATAGCTGCTTCTGTGACAAGTAGTGTAAACTTTGATGGTCTGTAAAGATAGTAAAATCCGCTCCGAGTAGGTAGTGCCGCCACTCAGTAAGAGCATGGATAACCGCCAAAAGCTCTTTCTCATAAATCTGTGCTATCATTTCCGGCCTTGAGAACAATCGGCTCTCGTAAGCAATGACATGGCCTTCTTGCATTAAGACCGCACCCAGACTACGACCACAAGCATCACAATATACTTCAAAAGACTTCTGCAAGTCCGGCAGAGTCAAAACTGGTCCCGTAGTCAATTTCTCTTTCAAAGTCTGAAAGGCAGTCACCTTTGTGGGTCCCCATGAGAAAGGGACTCCTTTCTGTGTCAAACATGCGAAGGGGAAGCAACCTCTGCAAACTTTCGAATGAACTGCCTGTAGTACGAACACGGTCCCAAGAAGCTTCTAACTTCATGGAAATTCTTCAAATCGGGCCAATCACGGATAGTCTCTATCTTGGTCGGATCCATCTGCACTCCTGCTGTTGAGACAATGTGTCCCAAAAAATGTATCTCTACTAGGAAAAATTCACTTTTCTTTGCATTAATCATTAACTTGTGATCTCGTAATGCCTGAAGGACACGAAGCAGATGATCTCTATGTTCTGCCTTATTCTTGGAGAAAACAATGATATCATCAAAAAAAGTGCCAACAAATAGCCTGTACTCTCGAAAAATCCTGTCCATCATCCGGTTAAATGTCGCAGGAGGATTAATTAAGCCAAAAGGCATCACCAAAAACTCAAATGACCCAAAAGTAGTCCGAAAGCCCGTCTTGTAGACCTCTCCCGGCGCGATTTAGATCTGATGATATCCACTCTTCAGATCAATCCTGCTAAAGCACGAGGATCCCTGTAATCTGTCGAGTATATCATCGATCCTAGGAATCGGAAATCTGTTCTTGATGGTTATTTTGTTGAGAGCTCTATAATCGATGCACATTCTCGAAGATCCGTCTTTCTTCAAAACCAACAACACTGGAGAGCAATACGGTAAAGTACTAGGCTGGACAAGACCCTTTTTCAAGAGGTCTTTCACTTGGTTCATAATCTCTTCGTTCTGTGCTCGGCTCCCACGGTAAGATGGCCGGTTCGGTGGTGTGCTTCCAGGAATGAGATCAATGGTATGATCTTCAAAACAAGCAAGTGGTAACTCGCCTGGCAGGCCCTCTGAGAAGCAATAGGCATGAGAGTGGAGAAAATCTTGGCGTTCTTTATCAAGTTTAGACATATTTGTCCTATCCTCATAACTCAACTCTTTCATAAGGATCGAGTAAACAAACAGACTGGATTTCGTTAATTTAGAAATGGCGGAAGCTGATTACAACAGGGACAGGCTCGCCCTTCAGTTTAATGTCAAGTACAACGGTTCTGCCCTTCTCTGTAGTCAATGTCGCTTTCCTCGCTCGATAGTCGACCACAGCGTTGTTCTTGTGGTACCAGGGAATTCTCAAGAGAACATCACAACCTTCCAAAGGCATTATGTAAAAGTCCTCATGTCCCAAATACCCCTGACAATGCAACCGAAGTTTGCCAATGACAGTTGTAATGGCTACGTCCCTGTCGGGTGCCGCTAGAACTGCCTCGCAATTGGTCCCATCCGATTGGGAGTGATCTCGAGCCACACCGCCAATTCCAGTGAAATGAAGTTGGCCTTGGCTCCTCCATCAAAGAAGATCAGGGCCTCTTGGTCTTTCACTTTGCCCCAAGCTCGGCAAAGTTCTGTACTCTCGTCCATCGTGCTAGGATCGGTATCCACACAATCTGGAACCAGTCCTGTTTTCATCTTGCATTTTCTTCCACGTTCCTCAGCTGCTCCCGAACTCTCAGGGCTTTCGTCGTCCTTGTTGTTATATTCTTTCTGTGCCTTTTTAGGGCACTTCGCGGAGATATGTCATGTTTCCCCACATCCAAGGCACTTCCCTTCCCTAATGAAGGGCGCCCGCTCCTGAGGAGTAAGCTTGGGTCGTGCATTCTTCTTTTTTGGGTTGCTCTTTCTCTTTCTACTTTCATTTGCTGAAGTCTGTTCAGCTCTTTGTGTAATGGAAATGGCCTATGAACTTAGAGAATAGCGGAATTAAGAGAATTAGAGTGAGCAACTTTGAGAGCATAGATGGTGAACTTAATTGGTAGTAGCAACTTAATCATAACACTTAATTAACTAGGCATGAGCAATACCTTTGAGAGAGAGAGAGAGAGAGAGAGAGAGAGAGAGAGAGATTTTAGAGAATATGACAACAGTTGAGGACCGGATTTATGTGGAGCCGGTCTCCCCTCCAACAGGCATTTATATTATAGATTCTCTCATTAAGAGAGACTTGATACAATACAATCTTTGTGTTCCTTGAGACCTCTTTGGCAGTATGGAGATGGAAGCTTCATACACCAAGCTTTTGCATAATATCAACAATCAATCTTAGCTTGAAAACAATTAAGAACTCGTGAACATCATTAGTCTTTGTGTTCCCTAAATCATTTGAGTGCATGAGGATGTATACTTTTATGCATCGACTTGTGCCTAAAGCAACAATTAATCTACCTTGCAATACAATTAATCTACTTGCATTAAGTAACTAATCTACTTGCAATAAACCATTAGCCTTCTTGCAATAAGCATAACATGCACTTTGTGGAAAGCATTAGCTATCCCAAGCCTCTGTCCCAAGATCTCAAACACCTTCGAAGGTGGAGAGAGCTAGCAGGGAATGAGGGTAGGGAAGAGGAAGAAGAAGTATTCCATAGGAGAAAGAAATAATTCCTCACTTATCATCACTCTTCTTGCTTAGCATACATAATAGCATAGTAATGAAGATGGAGAAGATGGAAAGCTTAAGCATTGAAGCATAGCTCTTGGTTGGATTTGCATTCCATAGCCAAGAGTGTTGGTGTAGGCTCTCAACTTCTCAAGGAGCTTGGAGAAGGAGATGGAGCTCTTGCAGCTTGCCTAGCACACCATGAGAGTGTTTGTGAGTGTGTGTGGGTGAGTATATCCCCTAGCTTGCTTGGGTCGACCCCCCCTTGTAGCTCATGCTTGAAGCTCATTGGACCCCTCCAGGCCTAGCCAATCATAAGCAGGAGGCATTACAAGCAGCAAGGGTAGCCTTGAGACAAGTGTCCCCCTTTCCCCTTTGAGAGAGAGGACTTGATAAATGCAAAATCAAT
Source organism: Adiantum capillus-veneris (assembly GCF_014529385.1). Classification (NCBI taxonomy): domain Eukaryota; kingdom Viridiplantae; phylum Streptophyta; class Polypodiopsida; order Polypodiales; family Pteridaceae; genus Adiantum; species Adiantum capillus-veneris. Next base: position 151,177,950 of record NC_140944.1, read on the forward strand.
TAATTAAATCCCCTAAATTATCATTGGACCCCTTGGGTGGCCAACCAATAGGCTTTAGGCACACCATGAGGGCAACATGAGGAGGAACTTGACAAGTGTCCCTTTTGCTTTCTTTGTACCATGCATGCTTTGTGTGAGTGTGTGGGTGTTCTCTCTCATCCCCCCTCATGTAGGGCTCGCCCCCTCCTTGTAGGGATTGAATCTTTGACTTTTTGACACCTCAACCCCTCATGCATAGACCCAGTTCCCACCACAAGCTTGGCCCTTAAGCACTTTAAGCTTGGGCTAGGTTCTCACCTCAAGTGCAACCCTAACATCTCAAGCATGTCAAGCACGTCAAGCATCTCAATCATTAAGCACCTCAATCATCAAGCACCTCAAGCACCTTAGTCATCAAGCATAACAAGCAAGACAAGCACCTCGAGTTGGGTCGGGTTCCCGCGCCTCAAGCTCAGCCCTAGCTTACCGAAGGTCAAAGGACTTTTACACACATTATTGGAGGTCTTCAATGAAGCTAACACTAAGGTCTTATGCTCCATTGGTTAGCCTTGCTCTTTGATAGACCATCTCTCATTTGGGCTCCTTTACCATTGGCCCCGTGTTGAGATAGATCTATAAGCACATGTCTATATCTTAACCCTTGTTTTTGTTTATTCTCCCACATTAAGTGGTCAGTTTAATATGAGAAAATCATTTGGGTTGGTTAGATATTAGTTTTTATGACATTACCTCTCTCTTGAAATCATAGTCGTCCTTAACTATGAGGTAGAGATGGTAAAGTCTCACCCGTTAGTCCATTGGTCTTAGCGGGTAGAGGATCCATTTTTACCCTACGACATCATTCCAGAGTGGATGACTAATCCACTTGGTGCTTGAGAGACATTGTCTGGCGCAAGCATGTCTGCTCTTTCTAGTCCATATCATACTTCCAAAGTAGAGTGACAAGTTCTACTTGGTGTTGGGGAGACGTAGTCACCACAAACATGATCCTAAGTATGCATACTTCTTAAAATTTGTGCACGAAACATAAAAAGAGAGTCTTATAAGACAAAAACATGGATCATTTAAAATGCATTTCTTTTACATTCGCTTACTCTTTTGTGTCATTGTAAGCATCATTAACAAGGTTCATATTATCCTTAAGCTATGTTCTTTGCATGCATTTAGCATCTATGAAAGGATAATTCTTAACTTAACTAAGATACTGTCAGTAATCTTACCATTTCTTAATACCTTGTGTTCCTGTCGAAGGATGAACTTGGGTTGGAGCTCGTTTGCTTCATCTTCGATCTCTAATGGGTCTACATTTATAGCCTCTATTGGTGGCTCTCCTTAATAAGGCTCGAATAGGCTCTCATGAAAAATGATATATATGAGCCAATAGTTGGGCAACTTTAATTGTTTAGTAAGACCCAAAGAAAGATTTCTTTTTCTTGAAAGGATAAGGCTCTTTTATGCCTAATGGAAGGAGCCTCTTTTGCTTAGCTAAAAGATGGATATAGCCTGTTTAATCTTCTAAAAAGATTCGTTTTGATCTCGGCTATACTCCTTTTCAATGAAGATCTTCCCAGGTACCTTAAGCTACAAGGGACGTTTGGATCTTCCGTCTTTAGTCTCGAAAGGTACTTTCCCCTTAGAAGTATGTTCATGTTATTAGAGACATAATGTTGTTAGGATAAGTACTTCTCCCATTTTGAGCATTGATCTACCTCGAATCACAAGCTTTTAGTAGATCAAGGATCATTAGTTTTGTAATTTTCCTTTTGGCCATCCGTTGGAATAGTAGGCCAACATAAGAGGGTTACTCTAGTTCTGATAGAGACTCTATCAGAAATTAGTGGTCATGGTAGGATTTCTATCCGACACAATTAGATGTTGGCATGCCATGGTCCTTCTATCATACTTCATCTTTTGGTATACCATACATTTTCAAACATACTCTTGTATGTTCTTGTTTCTTGGTAAGACAATACAAGTATGCTTTTATTCCTAAAAGAATAAATTCGAATTCCTCTTTGCCCCGCATATGGGAGGAGCATGGGAAGTGAGGAAGATATAGCCTATTGAGGTATGGAAGATAACCATCCTCTAACGTGAGTGGTTCTTTTTCTTCCATTTGTAAAAGCTATTATTATATCCCTAAAGCCTGGGTTAGAAGCATATTTAACTATCATAAAATATAGTTCATTGTAAGTTGCTATTGATATCTTATCTACCCTTGGCCATCGGGAGAGTGCATCAGCTACATTTTTGTGCTTGCCTGCAATGTGAGCAATGTAAAATTTAAATTGCAAAAAGAAATTTGCCCACCTCATTTGATTGTCGAAGAGCTTGGTTTGTATCATGGATAGAGTCCGCAAGAAGTACTTCCATGTGTCAACGGCATGTAAAACAGCTCGTAGTTCCTTTTGTATATGTCCAGCATTCGTTCATTGGATTTGAATCTTTGAATCTTGTATTCTATGGTATTCCCTTCTTGAAGCAAATTTTTGCTTGAAGGCATGCATCCAGGCATTACATTGGACCTCAAGTAGCTTTGAGAGATCCCGTAGTGTAAGCATAAGTTGAGAGATAAGTTTCTCTTTGAACTTTTCAAAAGTATTTTTCTCTCTTTGTAGTCCATGTGCACTTAACGTTCTTTTTTGTTAAGTCATGTATTGGACCTGCTATAAGCATGAATTTTTCCTATGAAGTATCTCTAGTATGCACTCATACCTTTAGAGCTTCGCAACTCATGTAGACTCCTTGGATTAGGCCATCTTTTTATTACCTCTACCTTTTGTGGTTCCATACAAATACCACCTTTAGAGATAATGTGACCTAATTATTGAATCTCTTTTTTTTTTAAATCCACTTTTCTTTTGGTTAGAGGAAAGCCTAATCTCTCTCAAAACTTACCAGTTCATGCTATTGCCTTTTGAACTCCTCTTGTGGAGCTTATAAAGCTCAATAAGTAGGTTTATTAGGCAGTGAGCTTCATGGTAAAAGCTCCATTGCATGGTCATTGTCCCCTCATTGTGGAGATAGCTCACGGAGGTATCATCAATAAAAACATTTTGGAATCCATTTAGGAATGTAGAAAATTATAATTCCTCTTGATTCCCGTCTTTTTTTTATTATTATTGTTATTGGTTGAAACATTGAATTCATTTACAGACTTTTCAACAAAAATCATGTATATGAATATATAGATTTTCATTAACTTACGAAAAGCATGCATATTTACACGGTATAGGATGCTACCCGACTCATAAACATGTATGTACATATCTCCTAGCTTAGGAAAAACAAAGGCCTTTTGCTATGAGCATCCTCTTTTGGAGTTTCCAGCATAGAAACTCAAGGTGGCTTGTTGCATGCATTTCTTTGGGGACAAGCACGATAGACATGCCCTTGTTGTCTCCACTTGTAGCATTTGTTATCCTTACGATAACACTCTAGCTCTGTTGGAGAGAGTCTATTCTTACCTTTGTAGACGCCTTTCTCCTTAGCTTTGTTATCGGTGTTGCTAGAGTTGCCTTTGGAGGAAGTTTGAGCATTATTCCTTCCTCTAGGCTCATTTTGATCCTTCACTTCCATGGGCTTAGCGTTTCTCTTAACCCCTTGTTGGAAATTGATTTGAGAGGCGACCATAGTATGGTGTACGACCGTCGATATGGCATTAGGCCTTTGTGAGTTAATATACTCGGCCATCTCGTCAAAAAGACCCACACAAAATTGTTGCTTTTGCTCCTCATGAAAGCCTATCTTTTTGTAGACACTAGCTTTGAGAAGTAAATCCCAAAACTTATCTACATACTTCTGGATAGACTCGTAGGGAGAGAGTTTCAAGCTTTGCCATTCTATGAGGACATTGTCTTTAGTGTTGCTTGCCAGAAATTGTTTCATGATGGAGGCTCTTAAAACCTTCCATGTCCTTGGAGCTTTCCTTTGGGCTTGTAGGCTAGCCCACCATTGACGAGCGGAGCTCTGAAAATGCATAGATACCTGACGCAGTTTAGAGGACTCCATAAAGTCCTCATCACCAAAGGCCACATCAAACTGTTGGATGAAGGCCAAGATCTTGTCCGTAGCACCAAAGGTGCCATCATAGGTAAGAAAAGTGGTGTCCTTTCCTCCCTCCTTGAACTTCTTTAGCTTCTTGGACCTTCTCCATACCGGATAGGACTTGCGATGGCCTTTCCTTTTGGGCTCTTTGAGAGAAGAGCCGCTACCTTCATTGGAATATGAGGAAGGTGATGAAGATGGAGAAGAGGGTGACCTCTTTCTCTCCTTTTCCTTCTTTTGGTACCTCTCTTCCTTTTTGTGATAACGAGGACTTTCCGGCAATCTTTCTCTCTTGGGGGGAGTTGGAGATCGTTGAGGCTGCCGTCTTCTTGGAGCCACATCTTCAGAAGTATTGGGAGACTCACTTCTTTCTCCTTCTCTTGGGGAAGGCTCTATAGTAGAGACTTCACCTTTCTTCTTGGATGGAGGTAAACCCGCTAGTAATCGTTTAAGCGCTTCATATGGGTTCTCTTCTCTCACCGTAGAGAGCCCTCTCTTGGAAATCTCTTGAAGAGACTTCTCAGGTGCTCTCTCTTTTGGGGGAGTTTGGAGAATCCCATAACTATGAAGTTGTTGGAAAACTTCACCTTGTAGGGCTAGGTTTCCCATAGCTTGTTGCAGCTTAGAAACAAGACACTTGATAAACATGGGAGCATCATCATTAGCACCTTCATGTGCAAAATCAAAGTTATCAATACTCGTTCTACTCTCTTGATTATTGTCAGCAATGCTAACAAAATTTATGTATGTACTTAGTGTATGATTTGGCAATTCAAAACCTTAGTTGCCACTCCTCTTAGCCTTTGAAAATCGGCTCTTAAGTATCTACACCTATGGCTCAAAGTGGTTAATTATAGAGAGTAGAGGAGTAGGTCTAACATAGCAGAGTTGCCGAGGGCTAGCTCCTTTCGGACTTCTTATGGCTCAATAATGGTAAAGCCGTAGGCAAGTCTAAAAAGACTCCATTATTAAGTCCAAAGCTCCCGAGGTGTGCACCATATCCCACATAGTGGGCTCAACAAAACCGATAATAGATCCCAGTTCCACTTACCCTAATATAATTAACAACATCAACCATTTATAGGCTACTTAAGGACCTCTCTTCTTAAGCAAGAAAAGAGAAACCAAATGCTCTGATACCAATGTAATGGAAATGGCCTATGAACTTAGAGAATAGCGGAATTAAGAGAATTAGAGTGAGCAACTTTGAGAGCATAGATGGTGAACTTAATTGGTAGTAGCAACTTAATCATAACACTTAATTAACTAGGCATGAGCAATACCTTTGAGAAAGAGAGAGAGAGAGAGAGAGAGAGAGAGAGAGAGAGATTTTAGAGAATATGACAACAGTTGAGGACCGGATTTATGTGGAGCCGGTCTCCCCTCCAACAGGCATTTATATTATAGATTCTCTCATTAAGAGAGACTTGATACAATACAATCTTTGTGTTCCTTGAGACCTCTTTGGCAGTATGGAGATGGAAGCTTCATACACCAAGCTTTTGCATAATATCAACAATCAATCTTAGCTTGAAAACAATTAAGAACTCGTGAACATCATTAGTCTTTGTGTTCCCTAAATCATTTGAGTGCATGAGGATGTATACTTTTATGCATCGACTTGTGCCTAAAGCAACAATTAATCTACCTTGCAATACAATTAATCTACTTGCATTAAGTAACTAATCTACTTGCAATAAACCATTAGCCTTCTTGCAATAAGCATAACATGCACTTTGTGGAAAGCATTAACTATCCCAAGCCTCTGTCCCAAGATCTCAAACACCTTCGAAGGTGGAGAGAGCTAGCAGGGAATGAGGGTAGGGAAGAGGAAGAAGAAGTATTCCATAGGAGAAAGAAATAATTCCTCACTTATCATCGCTCTTCTTGCTTAGCATACATAATAGCATAGTAATGAAGATGGAGAAGATGGAAAGCTTAAGCATTGAAGCATAGCTCTTGGTTGGATTTGCATTCCATAGCCAAGAGTGTTGGTGTAGGCTCTCAACTTCTCAAGGAGCTTGGAGAAGGAGATGGAGCTCTTGCAGCTTGCCTAGCACACCATGAGAGTGTTTGTGAGTGTGTGTGGGTGAGTATACCCCCTAGCTTGCTTGGGTCGACCCCCCCTTGTAGCTCATGCTTGAAGCTCATTGGACCCCTCCAGGCCTAGCCAATCATAAGCAGGAGGCATTACAAGCAGCAAGGGTAGCCTTGAGACAAGTGTCCCCCTTTCCCCTTTGAGAGAGAGGACTTGATAAATGCAAAATCAATTAATTAAATCCCCTAAATTATCATTGGACCCCTTGGGTGGCCAACCAATAGGCTTTAGGCACACCATGAGGGCAACATGAGGAGGAACTTGACAAGTGTCCCTTTTGCTTTCTATGTACCATGCATGCTTTGTGTTAGTGTGTGGGTGTTCTCTCTCATCCCCCCTCATGTAGGGCTCGCCCCCTCCTTGTAGGGATTGAATCTTTGACTTTTGACACCTCAACTCCTCATGCATAGGCCCAGTTCCCACCACAAGCTTGGCCCTTAAGCACTTTAAGCTTGGGCTGGGTTCTCACCTCAAGTGCAACCCTAACATCTCAAGCATGTCAAGCATCTCAATCATTAAGCACCTCAAGCATCTCAAGCACCTCAATCATCAAGCACCTTAGTCATCAAGCATGACAAGCAGGACAAGCACCTCGAGCTGGGTCAGGGTCCCGCGCCTCAAGCTCAGCCCTAGCTTATCGAAGGTCAAAGGACTTTTACACACATTATTGGAGGTCTTCAATGAAGCTAACACTAAGGTCTTATGCTCCATTGGTTAGCCTTGCTCCTTGATAGACCATCTCTCATTTGGGCTCCTTTACCATTGGCCCCGTGTTGAGATAGATCTATAAGCACATGTCTATATCTTAACCCTCGTTTCCGTTTATTCTCCCACATTAAGTGATCAGTTTAATATGAGAAAATCATTTGGGTTGGTTAGATATTAGTTTTTATGACACTTTGTGTCATGATCTTATCGGTGGGGTAGGTCAGACTGCCAGAGTGAATGGCAAAACCCTGTTTCGCATGACTCATCAACTCCTGAATAGAAGTTGACTTCTGTTCCAAGCAGTGATCTCGGATCTCTGTAGGTAGACCCAAGTTAAACCGCTCAATCTGTTCCTTGAACGAGACCTTCTTGAATGAAGAGGTGGGTAGAAAAGAGCTCCAGAATCTCTCGCAATAAGCGTCCACTGAATCTTTCTTGGTCATCCGAAGATGGTTCTAAGCAGCTCGTATATCGCGTTCATACTCTCGAGTCAGCCAAGAAGAAATAAAAAGCTTCTTAAATTTCAGCCATTTAATTAGCGCAGTCTTGTTTAAAAGAAGCGTGGACCACCATGTTCGAGCATTCCCCTTAAAGTAAGAGGCAGCTCTCTGAATCTTAGAGTGCTTTGAGTAGCGTCCTCCCACGAAAGCGATGTCAAAGTGCTGTACAAAAGGCAAAGCCTTCGAAGCATCTCCATATCCCGAAAACGTGTCAAATTTAATTGACTGTCCACCTTCCTTAAACTCTCGGACCTTGCTTTTATCTTCCAAAAAATCATATTGGTTGGCTTTATAAAAATTCTTCTTCTTTGCATAAAAGTTGTTGCCGTCAAAGTTTGAACTGTCTGTAGACGAGTCCTCGGTAGAACTATCTCTCACTGTAGACTTCTTTGCCTTTTTCTTGCCCTTTCCGAAGCGTTGTTTCTTGCTTCGCTTTTTGCCTTTGCGGTCTTCTTCGCTCGAGTTAGATGAGCTAGAAGAACTGTCAGAAGAAGAAGAAGAAGAATTGGGTACTCCTTCAAATTGAACACGCTTCTTCTGTTTCTTTGCTTTTTCAAATGTTGACTGACTACCCAAATAGCCTGGGAAGTGAGTGCCTTTCTTCTGCTTTTTGCCGTGCTTTTTAGCTTTGTTCTGCGCGTCAAAAAGCTGAGCAATTCGCGCATCAACCACCTCTTCTAATTCCTTCTCTGTATACTTCTTGTGAGTAGAAGGTTTCTTGAGAGGGGGTTTTGGGGGTGGTGTTGTGGTTTTCTTCCACTGCGCATGCACCTCCTGGAAGGATGTCTCGCTCGTATATTTTGCAAATTTTGGGTCCTTCGCAAAATTGAGCATCATCTTGGTTGCATTGCCGATCAATTGATGACGCTCCATCTCTCGACGCTCCGCCTGAGTAGGAATCTTCGTTGTGATCCCTTCCCGCATCTCCGGATGCAGAGGGAGTCGACTGATCTTTGCCTGAAGCCATAGGTGTCGCGAAATTGGGATCGGATTTCCCGTAGAAGAGAAATCGGCCGTGCTCTGATACCATTGTAACAAACTTGGACACTCTAGTGTCCAAGTCAAGAATCTACCAGGACAGCACCAAATAACCACTTCAAAACAGTTCACAGTTCACAATTGAGTCAACACTCGCCCCCGGCGGAGTTCCGTGCCTAGAGATATTGGCCCCAAAGATTGGCACCCCTTTCGGTATTTCTTTTTGGATTAATCTGAGTTCAAAGTACAAGAGTGCGGGCAGGCGCTCACACTCAGACTCTACCTCCAGATACTCTGAGTTGTGAGAGGCCTGCTCACATATTTAAAGGTACAAGGGTTGCTAAAAGCAGGGCCCAAAAGCTGAAAATCAAAAGCTCAAAAGCTTCCCACAAAACTGCCTCTAAAGGCTTTTAAATTAAAGCAACTTGAGTGTTCTATCTTTCTCAACTCCTTGCGTGGAATAAAGCAGATGCTTTTAATAAAAATAAAGCAGTTTGCTTAGCATTGCTGCGTACAAAAAGCAATGCCAAAAACTGCCGCACAAAAGCCTGCCAAAAAGCTGCCGGAAAATCCACCGCGTTTTGCGGGCTGCCACGTCAGCAGGTGTACGGAGCTTACGCGTTTCACGGTTTCAGCCACGTCAGCACTGTGGGTTAGGGTTTTCCCAGTTAGGGCAGCCATGTCATCACTTTGTGACAGTGTCTACCCTCGCACGTCTCCGAGGAGAGGATCTTGTGAGGCTTACAACAGAGTTGACTGGGATTTTCAAATACTTGGATCAGAGGAGTGTCAGCTCTCTATAGATGTGCGCACAGCTAGGTGCTCTTGGCAAGGGGAAGAGGGAAACGCTTCATGCTCACTCGTTCGGTTAGACAGGGTTGCCCTCTTACCCCCTTTCTCTTTCTCTTCTATGTTGAGGCGATGAGCAGATTTTTGACTTCACAAGAGGTTGGTTTGCGTGGCTTAGAGCTCCCTATTAGGGGACGAGTTGCTTGACACTGAGTTTGGTTACAACTCAGGCATGTACTTGGAGGGCCGTCAGGCCAATCTGCACAGGTGTGAGCAGGCTCTTGAGGTGTTTTGTTGTGCATCATGAGCACTGATCAACTGAAGGAAGTAGCCCACTTGCATGGAGCGCTTGAGGCAGCCTCTTGGTTGGAACCCCATGGTTAGCACACAGAGAGGCCACTTGGTTGGTAGCAGGCCTCATGTTTCTTGGGGTCCCATGGCAGAGGGTCTAGCCCACACTCTCGGTGAGTAGCTACAGTTTTCAGGCCCTCGTGAAGAGATTCAGAGCATCCAGCTACGAGGCATGAGGGGGGTGCAAAGCATGTGTCAGGATATTATAGAGGCTATACCATTTGAGTGGCATACCCCTCTTGAGGCAATAGCTCCCAGATGGATGGGGACCTGCAGGCGTCTGGAGGTCCTCATTGCAGTTAGGGCTTGCTCGGAGTCAATGCCCCACATGTTTATCGAGATTCAGAGAGAGGGTCCTCTTCACAGAGTCTTAGTAGAGGCACCACAAGTTGCAAAGTAATTTTTTTAGAGGATCCGAGTTGTGGGTCTATGGGAGGACTTGTGTTCATTGATCCTGACCCAGCAGATCTTCAGTCAGGACACTGGCGGCTTTGGGCTTGGGAGAGCCGCCCTCTGGTACGAATGCAGTGAGACCCGGGAGAGTGGTTCTGGCAGGATCCTTTCTCTTCAACGGATCACCCACGGACTCCTTTTTTCCAGTACACAGCTCGCTTGGGGTGACATATACTAGCAGCACGAATGAGGCTCGCCCAGCTACAGCACTTCAGTGGCAGGAGGAGGGTCTCACAGTCGAGTTCTTGTCAGGTTTCTGGGAGCGGTTGTGGGACAGGCCGCTGAGGAGAGTTACTATGTTTCAGTGGCTAGTTGGGCACACGTTACAGCAGTTGGGAGTTGGTTGGTACACAGCGGCTTCTCGGCAGCATGTGCAGCCTGTGGCCATCCTTTGGAGAGTCAATGTCACTGTTGGTGGGACTGCCCCATGGCACAACAGATTTGGCTTCAAGTTCTTCGGCTGATGTCAGCCTCTCCACAGCCCGACAGTACACTTGGGGTGTTGGGCCCTACACTCCATTTTGAGTTGGCTTCCACCAGCAGGATGATAGTGATCCAGGGGGGTCGACCTACACTTCAGCATGCCACAAAACTCATCCCCCAAGAATGGTGCAGTAATAGAGAGTGGTGTCACCAAGAGGTGTATTTTTCCTGTTGCCTTCCGTAAATAAGTACTAGATATTTTTATTTATTTTTATTTTTACTTGTTTTCCCCGGAACCCTTGAAAAGATGCAAGTGGACATTGCATGGCCAGTGTGAAACGGCTTCGGCCGAATAGGTTTCTCACAGCGGGAGTTTGGGTCGGTCAGTCTGGGACCGGTCGGGCCAGTTAGCACTGAATTCTGATGAGTTTGGAAGCCTGTGTGCGCCAAATGAAATCTGGGCCACTCGGAAAGTCACTTACAACTTTATAAGTCGGTGGGAACTAGAGAATTAACTCAAAAGGGGCAAACTGGACACATGGCGGCTCCTGGTGCAGTTTTCCACTTCCATCAGCAAGAGGGGGCGCCCAATTTGAGAGAGGAGGCTGATTTGACTCATAAGTGAGCTACAGTGTGTGTGTGAGTAGTGGGTGCAGGTCTACAGCTTTAATGGAAAGCTTGCCTTCTCCTCTGTCTCATGTAGCGCGATGATTTGCTCTCGTGCATCTCTCTCTCCCCTTTGGCACATATGGTAATGCCCCACTAGTTGGGCTACTCAGATGAACATGTACAGTTCGGGGGGTTTATGCGCGTTTGCCAAGGCAAGAGCCTTCTGAACAGGAACCGGATTAGCTAATTGCTAATCCCCAACAGGTACGCACAGTTCCATCGCGAAAGATTGCGAGTTCGGAGAGTTTTCTCGCGTGAAAACTCGTCCGATTCACAGGGGAACTATCCCATTGCGTGCGGGAGCCCTTGGGACACGCGTAGGCGTGTTCGCTCCGCTAAAAACGATCCGAAACAGCGAATTACAGCCTGCTGTGTTTTTCTGCAGGTTTAGGGTTTCGCACCTAAAGTGCAAGGGAACACCGGGGGAGCCTCGTGAGAGCCTTGGGATGCGTGTACAGGCTTTTGGGCACCCGGCAGTGAAAAACAGGGAATTACAGCCCGCTGAAATTCTGTGATAGCTCACCAGAAAGCTTCCAGATAGCGAGGGAATCTGTCCTAGACAGGTGCTTTTGACCTAGAGGGGTTTTTGCGTCGTTATGCTGCCAAAATCAGGTCGAAAACCTGCGTTTTCAGCCCTCGCCAGGTTTGGACAGCTTTGTGAAAGCTTGTGCGAAGTGGTCGGATCGTCTACCTTAATTTGAATAAAGAAATACCGAAAGGGGCGCCAGTCTTTGGGGCCTACAGGGTGTCGGTCTCATGTGCGCAGTGACATTCTAGTCGCTGGACGCAACTTTGTCCTCTTCCCTTCTCAGTGCTCTGTGTAAAGTTAACAGGTAATTGAAATAGTACCGCCCTCTACGTTGTACAGGTCGGTTATATGGTTCCATCGACGGGATAGTCACTTTTTCTTCAAAAAGTGCAGCGTGGATTGTTGTGGGTGAAAGCAACACAGAGCTTGTCGTTATGGCAGAGAAGAGAGACCAAGTACCTGAAGAGGGATCTTCCTCACATGGCACAGAGAAAATTCCTTCAACTCTTCAAGAAGAGGATAGGTTGTTTCGAACTCAACTGCGTTGCTGCATGGACATGTTTCAGCAGTTGGCTAACAACCCAAGAATGCAGGAGTTTTTACAGGCTCCGACACAGGGTTTTCAACCTCCTACACAGGGCATGACTAAGCCGTTGCAAGAAAAGGAGATTTCCAATGCGCAGAGGACTCATGATGCTCAAGGGAAAGCCCATGTGGTTGAGCAACTAGCGGTGTCCAATGATCCAAAGCAGCTTGCTTTAGCTGGACAAGAACCGTTTTTGAATGGTCAAGGGAGTAATGAACACGCTATGCGTCAGACCCTTCCATTACCTAATACTTATCCTGGTTATTTTGGAGGTGGTTCAGTGTTTCAAGCTATGGCTGGACCTTCCACAGGTTATATGCCAGGAAATGTGTTCGGGACAATGCAAACAGGCATGGGTAACCCTATGTACGCGAACATGGGTGTCCAACCAGGTTTTCAGGGTGCCTATGGCCAGTTTCGAGTGCCTGGAACACAATTTGGTATGGCTGGTTTTTCACAGCCATACGTACAAAATGCACATGATAGGTAAAACAGTTGATGCGAGTGCTGGAATGAACAATCATGGAGCACCACTGTTACAGGCACCTGTTTATGATAATGTGGCTCCTTTGAGTCAGCTTAAGGATTACAAGGAAGGTGGGCAGGGAGTGAAGTTTGAAACTTTTAGAGGAACTGAGGATCAATTGAAGGCTTTGACCTTCATACAACAGTTTGATGCAGCTTATGCTGGAGGAAACTTCACGGAATCTTCAAAGATACGCAAGGCTGCCACTTTCTTGAAAGGGAATGCGCTTCAATGGTAAACCGCATTGTTGAACCAGGGTCAAGGCCCAACAACGTGGGTACAATTCAAACAGCTTTTTGCGCCTGCATGGTTGACAAACACTTTTGAAGTGGATGTGATGACAGAATGGCACGAGTTGAATGCTAAACAGTGTGCGAATCTGGAAGAGTACAATAAACAGTTTTGGGCCGCGCTGTTGCCAGTCACCTCTTACAGGTTTGTGCCATTGTCAGAACAGATTGAGAAGTACTGTTGCGGAATACCCAAGAAAATCGGGGACTACTGCACAAAGACTACTGTCATGAATATGTTTCAGTTGATAAAGAATGCAAGAGTGGCCAGCAATCTGTCGAAGGGAGATTCCGATGGATTTAATAGCCACAAGAAAGGGTCCCAGGGCAAACAGTTTTCAGCCAAGGGCAATTTTGCAACACAGCCTTCTGAGCCTCCCACAAAGAAGCCCTCCACTGAAGAAGGTGATACATCTAAGAAGCAGTCTAAGTCTTCTTCGGGACGAGGACAAGGACAAAAGAGGCATTTTTTTGGCAAAACTTTTGAAGAACGGAAAGCTCTTAGGGAGGCCAAGAAATGCTACATTTGTGAACAGGAAGGACATTTTGCAAATGAATGCCCACAGAAGAAGTCACAGGATAAGGATGACAAATCAGACCATAAAGGGAAGAAGCCAAAGCCAAGTGCAGGACTTGTTCCAGATTTGGTTGGAGACCAGCCAAACACAGATGCCACGGAGTTGTGCAGAGCTTGGGGCAAAGTTAGAGACCAGACAATGCTGGTTTTCTTTGATCCAGGAGCCCGTGCAAATTTCATATCACCAGAATTGGCATCAAAGTTGGGCATTCGTGCAGAGGAGATGGGTATGACAGGGGAAGCAGGTTTGGCATGCCCAGGTCATTCAGAGCCCGTTACTCCCATTTTGGGGAAGCTTCGTCTGCACATTTAGAGTTATGTCGATGCGGAAGAGTTTCATATTATGCCACTTGAGGGTTGTGATGTGTTACTGGGTATCCCATGGTGTTACAGGTTGCATGCTATGGTGGATACTTACAACAAAAAGATTACCCTTGTACATAGAGGAAAGACTCATGTCCTTGATGTAAAGCTTAAAGGCGAGTCTGTTCCAGTTGTTTCTGCTTCTGCTATTTCATCTGTAATAAAGAATCATCTTTCTGCGTACTTGATCTTTGCAAAAGAAGTACCTCAAGTTGTATCTAATTTGTCTACCTTAGATAAAGACAGGTCAACTTTTTTGAGTGGTTTCAGTGATTGTTTTTCGGACTCTTTGCCGGGGGAGTTAACTCCTGAGAGACCCGAGGATCATACTATAGATCTTGTGCCAGGTTCTAGTCCACCGAATAGACCACCATATAGGGTTAGTGCAGCCCAGCAGAAAGAGATTATGAGTCAGGTCAACGAGCTTTTAGAGAAGGGGCTGATTCAGCCGAGTTCATCCCCTTTTTGTTCGCCTATACTCTTAGTGCAGAAGAAGGATGGTTCATGGCGCATGTGCATTGACTATCGTGCCTTGAATAAGAATACCATCAAGAACAGGTTCCCCATACCGAGGATAGATGACATTCTTGATCGGCTTGAGGGAGCGTCATTGTTTACAAGAATAGACCTAAAGAGTGGGTATCATCAGATACGCATTAGGCCAGAAGATGTCCATAAGACTGCGTTCAGGACAACATTTGGTCTCTATGAGTTTCTTGTTATGCCCTTTGGTCTCACAAATGCTCCTGCCACGTTTAATAGAATGATGGACAGAATTTTTAGACCACATAGAAACTTCGTGGGTACCTTCTTTGATGACATGATTGTCTATTCGAAGTCTGAAGAGGAGCATAGGGATCACTTGACTGCAATTTTCAATGAGTTACGTAAGAACAGACTACTCATTACTGCGAAGAAGAGTGAATTCTTTTTGCAAGAGATTCACTTCCTTGGGCACATTGTTTCAAAGGATGGGGTACGCATGGATCCCGCTAAAGTGGAAGCAATTAGGTCATGGCCAGACTTGAAGTCCGTACATGACATTCGAAGCTTTCTAGGCTTATGTTCCTACTACAGGAGGTTCATCCGAAATTTTGCTGAGATTGCTTCTCCACTCCATGCACTACAAGGAAAAGGAGTTACTTTCAAGTGGACAGCCAAGGAAATTTTAGCGTTCAAACACTTGAAAGAGAAGCTGACTTCAGATCCGGTAATCATTTTGCCAGATCTTTCAAAACCTTTTGTGGTTCAGTGTGATGCATGTGGCCATAGTCTTGGTGCAGTTCTAATGCAGAATGGCCGAGTAGTCGCATATGAGAGCAGAATTCTTTTGAAGACTGAAAGAAACTTGCAAGTTTATGAGAAAGAATTGCTGGCAGTAATTCATGCTCTCACTAGTTGGAAACACTATCTGCTAGGGGCTGATTTTGTTGTCCAAACGGATCATCAAACCTTGCGATACTTTCTCACACAGACGAAGTTGTGTGAGAAGCACATGCGATGGGCAAACATCTTGTCAATGTTCCATTTTCAGATTGTGCATGTGCAAGGGAAAAAGAACGTGGTGGCTGATGCGTTGTCACGAAAGCCCCAAATTTCAGCAGTGTCAATTCCGTACCATTGTCAACTAGACGAAATGAAGACACAATATGCTGAAGATTCAGATTTTGCAAGGATCTATGACCAGCTTGCTGATGGGCAACATCATGAGCACTATATGCTTAAGAATAACTTTCTCATGATGCATGGAAAGTTATGCGTTACTAAACAGTTACGGCCAAAGATTTTGATGGAAAGTCACGCTCCACCTTATGTTGGGCATCGTGGAATTGATGCGACAGTGAAAGGGGTTGAGGCATTCTTCTATTGGCCAACTTTACGTCAAGATGTTGACACATTTGTAAGATCATGCTTAGTATGCCAAAAAGTCAAATTTGACAGACAAAAGCAACCGGGATTGTTGCAGCCATTGCCGATCCCTGATAGGCCATGGGAAAGCATAGCAATGGACTTTATCTTTGATCTTCCAAGGACGCAAACAAGCAATGATGGGATTTGGACTATCATTTGTAGGTTCAGTAAGCAGGCCCATTTCATTCCTGTGAGGAAGAAGATAAAGCCAGAACACATGGTCAAGATATTCATGAGCAATATCTTTAAATACCACGGGATACCTGAGTCAATTGTCAGTGACAGGGATCCACGTATGACGAGTCTTTTCTGGAAGGCATTGTTTGAGAACATGGGCACTACGCTAAAGTTCTCTTCTTCGTTTCATCCGCAAACTGATGGACAGTCAAAAGAGGCAAATTCTACTGTTTTGGACCTGCTCAAATGTTATGTGTCAGAGCACAAGGCAACTTGGGAACACCATCTTCCATTGGTTGAATATGCTTACAATAACACTGTGCATATGTCAACAGGTAAGGCACCATTTGAGATAGTGGAAGGAGGGAAGAAAGTCCCGCCCATTTTGCAAACTAAGGACAAGATTTTTGAGGCAGACAAGTATGTGCAAGATATGGATGAAACATACAGGAAGATAAAGATTGCTCTTGAGAAGACTCGGGCTAAACAAAAGAAAGCTGTTGATCGTCACCGTCGTGAACTTGTATTTTCACTTGGTGATTGGGTGCTTTTGCGTTTTGAAAAGGCCAGGTTAAGGAAAAGGAAAGGCAAGGAACACTTGTTTCCTAAGCTCAGTATGCGATATTATGGTCCTTTTCAGATTTCAGAAAAGATCAGCGATGTAGCTTACAGATTAAAGCTACCAGAAGGCTGGAAAATACATAATGCTTTTCATGTCAGCCTTCTAAGACCCTTTGTTGGTGATGTGCCAGAGAATATGCTTGATGAGGAACAACCCGAAGTGGAAGAATTGGATGAAATCCTTGTTCCTGAACAAATATTGGCACATAAAGAAAGAAAGGTTAGAGGAAAGGTTGCAAGACGCTATTTGGTGAAGTTCAAGAACTATCCATCGTTGGATGCCAAATGGATGGAAGAGTCTGAATTGGTTGATTCACCTCAGCTATTGCAATTGTATCTTGAAGCCTTTCAGATGGAACCCACAGTGACTTGATGTAGCCTTTTCTGGAGCAAGGCAAGAGCATGGTTCATGATGCTCAAGAGAGTAGTTAAGCAATTGTATCTACTCTTTCCATACAGAATTTAGCTAGAGAAGTTTGTGCTTGAGAGTACACTAGAAGACTTCTATGCTTGATATATGTGTCGTAGCGAGGTTGGTGGGATTGTTTAATCGTCCAACGCTACCTTTCCGGAAGCATGTATATCTTGGATTCCCATCATAGAATATATGTGATATCAGGAGATACTGCATGTATTATTGGCATGCAAGCGAGGTCGCTTGCAATATTTCAAGGGTGGGGTGTGTCACCAGGAGGTGTATTTTTCCTGTTGCCTTCCGTAAATAAGTACTAGATATTTTTATTTATTTTTATTTTTACTTGTTTTCCCCGGAACCCTTGAAAAGATGCAAGTGGACATTGCATGGCCAGTGTGAAACGGCTGCGGCCGAATAGGTTTCTCACAGCGGGAGTCTGGGTCGGTCAGTCTGGGACTGGTCGGGCCAGTTAGCACTGAATTCTGATGAGTTTGGAAGCCTGTGTGCGCCAAATGAAATCTGGGCCACTCGGAAAGTCACTTACAACTTTATAAGTCAGTGGGAACTAGAGAATTAACTCAAAATGGGCAAACTGGACACTTGGCGGCTCCTGGTGCAGTTTTCCACTTCCATCAGCAAGAGGGGGCGCCCAATTTGAGAGAGGAGGCTGATTTGACTCATAAGTGAGCTACAGTGTGTGTGTGAGTAGTGGGTGCAGGTCTACAGCTTTAATGGAAAGCTTGCCTTCTCCTCTGTCTCATGTAGCGCGATGATTTGCTCTCGTGCATCTCTCTCTCTCCCCTTTGGCACATATGGTAATGCCCCACTAGTTGGGCTACTCAGATGAACATGTACAGTTCGGGGGGTTTATGCGCGTTTGCCAAGGCAAGAGCCTTCTGAACAGGAACCGGATTAGCTAATTGCTAATCCCCAACAGGTACGCACAGTTCCATCGCGAAAGATTGCGAGTTCGGAGAGTTTTCTCGCGTGAAAACTCGTCCGATTCACAGGGGAACTATCCCATTGCGTGCGGGAGCCCTTGGGACACGCGTAGGCGTGTTCGCTCCGCTAAAAACGATCCGAAACAGCGAATTACAGCCTGCTGTGTTTTTCTGCAGGTTTAGGGTTTCGCACCTAAACTGCAAGGGAACACCGGGGGAGCCTCGTGAGAGCCTTGGGATGCGTGTACAGGCTTTTGGGCACCCGGCAGTGAAAAACAGGGACTTACACAGCCCGCTGAAATTCTGTGACAGCTCACCAAAAAGCTTCCAGATAGCGAGGGAATCTGTCCTAGACAGGTGCTTTTGACCTACAGGGGTTTTTGCGTCGTTATGTTGCCAAAATCAGGTCGAAAACCTGCGTTTTCAGCCCTCGCCAGGTTTGGACAGCTTTGTGAAAGCTTGTGCGAAGTGGTCGGATCGTCTACCTTAATTTGAATAAAGAAGTACCGAAAGGAGCGCCAGTCTTTGGGGCTTACAGGGTGTCGGTCTCGTGTGCGCAGTGACATTCTAGTCGTTGGACGCAACTGTGTTCTCTTCCCTTCTCAGTGCTCTATGTAAAGTTAACAGGTAATTGAAATAGTACCGCCCTCTACGTTGTACAGGCCGGTTATAGTGGTGTTGGGAGCTCATATGTGGCCTGACACTTCATATGACGGGCCCGTTGCTTTCACACCTTCAAGGCTCACCCCGTCACACCACCGGCAGAGACTGTTCATGACATTTGGCTGGAGCTGATTCATACACTCGGGGGTGGGGCAGCTCCGACCGCATGTGGGATGGCCGAGAGACTTTCTTGCAACTTGGGCGCCCAGGGCCTTTCTTCACCATGGTCCAAGGTGTGCCTAGATGGCACTACCAGCCACCAGTGTGGCTCTTTCCTCCTCCCATATCGTGATCTAGCCCTCATTGTACATACTTTATTCTCGCTAGGAGAGTCTCCCCATGTTTCTAATGTAGCCCTCTCTCACAGAGGTGGTTTGAGCCTTTGGGCAGTTATTATTAACTAATGGGAGGATCTTTTTCTTGCAAAAATGAAAAAACAAATACCAGTGTTAGTTGGTATTCTTATTGAGACCCTTCTTTCTAATCTTGGCAGAAACACATCCCATGATCCTTTAAGCAAGCATGATTGCGGCGCCTCACGGAGATTTGTTGGTTTATCTATTGTATGTACACTATATATATAATGATGAACATTCACAAAGAAAAAATCAAAGAACTAAGTAGTAGAACAACCTGGCAAAATATGATGTTCATGTTAGGGTGATATCTGAATCTTTGTTACGTTTATCATCCATTACACCTGACACATTATGTGTAGTCTCTTGCCATGGTGTTTCAAAGAAAAAAGTGATGAAGTTGTATACGTCTTGATTCTGCAGCAAACAAATAGCTGTAGTTTGATAAAATCCAATGAAAGATCAAGATTTTGCTCATGAAACTTCGTCAGCTTTAGGTTCAAAAGACTCAAAAAGATCAAGATTGATCGTTTTTCAGTAGCAAGGTTGAATTGTTTGTGTCATGCTGATGTTTACTCTATGAGTTCGACATTTCAGGTATCGGAAGAGCACCAGGTACCATGGATCCAGGCGCTTTTGTTTTGCAGCGATTTCATGAGCCAGAAAGGGAAGAGGTATCACTGCTTTATAACAGGGAGGACCAAGGCTTGTCTTTTTACAAGAATTCATATTTGATTTTGATTCCTAAATCTTTGTTTCGACAACTTTTACAGAAACATAGTGCTCTACATGTATTTTGTTTGCAGATGGATGAATTGATAGCTCGAGTCCCTGTTCTTATTAGGGAAATGGTAACAGAAGGAATTGAGAAGACAGCTAGCAGTTGGAATGAAATTCGCAAGAGTCGCATGCTATTGACTCCGGAAGAAAAGGAAATATTGAAGCGGATATCATGAGAGGTAGAATTCATGCTTTAGCAGAATTATTCATGGTTGTGAGTCCACTCAACATCCTGACAATATGATTGTCTGAAAACTAGCATACGCTTGTTTCCTGTCTGGTCCTTTGTGTTTGTATTCAATGTGGGTACATCAGGGAAGAAACCGGCTTGTTGTCTCATAGTCACATAGGAATTTTTGGTGAACAGACAAATGTTTGAAACAGGGACACCAAGCTTGGGTAAATTGGAATCTGGGAACACCACTTCCTTGGATACGTGTGCGCTTTTTGTTTGGTATGTTTGCAAATAATTTGGAAAGATGAATAAGAAAGAATGAACATCAAACCAACCCACTGTTGAGCTTGTTTTCTCGACTCTGTGAAGTTGGTGCTAAGGTCCAAGAAGTTTACTTTGCTGGTGTGAGTGTTCTCTCTATCAAACACATTCCCCTATTCTAAGAACTTCGAACAGCATCCCCTTGTGACTATGGTTCTCATGTCGGGTTTGCCTGTCCACTGGGGTTGTTGCCAGTTGGTTCATCCTTCTAACCAAGACCTCATGGCATAATCTCCATGTTATACTCGTGAATAGTACTCATGGTTTCTTCTAGAGGATATTGTGTAAGGCTTAGATATGGTTGATAGTTCACCTCCTTGAACAAACATGTCATTATATGGTCCTTCTTGAGCAGCAGGGTTCATAATGTAATAAGCTGTGCAAGTCTTGTTATTTTATCTGGCACCTAGCATGGCTTTTAGCTTTTTTTTTTTTTTACGAGGCTTCTTCTGATGCTTCTTTAGAAAGGCTTCTGTTTTTTTTTGTTAAAGACGGTAACAGAAAACGATGAAGACTAGGTGTGTTAATCTCTGTAAAGTTATGGCTTAGAGCACCTGGTTATCGGTGACAAGTTAAACAGATAGGAGTTTGAGGTGCAATTTATGCTGTAGTGAAGTTTAAGCAGAAGCCAAAAAGAGAATATAAAAGACGCTCAAGAATGTTGAGCTCTTAGTGGAGCTGATATCACAAGCAAGTCAAGAGCAGGATAGCAAATAGTATGATGTACCAGACATAGTATGTATAGCACTTACTGTTTTTATGGTGCTTTAATTGTAGGGGGTGGGGTTCTTTGTAGCTTACCCGTGAAAGTAACTGGTGTTTGTTAATTACAAATGCTGCATGTGCTGCTTGAGCATCAAGTTTTTACTAACATGGTAATTCTTTTGCAAATTGAGAAGCAAATTCAGTTTTTGGCCTTATTGTGTTGCAGGCTACCTGAGGATGGTGTGTGGTGTGTGCGGTGTTGTCTCTGCGAGATGGCGTGGTGTTCTGGATGGCGTGCGATGGAGATGAGTAAAATGCAATATTCATAATGTGCGGTGCTTTGCTGCAGAGATTGGTTGCTCTTTCTGGAAGATAGTCTGTTCATGGTGCTTCATATTCCACAAGTCAGTAGGCTATTCGTGGTAGCTGTTTACTCAAAGCCATATCATGTTTGACATTGTATGCAAGCTCTGGTCTAGAGAGGGCCAGAGTATGCAATGTGTTTGAAGCAAGCTCTATTCTGAGAGGAACCAGAGTATTGGATGTACTTGGGAAACAACCAAAGCCTTGTAATATATTTGGAGACGGTACCTACGTGACTGTTAGTATGCTTCGTGTTGCTCGAATGAGTGAGCATTGGCTAATTAGTTTTACCAGTTTTTGGGTTCTCTTTGCTGTTTGTTGTTTTGAGTTTGTAGTAGATTCCAGGTATTGTTTTCTTTCTCTTTGTTTGGTGACTGATGCTCTTATATCTCATTATTTGACTTCTATAAAGCATGTTTCTTTTAGCTGTACCCTTCTTGCCATAGGATAAAAGCCCCGTATTAAGGACAGTGAAGCGGAAAATGATCAAGCAATAATGTGTGATGCATTTTCAGTGCTTGAATGAAAGCTCAACACCTCTAGTTTCAAGCAATGTTGGTGTTTCTCTCCGGAGCACTCGGTAGACAAAACACAATAGGTTTCTGAAGCCCTGTGTGAAAATGAGATCCCTGATAGGTGAACACACCCCTCAGGGTGAAAAAGGACAGCCACAAATGGGTATAGAATCAACATCCCGGCCTATCAGATCATGCCATTTCAGCTAAACTTTCCTTACCACTCGTGTCTTGATGCCCTTTCATCAGTGCTCCAGTGACCTAAAGTTTGTCCTACTACTGGGGCCCGTTTGCATGTAAGGGGTGTCTTAGCTGCTGCGATGCCCTCACCCTGAAATCACCCCTAGATTCTTTTCAGGTGGAGTGGTTTGAAATTGCCGATGACCCATACATCTTAGAGGTAGAGGAAGCTAAATTTTCTAGGTTTTCAATGTGGATACATAGTTGCACACAATTGAAAATATAATCAGGTTGGAGAACCTCTGATGCACAGCTTGGTAAGTTAATTGGTGCATAAACAGGATAGAATCGAGGGTGCTTGTGTGAAGACAAAACACACAGTAATTAAGGCGCTTTTGCAAATTCATTTTATTTGGTTTTGAGGTCAGTCATGCAAGCTTGGGAGGAAGCATGGTGTGCATGAGTGGGTGACGTTCATTATTATCTACAATCAACCCATAAAACCCTTATGATTCTTGTTGTAGTGCCCACCACACCTTCACTCTACTACAGGAACTAGGTGTACTTAGCAACTAGGTTAAATCTCTCCATACTTTCATTGGTACCGTCAAAAAGAGATGTGTAGATGGGTGTGAAAAACCAACATCAAGAGGTGGTCGTGTGCGGCACTCATGTTTTAAGGAAAATGAGGATAATCAAGTCCTGTGTTAAAAAGAAAAAGGGAAGGATGAGGACATGTATACATAGGATGTACCAGCTTATTAGGCTTTATGCAAAGCACCACTAGTGCTACACATAGATGGTTTATCATGCTTATTTATCAGAGCATCAACAAGTGCAGAGCTCATTTTGGTTATTTGGATCGATAATCAGAGCATCTACAAACGCAAAATCATTTGGTATTCTCTCTCTCTGGTTATCTAGATTAGTGTGATTGACGAAATCGTAATGTGTGCTTTGATTGTAGTAGTTGCATTGAGTAGATCACCAATTCCAAGATTGGTATCATTTTGATAAAATGATCACTTTCATTTGTTCCTTTAATTTGCCCTTATAATAAATAAATAATCATAGCTTTAACTATTTGTTCAATGTAAAAATATTTCTAGCTTTGCTTGTCAAAGTGAATTGTCTCGGTTCTCGCCTTACAGGTCATAAATACTACACAAGGGGAGATTATGTGAGACCTACTTCATGAGAAAGAAAGTATACAATAGAAAAGCAACAATCCTTCAATATTGTCTGAATTAATGTGGCCTTCTCATGCCTGCAATATACCCTCTTCGATTTGATTCCTTTTTTCAAAAAAGAGAACTCAAGGCGACCTGCCCAAAATGTAGGAAAAAAATACAATCAATCTTGGTACTTGAGTGCTCTACCTCAAATAACGTCTTTCTTCGTAAGGCGCCTTCACTGTCAGTGGCTATCCTCAACCAGCTATGTTGACAGTTTTAACATCAGCTTTCATTGTTGTTGTTTGTGTAGAGTTGCCCATCAAAGGAGCTATTAAGGTGCCCTTAATCAGCCGGAAGCCCACGAGCGTTGGAATTTTTGACATCATGGTTCTTGCGCAAGCATCGCCGCCCATCCGTCACAGTGATTGCATTGTATGAAAAACATTGAAAAAGACTTCGTTTTCCTACATGAGAATATTTCTAAATCTTTTTTGTGCAAGTTCAGTCCACAATAATTGGTAATTAGGGAGTGCAGATCCCCTCCAAAAAGGAGATGTTCATAGTGCCACGATCAGCACTTGCAAAAAGTTGGCTGCTGAGTTCAAAGCAACAATCGATTGAACAAATCTCACCAATAAGAGCGCTAGGCTATGAGTTGGCCACCGGTGTGCACTTTATTAAGAAGCTTTTAGTGAGAAAAAGTAATTTTTTCCTCTGAAAACAAGTAAACCAACTTCTTTGATGTGTTGTCTTATAAACCAGTTGAGAAAGGCTGAAGTTAGCCATCTCCCAAAGAGAGCCCCAAGACCTCCATTGCAGGCTCTCAAAGATCTCCATTGCAACTTCAAGCTCTCCATAGAAACTTCAAGCTCACCCACACAGTAACACCATCAACATACCCTTCTAAACAGCATTCAAGTATCCATGGCTAACCAAGGTGGAAATAGACGCCCCAAACCCATCATTCAAAGCATGGTTCTTAACAACTCGAAGGATGAGGAGCAACAATGGGAACTTCAAGTTTTTCAAGAAGGTGCTTGGGTCTATATGCAACCTTCCGTAACTTGTCCCCATCGTGTTTACCAAAGAAAAAACATTGATCAAAATTGGAATGGAAGGCTTCTAGGCTTCAAGCAGGTTGGTAATTTCATCAGATACTAGGACTCAATTTGGTGCAGTTTGAGACAACCAGATCTCTTTTTCCATCTACATATCTAGTAAAACAAGAACACAAAATGCATTGGCCTACATAAAAATGTTAGAATGAAAGAAAGTGGGTGGTCGCCTTCAAAAAATTCTCTTTAACTTTGTAGTGTTGCTATGTGTACCTCTAGTTAATTACCCTCTTAAAACAAATAAGCAAGAAAAGGTTGAAATCCTAGTGTTCCCATGTTCATACTTCTCAACCCAATGGTCCATAGGTGGTTCAAAGAGTTCCAACCTCCCTAAGGCCTTATGTAGGCCAAAAGGTCGCTCTCTATAGTTGAAGGCCACAACCTGGCACTACTGGGCATCCCGAAACAGTCCACAAATGGTCCCAAGGGTTGCGACACCCCCTAAGGCTTTATGTAGACCAAAAAGGACATTTCCTACATAAGGGATGGGGATCTATGGAATTCATCATTGATGATCTTCTACCATTGTTTCTTTTTTTCTTTTTTTTGGTGTGGGATTTTGTGGGAGGTGGAAGTGTGTGTGTGTGTGTTGGAGGGGGGGGGTGTTCCAAAGCGCATGTTCATTGCATGTTTGTGCCAAAGTTTGCATTTAGGTCACACCATTACGTATGCAAGGCACCCCACATCTGGAGTTTACATCAAGCTTGTGTCAGTTCGCGCTTAATTCATAACAAGTTTACAAGCATCGAGTTTCTCTTGAGTTTATATTTTGATCTATGTCTAGTGTTCTTTTGTTGCCTCACAACACTGAATTTCAGCCACGTATCTCCTCCGAAAGTAAGGTGTTCTTTAATGAAAAGAAGGACCATTTGAAACACTTGAGCTCAACTTTCATGGCGAGTATCTTAGAAGATAATTCAATGTATCATATAAGAATGCATGCCTTAAATGTGAATTAATGTCAATTTCCTTGAGGTGTAGAAGATATTGTGGAATAACATCTTTTCTCTAAGAAGTACTAATGAAGGTGTGGTCACAAATTTTCCTTAACCGAAGTTAGGTATTGAGAATTTATCCCCCTTGTATGGGATTAGACATTGCCCATTACACATAAGGTGTTCCCAAATTGAGCACATATGGTGTATATTGTGTCATAATGTGACGGAAGAATGAGATTATGTGATTCTTAACACACCTTCCAAGTTGGGTTCGTGGCAAAGTCGATGTGGGAAGGGATTTAAGAGGTTGCCCATGGCAATGAAAAGGAACCTAATCTCGTACTTTGCATACTTAAATAGTCTTGTAGTTTCTCTCTTTCAAGCCTAGTTAGTACCTTAGATTTATAAGCGACCTTAATATTGAAAAATGTTTCTTTTGTAACTGCCTATTTGAGTAGGGGGTTCCTCAACGGGTAATGTAGGTTGATTAATCAACATATGGTGATTTTTATGTAGACCCAATACTTTGATGTAAACATAGTACAAATGCTTGCAAGCAAGGATCGGTTTTCTTTTCATGTCTTTATTTTGAAAATATGGACATGAAAAATAGGGTTCTGTCTACACAACCACTAAGTAAGAGTTCTCTCTTTGAGGTGAAAGTTCACATGGCAGTTCTTGACAACTATTATTCATGGAGCACAAGAGCAATCAAGGCCTCTAAGATCGTAATTCACTTCTCTGCTTCCCTTGATATCCCATGTCACAATTTTTTGCTATGACTATATTAAGGAGTAATAGTAGAAAATGCTCCTTGAATAAATTCTAGAAGAAACCCTGCATGCTCAATAGACTCCACCCGTCCTTTGTGATGTTAGTTCCCCTTTGCATAGGTCACAACAAGGGATGGTCAGGATTTGTTTGCACACTGTGATCCACCTTTTGTGTGTGGACAAGGTCAACACACAACTAGATTCATATGTCCCTTTGGCTTTGTGGATCCTATATAGTTCCTCTCTGGCCAAAAGTAGAGTGCTAATAGCCCTTGGGATCTACTATGCAATATGTTTGTGCATTTCTTTCCTTTAATTACAACAAGGCATCTTCAATGGCTATGAGCAGAAATTCTTCTCAATGTCCAATTCCCATTTGCAATCTTCTCCTCAACATGAAATTCTTGGTTGTCAAACCTCCCTCTAGTCCAACCAATAGCAATATGACAAGGTGGCAAAAAACTCTGAAGATAACACGAGAGTCGAGTACTAAGGCAACAAGTGCAACGTGCTTTTGTTTGCAATGCATGTGGTCACATGGTTCTTGAGCTTTAGGTACTAAACTTGTTATGGAGAGGCAATTGGATGTGGTAGTAAATTTGCAACATGCAAGCTTGAGCAACAAGTCTATGACCCTAGAATCACTGTGGAGTATGAAAAGCTTGTAACAGGTGTTGAGTCAACCTTCAAGGACCATTCCTAAAAAATGTTATTGCAAACCCTGCAAACAATGTCAGCTTCTTTCAACTCATCTATAAGTGCAATTAGGCTAAGAAGGGATTAGTGGTGCTCACTAGGGAGAAGCTCTTCATTCTTGCAACAACAAGTCTACATGCTAAGAGGTAATTTCTTTACCATCCTTAGGAGCTTGTAATGTTTTTTTAGATTCATCTCTTTGCCTACAAAAAGTAGAGATCTTACACATGCTAGTCACATGTAAGGCCAAAGACAACATGGCCCATTGCATGTTTGGGGATAAAGAAAATCCTCCTCCACACACATAAGGAGTTCTAATGGGAGGCTACAATGTCCAATGCGGAAGCCATGGTGGAGGAGATGCAAAGCTTGGAGGACGATCTGCTTGTAGGATTCTCCGAGTAGGTGTATTCAATTAAGTCGCATGGTTTACTATTGAGTGGTGCATGGTTCTAGTAGGTATATCCAATTAAGTAGCAATTCATAATTGTTGTTGAGTGGGATGTGCAGGTATTGTATTGACCAGAGCTTCTTCACATTGATGCATGAGTTGTATTTCGAGCTTAATGCTACGAAGGCTACCAACAAGCTCCCCAAAATATACGAGATGGTTGGTTTATAGGCATGATCACACAACCTGGCCCAACTAGTGAGATTTATTTAGTGCCCTTGAATAATTCTTTTTTGCGCGCGTTTCATCTTTGCTTGCAAATGGGTGTGACAACTCATCGCTAATGGAGTACTAGAGGTGATGGCGTTGCTCATAAGGTCATGCATTGTGCCAAGTAGCAAGAAGGATATGTTGTCTGCATTATGAAAGGACCGTGAAGTCACCAAATGGGAGCTAGTCCAATGCCTCGGTGTCTTGTTATCCACTTGGCACACTTGCGAGAGGGGAGGCCAAGCTGGGTTTGAGTTTGATTTGGCCGAGCGTGAACAACACAATCATGGCAAGGTCCCTACATCATTAGGTTCACCATCATGGTGAGGGCCCAAAAACAAAGGCTCCACTACCAAGTCACACAGAACCCCTTCCCCAAAAATTCCATTGGAAGAGGGTGGTTTGGATAGTAGGAATATCCATAAAGTAGCTACTCCTAGAGTAGCCTTCGTGAAATAGGAACTTTGAACAAAATGGTGGCTAGGAAAGGAATGTAAGGCATAAAAACAATGAAAACTTGTACTTTATGTTGGGATGCAGGCTTTTGTTGCATCTCTTGTGTGAACAATCTCTTCCACCTAAAAAAGTGACATGTCACTAACCTATGTGAAGAACCTCTTACAATCCATGTGTAAAGCATAGGCACTTGTGTTTGTGTATAAGCACCCACATATATGCTTCATGTGTCAAAAGGTTTCTTCTTTGTATTTGCCTATATAGAGGCACATTATGCTCAATAAAACTAAGTCTATTATTTTGCAACCATACTCTATTGTATTGTGTGCTTAAATCAAAACCTCAGCTAATTCTACTGTAACCATGCTTATGTCATAAATGGCACCCTAACCTATCCACCTTAACCTATCAAGTGGTATCAGAGCTGCTGACGGTTCCACACCTAGGCCTGTTAACCTCTTCATTATTAACCTCTTCATTTGATTGCCATTAGTAGCTTAATTAGTTGCACTTAATCTTTTGCATTATTAATAAAATTTACTCCTTAATCATCACCTGGGATCTGAGCATGCTCCACTACCCATGATGCTTAGGTAAGAGGGAGTTAATTCTACATAATTTTTTTAATTGGTTTTTGAGTTTTAGTGTCAATCTCCTTGCACAATTTTGATCTTCATTTAGTTATTTTGAAATAAGAAGATGCTTGCATTGCTTGTATGTGAGGAAAGTGTTCATCAAAAGCTTTTCATAGACTATATGCATGTTTTAATTGGATTTCGGAAGGTCAATTAATGCTTTGATCAAAACCTTACACTACACTAAGTTCATTCTCTGATTTTTTTTGCAGTAGGACAAAACAACAGTGTGTAGTGTGTGTAGTGTGTGGTGTGTGTGTGTGTGTGTGTGTGTGTGTGTGTGTGTGTGTGTGTGTGTGTGTGTGTGTGTGTGTGTGTGTGTGTGCGTGTGTGCGCGCGCTTGAGAGCATTTAATGCTCAAAAATATTTTTCTTTTGGGTGGAAAAGTCTCTGAACTTGTTTGGATTTTTTTTTATTTTCTTGAAAGGCCACATTTATTAGAAGGTCAAGTTGCTGCCGACCTGCCATTCGACCTGCCATTTGATTTATAACTCATCTTTTGTCCGGCCAAGGAAAGCTCGTCTTAAAGTTGTTGCAGCTCCTCAGTTCAAGCCTAAGGCTCACCCTATGCTTGCTATTGGTACCTATTCATAAACATGCTCATTGACTCGTTGTGCAAATTAGTTGTGCAAACTTCAGAGGCTTGCTCGAACCTCATTATATGTTATTAGCCATCGACTATTGTTTCCCACTCCCACTCGCACACTAAACTCTCATTGGACCCCTTTGTCTCCTGGCACATAGGAATCAGGCAAGCCATTGGGCTACTAAATGCTCATTGGACCCCTTGGGAGACTATCCAATAGTCTTCTAGAGAGCTTAATTCTTATTGGTTCTTTATTAAGTATTTTTAAATGAATTAAACTAGATTTACTCTAGCCTAATTCTCATATCCACCTCCATGGCCATCCAATAGGATTTGAGTGTGGACATCTCGGCTAGGGAGCTGACATGTGTCCCTCATTCCCTTTGTGTAAAGGAAGCTTGTGTGTGTGTGTGTGTGTGTGTGTGTGTGTGTGTGTGTGTGTGTGTGTGTGTGTGTGTGTGTGTGTGTGTGTGTGTGTGTGTGTGTGTGTGTTTCTCTCTCATCCCCTACTTGCAAGGATCGCCCCCTCCTTTGTAGGAATTTTGATGACTTTTTGGTACACACACAAAGCATCCAATTTCCCTAGTGTTTGACCTTTGGACACAACCTTTGAATTTTGGGACCTTAGCATTTTGGAAGTCTTAATGGAGTGAACCTTAGGGTCTTTAAAGCCCATTGTTGCACATTGCTCTTTTGCAGATGGCCCCCCCTTTGGATCCCTATTTTTCCTCCTTTGGATCCCTACTGTGGCTGGTTTGCCAGCTTAACCAATATTCTAGCTTTTTCTCTCCTGACACTTCCCCAAATTAAATGATCAGTTTAACATGAGAAAATCATTTAGATGAATTAAATATTAGTTATTATGACATTACCTCTCTCTTGAAATCATAGTCGTCCTCGACTACAGAGTAGAGAAGATAAAGCCTATTCATTAATCCTTTTTCTAGCGGGTAGAGGATCCCTATCTTACCCTACGACATCGTTCTAGAATGGATGACTAGTCCATCTGGCGCCTGAGAGCCTAAGCTGCCGCAAGCATGTCTGCACATTAGTCCTATCAATCTTCCAAAGTAGAGTGACAAGCTCTACTTGGTGTTAAGGAGACGTCGTCTCCGCAAACTTGATTCTAAGCATGCATACTACTTCACATTTGTGCAAAATAAAGAAAAAAGAGAGTCTTATAAGACAAAAATTTGTTCATTTTTACATTTGCTTACTCTAGGGAAGCATTGTAAGCATTGACAAGGTTTAGGTTATCCTTTAATTGTATGCCTTGCATTCATCTAGCATCTTCAAAAGAATAATTCTTAAACTTAATAAGCTATCGTCGGATAGTCTTACCGCCTCTTAATACCTTGTCTTCATGTCGGAGAATGGACTCGGGCTCCAGCACCTCTTCTTGGTCCTTGATCTCCGATGGGTCTTCAATAGTTGGTTATTGAGGTGGCTCTCCTTTGTAAGGCTTTAGCAGGCTCACATGGAAAGCATTGTGTATGAGCCAATGGCCGAGCAACTTGAGTTGATAGGCCATCTCATTGATTGGTCTAAGAATCTGGAAGGGACTATAGTACCTTTTTGCTAACTTAGCATAGTACTTTTGGTATCCCATAGGATTCTTGCCCGTCGTGTGCCTTAATCGAGCCTTGGGAAATTTAAGTAAGACCCAATCATTTTCTTTAAAGGTTTGGACTCTTTTGTGCTTATCAGCAGTAGCCTTTTGCCTTTGTTGTGAGATAGAGATAGCATCCTTAATCTTTTGGAAAGATTCTTGTAGGTCTCGGCTATACTCATCTACAGCGAAGATCTTCCTGTGTACCTTAAGTAGCAGGGGACTTTTTTATCTTCCCTCAATTACCTCAAAAGGTGATTTTCCTGTGGAAGTATGTACAGTGTTATTGTAGGCATACTCTACTAAGGGTAAGTACTTCTCTCATTGGGATCTTTGATCTACTTCCGTTACATAGGCTTTTAGTAGATCAAGAATTGTTAGGTTAGCTATTTCACTTTGGCCATCCGTTTCTGGGTGATAGGCCGAAGAGAAGTTTAGCCTTATCCCTAAATTCTCAAAGAGACCCTTCCAAAGATTACTGGTCATTCTAGGATCTCTATGTGACACTATGGACATCGGCAAGCCATGATACTTGAAGATTTGTGATATGAAGAGGGTTGCCATTTGATGGGCTTTGAAAGTCTTTTTTACAAGTATAAAATGAGCTTGTTTACTGAACCTATCTACTATCGTCCATATTCCCGTATTCCCATGGATAGACTTAGGCAATCCAAAGATAAAATCCATGGATATGCTGTCCCATGGTGAATTAGGGATTGGCAAAGGTTGAAGCAATCCAGGTTGCTTCTCTCTATCAAACTTCGTCTTTTGGCATACCACACATTTAGAAACATACTCTTGTATGTTTTCTTTCATGGTAAGCCAATAGAAATATGTTTCAATCCCTTTTAGGGTGAAATGAATCCCTTTATGCCCCGCATAAGGAGGAGCATGAGATTCACACATTACTTTCTCATGTAGTGAGCTAGTAACACATAGTCTATTACCATAGAGAAGATAACAATCTTGTAAGGTAAATGGTTCCTCTTTCTTCCCTAATGCAAGGGCTGAAATCACATCTCTAAAATCGGGATTAATAGCATACTCATCTATCATAGAAGATAGATCATTGTGAGTTGCTATGGAAACCGCATTCACTCTCGGCCATCTTGAGAGTGCATTGGCTACTTGATTATGCTTGCCAGCAATGTGAGCAATATGAAAATGAAACTGCGAAAGGAAATTTTCCCACCTCATTTGTTTTTTGGAGAGCTTGGTCTGTGTCATAAAGTACTTAAGACTTTGGTGATCCGTTCACAGAATGAAAGGAGTCCCCAAGAAGTAGTGCTTCCATGAGTCTAAGGCATGTAGAACTGCGAGGAGTTCCTTTTCATATATGCCTAGAGCTTGCTCAACAAGGTCGAGCCTCCGATTTTCATAGACTATGGCGTGCCCTTCTTGGAGCAAGACAGCTCCAAGGCAATCACCACAAGCGTCACATTGGACCTCAATGGCTTTGAGAGATCCGGCAGTGTAAGCACAGGTTGAGAAATAAGCTTTTCTTTAAGCTTTTTGAAAGCATTGTTCTCCTTGGCAGACCATGTATACATAACGTTTTTCTTTGTTAGGTCATGTAATGGTCCTCCAATTTGTGAGAACTTTTCTATGAAGCGTCTATAGTATGCACGCATACCTATAAAGCTTCTTAGTTCATGAAGATTCAGGCCATCCTTTTAGTACCTCTAACTTTGATGGATCCATTTGGATGCCATCTTGAGAGATAATGTGACCTAAATATTGAATCTCTTGCAAGAAAAATTCACTTTTCTTTCGATTAACATAAAGTTTATTCTCTCTTAAGACTTGAAATATTACCTGGAAGTGTTGCTTGTGTTCATCTAGTGAATTAGAGAAGATGGTAATATCATCAAAGAGCACTCCAGTAAAGGTTCGGCGAGGCCTGAATAGCTTCTCCATCAAGCGGTTGAATGTGGTTGGTGCATTGGTCAAGCCAAAAGGCATGACAATGTATTCGTAAAGACCAAATGTAGTGCGAAATGCAGTCTTTACAATACCTTGATCAACTATCCTTATTTGATGGTAGCCACTTTTTAGGTCAATCCTACTGAAGTAGGTGGACCCTTGTAGCTTACCAAATAGGTCTTCTACCCGTGGAATGGGAAACCTATTTTTGATAGTGATCCTATTTAGTGCTCTATAGTCGACGCACATATGATATGTGTCGTCTTTCTTTTGCACTAGTAACACAGGTGAGCAAAATGGAGATGAGCTAGGCCTAACCATGCCCGTCTCAACTAACTCATGCACTTGCCGCATAATCTCCTCTTGTTGAGCTTGAGAAACTCTATAAGGAGGTTTATTAGGCGGTGGACTTCCTAGAAGAAGTTCAATTGCATGGCCATCATTGCCTCGTTTAGGAGGTAGTTCACAAAGGGATGTCGTCAATAAAGACATCTTGAAACCCCTTGAGAAAATTGGATAACTCTAATTCCTTGTGGTTGTTTAAATTTTCTTTTGCTAAAGCATTAGGTTCATTTTGAGAATTTTTAACAAAAATCATGTACACGGAAATAAAGCTCTTTATTGACTTATTGAAAGCTTGCACATGTTCAATGGGTATGGTGTTACCCATTTCCTTAGCATCTATGTACATATCTTTTTCCCTAAACCTAAAGTAGATTCTCCTTTCAAGGAATTTAACATTGGTAGTCATGCGATCGAACCATGGTGGCCCTGCGATTACATCCTCGTGCTTGAGAGGAGAGATAAAGAAGTCCTCTTTGTCCACATAGCTTTGGACATGGAGCCTCAATTTCCCAATTAAGGGAGTGACTGAAGCTTCTTGCCCCTTGAAAGCACCATCTGCGGGTAGGACATCTCCCATCTCATAGGCTTGGATGCCTAGCTTGGTGGCCAACTCTGCGGATATGAAATTGTGAGTAGAACCAGGGTCAAAGAGAATAAAAGCATCATGTTCTCTTACCTTTTCCCAAGCATGGCATAGAGGAGATCCTTTGTGGTGAGCTTCCTCTTCTTGGATTTCGACCAAGGTAGCTCTAGGAGGCTCATGGCGGGTGTTCTTTTTTGGGACAAGCGCGGTACGCATGTCCTTGCTCGCCGCACTTGAAACAGCAGTTATCCTTGCGATAACGCTCAAGAGATAGTTTATTTTTGCCTTTGTAAACTCCCTTCTCCTTAGCTTTGTTGTTATTGGAATTGCCCTTAGGAGACTTTTGGACATTTCCCTTCCCCTTAGGCTCATTGGAGCCCTTGTTTTCTGTGGGCTTAGGATTTCTCTTAACCCTTGTTTGGAAATTGATTCAAGAAGCCACCATAGTATGGTGTATAACCGCAGATATAGTGCGTGGCCTTTGGGAGTTGGCATACTCCGCTATTTCTTCAGTTAAGCCCACACGTGAATGGATTCATAGGGAGAGAGCTTCAAGCTTCTCCATTCGGTGAGTACTTTGTCTTTGGCATCGGTGGCCAAAAACTGCTTCATAACGGAAGCTCTTAAAGCTTTCCATCTTCTTGCAACTTCACCATTTGCCCGTAGGCTATAGGCTAGATCACCATTGCCTGGTGGACTTTTGAAAGTGCATGGCTACATGGTGTAGCTTAGAGGACTCCGTGAAGCCCTCATCTACAAATACCGCATCGAATTGTTGGATAAAGGCCAAGACTTTGTCCGTAGCACCAAAGGTGCCATTGTAGAAGAGATGCTCTTTCCTCTCTCTTTGAACTTCTTAAGCTTGGACGACCTCTTCCACGTGGCATAGGATTTCCTATGGCCTCTTCTTTTTTATGGTTCGAAAGTTGAACCATCGCTTTCTTCAGAAGATGAAGAATTTGAGGAAGATGGAGAAGAGGGTGACCTCTTTCTCGCCTTTTTCTTGCCTTGGTTCTCTTTGTCCGCACCATCACTTTCTTCTTAAGAGGAAGAGGATAAAGAAGATGGAGAAGAGGGTGACCTCTTTCTCACCTTTTTCTTCTCTTGCTTTTTGTCATTTATGGTGTGAAGAAGTGTGCAATGGTCTTCTCCGTTTAGGAGGTGATGGAGAGCGTTTAGCCCTTTGTCTTCGTGGAGCCATCTCCGTCGAAGTGACAGGAGACTCACTTCTTTCTCGTTCCTTCGGTGGGGGCTCTTGAGTTCTCCTTTGAGAAGGAGATGCATCATTAAGAAGAAAATTTTTGAGCCCTTCGTATGGATCCTCTTCT
Source organism: Adiantum capillus-veneris (assembly GCF_014529385.1). NCBI lineage: Eukaryota > Viridiplantae > Streptophyta > Polypodiopsida > Polypodiales > Pteridaceae > Adiantum > Adiantum capillus-veneris. The sequence goes on from NC_140944.1 coordinate 151,212,783, forward strand.
TCTTCCCAAATCGGAGAGAGGCCTCTTTTGGGAGTCTCGCAAGGAGGCTTCTTAGGTACTCTCTTGTCATAGTGGGGAATTGGAGAATCCCATGAGCACGAAGCTACCGTTGGACTTCACTTTGGAGGGATGGATTGCCCATGGCTTGTTGAAGCCTAGAAACAAGGTAGTTAACAAGCATAGGGGCATCATTAGTAGCCTGCTCATTAGCAAAATCAAAGCTATCAACATTAATTTCACTCTCTTTACTATTGTCAGCCACTCTAACAACTTTTAGGTGTAAACTTTTTTTTAGGTGTACTTTGGCACTTCAAGCCCTAGTTGCTAGTTCTCTTTACCCCTTTAGAAAAGCACTCAAGCTACTGTACCCATGGCTCGAATACCATTAATTACAAGGAATAGAAGAGAGGGTCATTCAACACCAAAACAGCACCGGCTCCTGTTAAGCTTGTAATAGCTCAATAGTGGTTAAGCCGGAGGCAAGCCCCGTAGGAATCCACTATTAAGACCATAGATCTCGACGGTGATGCCCCGTTATATGCACGAAGGCAGGCGCATTGCAAGGGTAAAAAATCCCTATTCTACTTACTCAATTGCAATTAATAGTACCAACAATTTATAGCTAGCTTGAGGACCTCCCTTCTTGAGCAAGAAAAGAAAAACCTTGTCCTCTGATACCAATGTAACATTTAACGGCCTAGTAACTTGTGTGTAGCAGAAAATAACATGAACATAGTGAGAATTTTATTAGGATAGGATCCTAATGAGCATAACAAGAGTGGTTGGGTGGAGAGAGAAACAAGAATCATAACACCTAGTTAGATAGCATGAACAATACTTCAAAAGAGAGAGAAATTAAGCTATTGATAATAGTTGAGGACCAGATTTACATGGAGCCGGTCCCCCCTCCAAAAGGCTTTGTATTATAGGTTTCCCCCATCAAGGGAGACATTTTACAATACAATTCTTGTTCTTTCAATAACTAGCTAGTGCAATGAAGATGGAAGCTTCAAGCACTAAGCAAACACTTATAAAACACAACATCAATTCCCTCACGGTCTCAGACCCAAGACCTCACACACCTTTGAAGATGGTGAGAGCTAGCGGGGTATGAGAGTAGATTGAGAGGAAGAAGGAGTAGTCTTACGAGAAAGATGTACATCTCCTCACATAATCACTCAGATTAGCATAGCATAGCTTAGTAATTAGCATGGTAGAGGAGATGAGCATGCATTGACGCTTGGCTCTTGGTTAAATTTGCATCACAAAGCCAAGAGTTGTTGGTGTAGGCCTCCCTTCTCACAAGCTTGGAGTAGGTGATAAGCTTTCCATTCAAGCTTGAGAAGGAGAGAGAGAGTCTTCTTGCTTCACACATGAGCTAGTGTGAGTGTGTGTGGAATAATGCCTTGAGAAATTCAGCCCCCTCTCTCTCTTGGTCGACCCCTCATGCTATTTCCTCTTGCTAGCTTCCCATTGGACCCCTCCAGGCTTAGCCAATGAAAATTAAGTAGCATAAGTGATAGCCTTCTAACATGTGTCCCCCTTTCCCCTTTTGTGAGAGCTTTAGGTAATTAATTAATGCAACTAAATTCTCATTAGACCCCTTTGTCTCGTGGCCAATAGGAATCAGGCAAGCCATTGGGCTGTTGAATACTCATTGGACCCCTTGGGAGACTATCCAACAGTCTTCTAGAGAGATTAATTCTTGTTGGTTCTTTTATTAAGTGTATTTTAATGAATTAAATTAAATTTACTCTAGCCTAATTCTCATTGGTCCACCTCCATGGCCATCCCCAATAGGATTTGAGTGCACCTTGTGGGCATCTGGGCTAGGGAGCTGACATGTGTCCCTCATTCTCTTTGTGTAAAGGAAGTTTGTGAGTGTGTGTGTGTGTGTGTGTGTGTGTGTGTGTTTCTCTCTCATCCCCTACTTGCAAGGCTCGCTCCCTCCTTTGTAGGAATTTTGATGACTTTTTGGTACACATACAAAGCATTCAATTTCCCTAGTGTTTGACCTTTGGACACAACCTTTGAATTTTGGAACCTTAGCATTTTGGAAGTCTTAATGGACTGAACCTTAGGGCCTGGCCCATTGTTACACATTGCTTTTTTGCAAATGGCCCCCCCTTTGGATCTCTATTTTTCCTCCTTTGGATCCCTATTGTGGCCGGTCTGCGAGCTTAACCAATATTCTAGCTTTTTCTCCCCTGGCACTTCCCCATATTAAATGATCAGTTTAACATGAGAAAATCATTTAGAAGAATCAGATATTAGTTATTATGACAACATCTAACTTTACCAAATGATTTTCCCATATTAAATTGACCATTTAAATGGGAAGATAAAAGGGGAACAAGAGTTAGGATATAGATATGTGCTTCTAGACCTATCTCAATAGGGGACCAAAAGGAGAAATGGTTGCATCTCAATAGGGGTCCAAAAGGAGACGGTCTACCAAAGAGCAATGTGCAATAATTGCTTTAAGATTTACCTTAGCAAGGGACCAAGAGGAGAAATGGTTACATCTCAATAGGGGTCCAAATAGAGGTAGTCTATCAAAAAGAAATGTGCATCTAATAGAGCTTAAAAGACCTTAGGGTCAGCTTCATTAAAGACCTCCAAAAGTTAGTGTTAAAAAGTCCTTTGACCTTAGGCAAGCTAGGGCTGACCTTGAGATGGGAATCCTACCCAAGCATGAGGTGCTTGTTGGCTTGCTAACTAAAGTGGTTAAATTGTTTGTGGGAACCTTGCCCAAGCTTGATATGCTTTCCATGCTTAATTGACTAAGGTTCTTGTGGGAAGTGCAAAGTGCCTTGCACTCCGACACTTCTCACCATCTTGACACTCTTGACACTTTGTACTCTTGACCATCTTGACACTTCCCAAGATGGAGATGGAGAAGCACTCTCTCCTTGTGGGAAGTGCAAAGTGCAAGAGCTCCATCTCCTTCTCCAAGCTTGTTGAGAAGTGGAGAGACTACACCAACACTCTTGGCTATGGAATGCAAATCCAACCAAGAGCCATACTTCAATGCTTAAGCTTGTCATCTTCTTCATCTGCATTACTATTATATTATGCTATGCTAAGCAAGAAGAGTGATGATAAGTGAAGAACTATTTCTTCCTCCTATGGATGATTCTTCTTCCTCTTCCCTACCCTCATTCCCCGCTAGCTCTCTCCACATTCGAAGGTGTTTGAGGCCTTGGGATTGAGGCTTGGGATAGTTAATACTTTTTGCAAAGTTTATGTTATGCTCATGATGCATGAATCTTTCCATATTCATATCATCACCAAGGTCACAAGGAACACAAAGATTGTATTGTACCAAGTCTCTCTTGTTGGCAGAATCTATAATACAAACGTCTTTAGGAGGGGGGACCGTCTCCAAGTAAATCCGATCCTCAACTATTGTCATGTTCTCTAATACTCTCTCTCTCTTGCAAAAGTAGGCTCTACTCACAACTTCATATCAAAGAAGTTGGCCACCAAGTTGGGCATTCAAGCTTTTGAGATGGGAGATATTGTAGCTGCAGATATAGCTTTCAAGGGGTAGAAAGCCTCCGTTACTCCCTTGATTGGGAAGTTGAGGCTTCATGTCCAAAGCTACGTCCACAAAGAAGAATTTTTTATCTCAATTTTTATAGTGTGGGCATGGTAAAGCGAGTTCTTTGTCAGCATGATATTGCTAGTGTTCTCACAAAAGATGATTGTATCATCTAGTTCTCAATGTTAAAGGTTACCAAGAGTATTCATAACCATGATTCCTCACATGTTTCCATAGCTACTCCACCATCTTTAACCTTTGTACTTGATAATACCTCAACGGGTTGCTTCTTGCTACTCCAAGTAATAATACCATTGTCAAGAGAGAATACATAGCCACTTGTAGATCATCTATCCATGATATCCCTAACCCAATGTGCATCTGTGATTGTAGATAAAAAAACTGTGCATTCTCTCATATAAAACATCCCAAAATTGATAGTGATATCTCATCGTCCTTCTCGCTGCGACCATATGACTTTTACATGGCTTTGCATAAACTGACTCACAACATCCACTATTAGAGGATTCCAACACTTGTGTCATTGTCTATTTACTCATGCGCATATTTTCCATATTCATTATGTATAGTGCTATGTATAGGCATCTCGGCTCATCACTATTTCCAAATTGTATCATTATGTTTAATTTTTTTGCTTTTGTGGTTAACCATTTGTAAAAACCCTTAGCTATACATGTGAAAATGCTATTGTGTGAAGCTCATTCTTTTGAGAGCTAGGGTTAAGTGTAGAGGAGACGAAGAAGGTGGCAATGGAGACGGAGTTTCCCTCACACATAGCTAACATTGGAGCTCTAATGTAAAGCTAAGTATCTCTATCCTTTTCTCTCTTATCTTTGTGTGTTAATGTTGCTTTGATTTGTGCTTAATTACTATCTAATTTCACTTGATCACTCTCTTCTCTCTAATTCCCCACTTGTTATGCATTGGAGCTCTAATGTAAAGCTAGGTATCTATATCCTTCTCTCTCTTAACTTTGTGTATTAATGTTGCTTTGAATTGTGCTTAATTAGTATCTAAGTTCACTTAATCACTCTCTTCTCTCTAAATCCTCACTTGTTATGCATTTGCTTTATGTGTGTCCTTGATTGGAGTGTGTGTTGAAGCTTGCATGATTAGTGTAGGATTGTGCAAGACTAAATATTGCATGATTAGTGTGTGATTGCTAACAACAATTAATATCATTGTCCACAAGATTGTCAGAGATGGAGTGATGGATTGAGGCGTGTGTGCATAGATATTCTCTTCTCTTGCAGTCCCTCTTCTCTTATCTTCATTTCTTTCTCTCATTAGACTACTTTCTTGCATATTTTGTGACTCCATGCCTCCATGCGCTAGCTGGGTATCGATCCATTTATGGATTGACATTTTGTGTAGATGGATTGCATTAGCACGGTTGTCAGGGTTCCAATGCCTAAGATAGAGAAGTCAATAGTTTAGAAGATTCTTCAATTTTCAATGAGTATAGAGTAATTAAGATTAGGGTTTTGATTAGTTGCAAAAAATGAGTGATAGATGATGAGAATGTGCCAAATTTGTGCTTAATTTCATGTTTTCTCTCTCTACATTTCACTAATTGCATTGATAATTTTTCACTAACTGACTAACTTCTCATGAGTTACACATGTTTGTATGCTTAATTAAAAGCATGAACATCGCTCTTTTAAAAGAAATTTACATTTTTTTAATGTAGAATTGAGTCCCAAGTTAAGTGGTGTTGTGTTCCTTATGACCTTGTCTTTGCTCTCTCTTTCTGTTAGCATTATCATCATCCAATAGTTCGTGCCTTTGAATGTGTAGTTAAGTGATTTTCTAGTAATTAAGCTCTCTAATTAGCTTCTAATCGCATGTGTTTTTAATGCTACACGTAACTAAATCGTTGATTAAATGTATCATTTTCAATTTTATGTGTTGATTTTTTTGAAATTGAAGGTAACATGAGATTTGGTGTTGGTGTGTTGTAGAGAAGGAATCAACACGTAGCTTTAGTGAAATGTGAGTGCACTAGTATCAATGTTTAGATGCTAATTTTTACAAGAGTTTTTTAGATTTATGTACACTTAATGGTGATCAATTTATGTGTAAGAATCGTGATGCCAATGTATAGGCAAATTGCATATTCCATTCATCAATTGATTTTGTGCCCAATTGCTTTATGTATGGGCAATTGAAAGTAGAATTGTGATCAAATTGATTATGGTTTATGGATTTGGTTATTGATATTTGCTTTATGTATGGGCAATTGAAAGTAGAATTGTGATCAAATTGATTATGGTTTATGGATTTGGTTATTGATATTGTGCCAAGATGTCATCATAGTTTTGATAAAATGTATGCATAAATTGATGCATTTTAAGCATAACTGTGCAAAAAAGTATGCATTCACTTTGTCTTTTTTTTTTTTGCAAATTTGTGTAAAATGAAATGGTTGAATTTTTTATTTGGTCATTAGCATAAAGATGTGTAGAGATTTTCTTTAAGCTTATGCTACTTATGCCGCCAAGTTTGAGTCGAAAACAGCTTAAAAACGGACAAAATTGATGTCAAATTTGATTGATTTGCTTGTTGTTGAAAATTCATGATTTTTTTATGTGATATTTTGAATTTTTGATGCTCCATTTTGAGTAGAATAAGTTTTATGTTTTTTGAAATTTTTAAGCTATTTTTATAAATTTTTAGCATTTTTTTGCTAAAATTGATAATTATTTGCAAACAATCATTAATATTGAGAAACATTTACTCATGCAAGTGCCTCAAAGTGTGCATTACAAAACCCACAAATTCTCATTAGTTTTGGCCTAAATTTTTATTATTTTTAAACATTTTCTAAACGTTTTTTAAAATTTTGAGCAAATTTTTTTATCTCTTGACTATTTTTTTAATAAATAAATAAAGAAAGTAATATTTGCACCCAGCAACCCCCACACCCACCAAAATCCCTTTTTGCTTTTTTACTTTTTTTTGTTATTCTCTTTCTATTTTTTTATTTCTTAAATTTTTTAGTCTTTATTTGTAACTTTTTCTTTTAGTTTATTCAAAAATATCAAATAAATAATACTAGGTTGGTAAAGTGAGCAACTTCCTTGAATTATTTGAAAAGTTGCAAAAAAGTATTTAAAGTGTTCCATATCCACAAAGTTGTCTTATGAGGTGAAAAAAATGGTTTTTTTGTGACTTAATTAAATTATTTAAAGATTTTCAGAAAATTATTTTAAGTGTTTTGTATCCACAAAGTTGCCTTATGAGAGGTGAAAAAATTTTGGTATTTAATGTGTGAGAGAGAGAGAGAGAGAGAGAGAGAGAGAGAGAGAGAGAGAGAGAGAGAGAGAGAGAGAGAGAGAGAGAGAGAGGGGGGGGGGGGGGGGGGGGGGGGGGAGAGAGAGAGAGAGAGAGAGAGAGAAAAGAACTCGCTCCGAAAACTCTTTTTGGAGCGAGCTTTTTTTAAAGATTTGGTCAATTGAGCAATGTCTCAAAAAAGCTCACTCCAAACCTCAACTCCAACTCTCCAAGATCCTTCCAAGTCCTTCAACAACTTCTTTTTTATAATAAAAATCTTCGTATGATGGCCTCCCGTAAGAATCAAATCATGAACATAAATGAAAACAACGATAATCTCTCCATCAACATGCTTTACAAACAATGAGTGATCCATAGTAGACTGCTTGAAACCACTCTTCATCAAGAACTTACTTATCTTATCATGTCATACAATGCTCTAGGAGCCTGCTTAAACCATAAAGTGCTTTCTCAATTTACACACATAGTGCAAAAAATTAGGATACTTGTAACCTTCAGAATGTGTCATATAAACTTCTTCCTACGAGTCATCATTTAAAAAATAATTCTTGACATCCATCTGACGCAAGTTCTAGCCATGCAAACTTGTCATGGCTATCACCATTCTCACTCTTTTCATCTATGAAAATTGACTAAATGTCTCATTGTAGTCAAGACCTTGTGTTTGTGCATAATCTTTAATAACAAATCTTGCCTTGTATCTCTCCACACTACCATTTAGCTTGCACTTCACTTGGTATACATGGTTTGAACCAATTTCTTTCTTTCCAGACTCAGGGATTTCATTGACGTGATCACAATCGTGTGATAACGTTAATAACACCAGTAATTACACAAGAAAAAGACGTGATCGCGTTAATTATTAACGTGATCCTAGTGATGACCTGCAAAAACCAATAGAGTCGGTTAGCCCGCCGGGTATAAGCATGTTCGCTCAGGGCCCACCGGGTTTTTTTATTTTCCCAGCGGGCCCGTCGGGAAAGAGACATTGTCAGGCAGGCCTGCCGAGAAAATGAAAAAAACCCGTCCGACATAAATATATATAGTAAAACCTGTGCTTACCGTGGTGCTTTGACTAGGCAAATCCCTGGGGAGTGTATCGAGTGTCGGTTACAGTCATCTCCTTGTGAATTGACCTAAGGTTACAGAGTCACAGGTCCTTTTTTTGGGTCAAGTGTGATTCTTAATTTGGTAATCACTTCTAGAAATATTTAAATCCTTCACCAAACATAAAGGTGCAAAACCAAAACAATTGAGAATTTGGAGATTCATGCTCATTGCGATGAAGCCATTGACCCATATGAGGGCTGAAGTTGGTTTTAGAAGATGAGTATATGTAAATGACGAGTCGATAGTCACGGGTCGGATGTATTGTACTAGTGTACTATGTATATAAAGATCCTTGAAGTCTTGCATTTTTCACCATCATAGATTTGCGTTGACATACATTTTCACTGCACAATATAAGAGCTATAATCCTTAATTGGGTGAAAATAGCCTTTATATATAAATTATATGCATAAAGGAGCTAGAATCCTTGATTGAGTACAAGTAGTCCTCAATTGTGTGATTATATTGAAGATTTCTTGGCATTGTTTCATGCATTGGTTTATATATGGAGTGCATTATGTATTATGAAAGATTGTTAGTGCATGACATGACCAATCATAGATATTACTGCTTTCGTGTGTGTTATGCAAATAATTGACATCGTTTCAATGTAGAAGTTGATTATTCTTTGTAGCATTTGAAAATAGATGTGTCTTAATGTTTGCAAATTGAAGAGGATGTATAAATAATCATCATAATAATAATTGCATTAAAAATTCATAGCATTGTTGTATTTATAATGTCAGGTAGAAAGTGCATTGCAATGTGTATGTTTGCTCACAACATATGTGATCGTTATGTGGATTGACTAGAGTGCATTGCAAATCTCATATTGTGCAGATTTGATTACTTTCTTAGTGATTGGTTTTCTTATATATATTGAAAAAAAAACTGAACATCTAGTTCTTACGCCGGGTTAACGACCTAAACACCACATTTATGCAAAATCAGATGCTTCTAACAAATGACACTCAATTAGTCGCGTTACCGATTGAATGCCGCCCGAATCTAAAGAGCAATGATGGCTTGCATACGAGCATCATATAGACGCGTTACCAATCGATGCCCATATGTTTTTCTAGAAAGGGGAAGGAAAGTTGACTCACCATAAGGATACTAGAATCGTTGCGTCACCAACGTAGTACCCAGATAGTGAGCCAATACTTACCACAAGGACACCATATTCCCCGCGTCAACGAGGTGATACCCTTTGGTAAGCATTGTTTTGTAGAACAGCTAACGCACACACTCACATTGTGTGGTAAGGTACCTTATGATTGCACGTTCTCTTATCCTAATTAATCAATCAAGCAAGCCCGTTTTCATTTCATCGAGTACATTCTCTCTAATCTATTTGCTCCTTATTGTTATGAAGCTCTGACTATGATGAATTCCTCGTTGGTCTATCCACCATAGGCATTACATGTGGTATCAAAGCTTATAATTAATTAGTATCTCCTAATTACATTAGTTAGATACCTATGCAATCCAAAAGATAACAATGTTACTACCATAAACGAGTATCGTAGAGGCCATTGATGAGAAAATGATTTTTAGCCTATCAAGTTTGTCCTTAAATATTAAATCACTTTCTAGTTGTCAACTACTGGGTGCCACGAAAGATGCCCTTAAGCCTTTATTGATTTATAACTTGAGAGCTCAAGCAAGGGCCCTTGGTGCAAGGATGAGTGGTGTGAGTCATGGGAAGGTAGGCTAGGTAAAGAGGGCAAAGCAAAGGGGTGGGAAGCGGGCATGTCGGGCAGCCACGGGGTAGACGGGGTAGCTTGGACAGACGAGTAACAGTTTGGGCAGGCGGGGCCAAGTCGAGCAGGTTCGGGCAGGCATAGGTAGCCAGGCAGGTCGGTGGGCAAGTTGGGGCAATGGGCAGTCAAGGGTGTTTTAGGCCATGTGCCTTATAATAAATAAGAAAGCAAGGGATCTCATGTGACTTTCTAGTGTATTGAAGGCATTCTTTGATTTCTTTCACACACACACACACACACACACAATCAATGAGCATAGAATGCATGCCTAGGAGCTTAATCATTGGAAAACTTAATCTATCCATTACTTTCTCATGCATAATCCAAACATGGCATAGGAGGACTCAATTAAAAGCTCTTGTGATGTGCTACGAAAGCATAATTTTGTGTGTAGATTGAGAAGCTTTAATGAATTGAAGCTCCAAGCTTGGCAAAGTTATCCCAAAAACAAGAGGATTGTTGGAGCAATCTTGAAGATGCAATCAAGCAAGTCAAGGTGTTTCCGTGTAAACGCACATTTATTGAATCCAAACAAATTAACACATAATCTAGTGCTTGATCCTAATTAGCTCTAATCACTTGGTTAGGGAAGGCCATGTAGACATACCAAAATCCAAGGAGAGAGATAATTAGGTGTGAGCTTAATTAATATGCTCCTATGGAATTATGAATCGATTTAGTGCTTAGAGAGACACCCTGCATGCAATGTTTGTCCACCAAAAACATTGACAAGTTCAATGGCATTGCCTTTCACACTCAACAGACAAAAGTAAAGGGCGTACTCATGAAGAAAAATTGATGGAGCATTGTCAAACCACCATTTGATTTGAGGGAAGCCTCAACACAAACTTTGAATGCTCAACAACAAGCCAAATATGAGCAAGCACTTGGAATCATCATCACAGCACTCAAAGACGAGTTCATTCACCCCATAGATGATGCTACATCTACACTTCATGTTTGGTAGACCCTAGAGCGTCTTTTGGTGCTTGAGGTAAGCATTCCAAAATGAGCCTCAAAATTAAACTTTTATGGTCTCACTGTGCAAAAACAAGATGATGTTGCTAACCTCATGAACAAACTTAAGAGTATCTCAACCCAGCTTGTCTATGTCAAGGAACAAGTCCCATATGAGGATAAAATAGCCATCCTTTTCAAATCCTTACCAAGCAGCTTTGATAACATTGTATTTTTGCTCAAGGAGAAAGATCACATTCATGAATTTGAAGATGTAATCAATTCACTTCTAGAGAAATAAAAACAAATTGGCACTTACATAAGGTCTCAAAATAATGCATTTGTTGTCAATGGTAAAGGTTGCTCACATTGTGGCAAAAGCAACCACAAATCACAAGATTGCTTCTCCACCATTAAGCATGTCCTCGTTGCAACAAGAAGGGACATGCACCCAACCGGTGTTTCTTCAAACATTATGCTAAGAACCAAAAGAAACCTAAAGATTCCAAAGGCAAAGTACATATTGTGGAAAAAGAACGAGAAGAAGAAGGGGATGACATTGTTATCTATTGAGGATGTATTTTAGTGGGTTTGAAAACTATCCCAAACCCAAAGTTTGGTGGTAAGACCTACCCTTTTGTATTAGATTCATCTTATGAGCCATATATAGCTACACTATGTAACCCGTATTAGCTTTATTAGAAATCCATGCACTTCATGTAAGCTTTAGCTTATGAGGCCGTTTGTTGGGATAAGCCTTTAGCTTACACTCAATATGTGACCAACCCCTAAATCAAAGCATACTAGGCATGCACCCTTATGTGCATGCATGCATCCTACCACATAGATTTCCCTAACACGTGCTTCTTTACTATGCCCACATGCTACACAATTATAGTCACATGCTATTTGGTGTAGCCCACATGCTACTTGACCTTTCCCACATGTGGTGCATATCACTTTCTAACATTTAATGCTACCTTCCATTTTGAGTCTATATAAGGTCATAATGCTTAACTTATAATTTGCTCTCTTATCCTAACCAATCAAGCAAGCATGTTTTCATTTCATCAAGTACATTCTCTCTAAGTTGTTTGCTCCTAATTGTTATGAAGTCGTTGGTCTATCCACCATAGGCATCAAAGTGTCATTCTTGATAAGCATATCCATCTCTTCATCCATAGATACTTCCCATTTTGACTTTCCAAGGGCTTTCCAATTGCCTCTTGAAAATGTGCGGATTCTTTATATTAGACATGAGAAACCATGCATGCATAGTGCATAGTCATATAGCCACTGTATGTCAATTTGTACACTAGATTGTGTACCCTTTTTTACGTTCTTACTTATGGTAAACCCTTCTCTTCAGCTCTTACATGTGGACGAACGTACTTCTCAACAATTTTACTAACAAACACTCTCGCATCAGGTAAACATGGTCTTCATCAAAATTTTCATCTCTAGGAACTCTCTTCAAACACATTCTTCTTTCCTTTTTCATCTTGTTTCATATCATGTAAAGAGCCACTCCATTGATTCACACCATGTACTCTCTTCTAGCATTTTTCATCTTGAAACATTTCTTGTAGATGGTCCTGACTATTCAATAACATGACAAACATCTTTGTTCTCTTCATAAACATCTTCTAGCATGATCTTCTTTTGCTTATACCATGGTTCATGCTTACTAAATATGATATCCCTACTCACATACACTTGCCTCATGGTAGGACATAACATTTGTAGCATTTCTTCTCAACCGAATAGCCCAAAAATATGCTCTTGACTACCTTTCACTCGGTTTTCTTCCTTAGGTTTCATTTAGCACATGAACATATCAAAGACATCCAAACACCTTTATGTAGGAAACGATTGGCTTGATTCCATAGATCTCCTCACACGGAGAAATTTCATAAATAGTAGTTGTAGGTGTTCTATTCATGATGTGCACTGGTGTATGCACTACCTCAGCCCAATGTGTCATTCTCATGGTTGTAGCTATCTCTTCAGTGACTAATCTTTCTTTCAACAACTTCATTCTATTGTAGTGTGTATCTATAAGTAATTTCCTTATTATTCCTTGTTCACCCAAGTAATCGACCAAACCAAGTGACATGTCCTCTCCTCGTCCTTCAGTATGTAGGCATCAAATATGACATCTATTTTCTTTCTCAATCATGGTTTTAAGATCCAAAAACACTTTAGATGCCTTAGACTTTGCTGTTGAGAAACATACCCGTGCCACTCTTGTAAAATCGTCTATGAAAGTGATAAAATATCGGCAACCATTTGGTGTGTCATGATCACAAGGTCCCCAAATGTCCGAATGAACAATTTTTAAAGGACTTTTACTTACTCTCCCCCTCTTTGTAAATAGCAGACGAGTCTAATTTCGAGATTGAAAAGCTTCACAAACATAATCAAAATCAATATTCCAAATCTATAAAGTGTAAACTATTTGCCCTGTGTACATATGCTTCAACCTTCTAAACTTCACATGACTAATTCTCTTATGCCATAACTTTACTCAGTCATCTTGACTTGCTGACTTATCCATACATATGCTTCAACCTTCTAAAGTTCACATGACTAATTCTCTTATGCCATAATGTCACGGCTAGGGACTTGCTACGCGCCGTGTGCGAGCCACAAAGGCTCCTAGCACACAGTCATACAACAGACAAGCTCACAAGGAAGAATGGTGTGTCACTCACCTTCCTGCGTAGTTGCGAATGAAGGATTCCCGTGCCGCGAAGAAGAGGGAGACGCCGCTACGCCAAGCTCAACCGCCTCGCCGCCGTCGTGTCGCCGCAACGCTCGATCACACACACACACTCTCACACTCTCTCTCACACGTACACACACACACACACACACACACACACACACACACACACACACACACACACACACACACACAAGGAGATGGTGAAGGAGAAGGTGGAGATGGAGCAAGAGCGGCTTCTATTGCACAATGAGAGAATGAGTAAAAGTTAGGTTTAATGGCTTTTATATGAGCTCACCCCATTCACACTTGGGCGCCCATACTTAGCCAACTAACTCCTTGAATATTCTAGTTAGAGTGCGCCTGTCATCGGCGATCACCCTTACCCTGTTCCTATTGGTCCGACAAGCCCAGTACCTGACTCTAAATAATACAACGTTTATAGATCATAGGGTGTCCGTGTGCCGTGAGGGTTAACATGCCCCCCTTCCTGATGTAGATTCCGTCCTCGGAAGCTATCCAATTGAAGCTCGTGAGTCGAGATGGGAGAGCAGTCGACATGGATGTGCGTAGTCTTCCTCAATCACTGCAAAATCAAACAACATTGCCACAGTAATTGCATTCTCATATACAATTAAAAATCATATGCAATAGACAGACAAATTGATTGGTAACAGAATTTTAGACAATTTGTCAGCAATAAACATTAAATTACAATATAATCAAATGCATAAACAGATGTAAAGGTAAAAAATTAAACAAGTCCGGGGTCGCTAATTTAACGGTCAAAAGTCACTAGAGCTCGACTATTAATACCATGGGTAACTTCTCAATTTTTTCTGGTCAATTAAGTTGTTTAATCGCGAGAGCCAAGTATTTGATGTTCGAGGGCTGACTAGAGGCTATACCTAGAAGACCTTGTAGTTAAGCTACGATAAAAGGAATTTCTCATGAAATCATCGCCTGACTGATTACCTTTCCTTTGACCCCCCAAAGTCTTTTCACATTGATTCAATTTTGATGTGTGTGCTTATTTTGTATGCCTTGGGTTTTTTGCTTTTCAAGGAAAAGCGCCCACACTGGGAACCTCTAGGGCTCTAGTACCATAGGCGATACATGTGAGTGAAGTACCAATTTAAGCAGGGATTTCTCTTCTAGCTTAAAATTTTACATTGTGGCACTTTGATTTTTTGTTTGTTCATTTTCAGCATTTTAATTTTGTAACTTTGGGGGGTCATATAACACTGTTACCCTCCCCAGGCTCATCACATTAGTAAACTCCCTTTATAATACTTAAGCTAAAGGTCAATAGGGTTAAGCCCACTAGAAAGCCCTAGTACATTTCACACAATGCTGCCTAAATCGGATTAAGAACCTAAGTAACCATTGCGTATTAGGAAGGCATTCCCCATGGTATTAAGAGAAGATTTCTAATACCTAGCTTGGTCAAACTAGCTTAGTCGGACTGCTTGATTTTTAAACCTAGACAAGTGATTATGACAAAACATTACATTGAATTAAATGTTTGATACTAATCAAATGCGCTGAATATTATGCTGCCAATCACAATCAAAGCAGACAAACATGGATGCAAAAAGATAAGGGCAATGTTAATGGACATAAAACACCTGTTTGTGTTGATGGTCGCGCTTGATTTGAAGTGTGAACGAGAGAAAGGTTCCATGAAGGTCCAAATCCTATCAACATCAACACACTCCTGTACACACTAGGAAACAAAAGGAATACCTCCAGGAGGCACATTAGTAGGAAAAGGTACCAACACTTATTGAACACAACAAAAAACATAAGGAACCCTAACCTAATTATTTGCACTCCCCCTAAAGAGTCAAGGGAATAGGATATTGTAGAGGTTGGGAGGAAACCCTAAGGCTAAACCCCTATCCTCATCGTCGAGATAAACAAAGTCATCATCCATGAGACCATATGTGCCATCCATGTAGTCATGTAAATTTTCTTCTTCATCATAGGTGCCCATGTTTACTAAGAAGGTCACTAGACGCCTATAGTCATCTTGGTCAAAAGGGTAGGCTTGTGCAATGGGAGAAACGCTCTCTACTAAGTATGGATCAGACATGGTCAAGAGACGTATAAGCCATTCTAACTCCTCAAAATTCCTCTCACATGCTAGCGTACCTATCAAATCCAATTCACATGCAAGCACTGGAAAGACCATGTGAAACATTTGTGAAAAGTAACGAGGGTACCTCTCACCCAAGGCAGGAGTGGATGACTCTAGCGTACTAGCCATATCTGTATACGCAAATAGATGATGGTTAGAGTGCAAATATTACAAGGGTCGTGTTCTTGTGCATAATTTGTTTTTATGATTTGTGTGATGGCTCTTGCTCTTTTACTTTTTTATCTTGTTTTTGTGAGTATAAGGTTTTATATATACATTCCCTAAGATCGGAGATTAAGAGGTCAAGGAGAAAGGTTGAGAGGGAAGCAAGTGAATGATGGATGTCCACAAACACTCCCCCCTTCCTTGGGTAGATCATACCGTTTGAAATGAGCTTGTCACCCTTTGAAACCAATTGTTCCAGTTGGTAATAGGTGAGGATTTTTGCCAGTAGTTTTCTATTACCCTAGGTGCCTCGTCAAGTTGCAAGGGTGGTAAGGTACTCTCCCAGGATCGAACTTGAAGTGGTTCATCAGGCGATTCTTGAACACTGGGAGGTGTGGATTCTTTTGTAGCTTCATTGAGGTCCATTACTATAGATGGAGGCTGTGTAGAAGCGTTTACCTCTATGGATGTATTACATGAGGAGCTAGAAGCTTCATGGAACTCCCCCCTTCCTAAGCTAGGTGGAATAAATTGGGTTTGCCTTGGAGCCCAAACTAGCTCTGGACTAGGTGTGTAGCATTCTGTGATCTTTCCCTTCCCACGGTCTGCCATTGGCTTTAGCGTTACACTGTTTGACTCATATGGTTTTGTTGTCGATAGGGAAGGACACATCTTACGTTTAGGTACCCAAATTTGCTCATTTCCATCATAGTATCCTTGGGCTTTTAATAGTCGTTTAGGAATCCAACGCCACGTTTTCTTACATTTCTTGGAGCGAGTGGGACGTTTCTTACGAGGCTTCCGTTTTTTAGCATCAGCCATGGTTACTAAAGAAGCTTTAGGGACCCACTTGTATGCTTTCTTTGTTATATTAGGATGGTTCTTGTGTGTCTCAAGCTTTCTTTCAACTACATCAGTTGAAGATCTAGAGAGTTGGGCTATGGGGACGTATGGTTCAACCTCCTGGACATGCATTGTCTTGGGTTTTATTTCCTTAGGCAATATCTCAGGGACTATGGCTTGAGTGGTAGGGATAAGAGTTGGTTTTTGCGTTGTGACACCCCCAGTCCCCCAATCAATAGTGCATTTGGTGGCTATCATCCACGTGCGTCCTAGGTTTATATTACCCCCCATAGTTCCAGTAGGCATGACCAAAAAGTCTTGAGCTACAATTCCATTATCATAACTGACAGAAGTGTGCCAGATTCCAAAAACCGTAGTTTTTTTCTTGTTGACACCCTTGACTTGGATAATACTCTCAGATAGAGGTGGCTTCCCTAACTGACACCACACCCCATAGGATAGCAGATTATATTTAGCACCCGTGTCCAATAAGGCGTTATATAACACTTTTCCATCGGCACTATTTAACTCAATACGGTATCGTAGAGGTGTGTCAGAGTCCAACCAATCCTCTTCGATTTCCACGTGGAATGCATTTGTGACTCCAAGGTCAGCCTCTCGTTTTTGTCTTATACGTTGTTGTCGCTCCTTAGCCTCAGCTTGAGCTTGTATCTTGTTTAACTCGATTTGTGCTTTGGCGGCCTTCTTTTGATGAATGGCCCGTAGTTCTTCTTGGCTTAAAGGATCATAATATCTTTTGAATTTACTCCCATTGAGGAATCCAATGGTTTCAACTCCATCAAGAGTTTCCACACGAAGGGTACCTTGTGGGGTAATTTCACATACTCTATATGGTCCTTTACCAGCATATTTCAACTTTTTCTTCTCTTTACGTACTCCATACATAAGGACTTTATCACCAACTTTGATGTCCTTGTCCTTCACATGGCGATCAAACCACTTCTTTCTCCTATCCTTTTCCACAAGAGCATTTTTCACAGCCAACTGTCTCTCTTTGTCTAGTTTTTCTAAGATATACAAACGCTCGGTTAAGGGGTTACCATTCCATCCTTCTTGCGAAGCTACCCTAAGACTAGGAATGACAAACTCCCAAGGCATAACCGCTTCTTAGCCGTATACCATTTTGAATGGCGTACAATTAATAGCCACTTTATAAGCAGTACGATAAGCCCATAGAGCAGATGTCAACTTCAAATCCCAATCAGTGCGATGAGCTTCTACCGTCTTGGTTAAAATAGAGATTAGAGTCTTGTTGGTGCTCTCGGCTTGTCCATTAGCTTGCGGGTAATAAGGTGTAGACTTATGGTGGGATATCATAAAGGTCGTGGTAAGCTCTCTTATTACCTCATTTATAAATGGGTACCATTATCACTAACAATTTCAAAAGGGCAACCAAATCTTGTGATAATGTTCTCAAAAAGAAACTTAGATGTTGTCCTCGCGTCAGCTTTTTGTGAAGCCTTAGCTTCAGCTCACTTTGTTACATAGTCCGTAGCAACTAGAATATATCGAGATTGAGTGTTGCGAGCTGCGGGACTAATTGGACCTACAAAGTCTAAGCCCCATTTTTCAAATGGTTGGGTTACTTTAATAGGATGTAAGGGCATTCTGTCTTTGCGCTGTGTGGTCTTGTAACGTTGGCACTCATCACACCCTTTTGTAAAAAGTGATGCATCCTTAAATAAAGTTGGCCACCAATAGCCTGATTGCAGCACCTTTCTAGCAGTCAGGTCTCCTGAAAAATGTCCTCCTGCTATGCCCATATGTGCTTCTTGCAAGATATACAAATATTCATCCTCGCGGGCACAACGCCTAAGAATATCGTCCTTGCCTAGTCTATACAGAGTTCCGGCAATCAAACAATAGGGTTCACATTCTTTTACTAGCCTTCGAGCGATATCCTTACGAAGTTCTTTGGGTGGAAAACCATTAACTAAAAAGTTAACAATGTTCTCACTCCATTCAGGCATAGTCTCAACTATGAATAGGGAAGTATCGGGTAATTCATCATCAACTCCTGTAGGAGCTTCACCATTGGGTATGCGAGACAAATGATCAGCCATGATGTGCCTTTTATCGGGTCTCACTACAATCGTGAAATCAAAGTCCAGAAGAATTAACAACCATCGTGTGATTCTTCCTGTGGAGCATAGCTTGTTTACCAGATACAGCAACGCTTGATGATCCACATAAAATACAAACTTGTTTGCCAGAAGGTAGTAGCGAAATTTCTTTACTGCATAAACCATTGCTAAACCTTCTTGCTCTGTAGTGGTGTAGTTCCTTTCAGCATCGTTCAATTGACGGCTTGCAAAGCTAATGGGATAGTCCAATTTATGTTCTCCTGGTTGAGTGAGAACACACCCAATAGCAAAGTTTGATGCATCAATATGCACATGGAAAATGACATCCCAGTTAGGTGTCCTTAAAATCGGAGCACTTGCTAGTGTTTTCGTCAATTGTTCATAGGCCTGGTCACACTCTTCAGTCCATTTAAATTCAATGAGAATTTTGTACAAAGGACGTGCTATCTCAGCGAAAAATAAAATAAACCGTCGATAATAACCCACGTGTCCCATGAACCTTTGAACTCCCTTGTAATTGGTTGGTGGTGGTAACTCTAGAATCACTTTAATTTTTCTCTCATCGGTTGAGATACCATTCTTAGATACTATATGCCCTAAAATAACTCCATGCTTGACCCAAAATTGGCATTTGAACGGGTTCAATGAGATACGATATAACCTACACTTTTCAAACACCTTCCGCAAACATGATAGATGTTCTTTCCAAGAAGAGTAAACACAAAGGTCGTCTAAGAAAGCTTCACAAAACTCTCTCAAATATTCTTTAAAAGCAGTGTTTATTAATCGTTGGAATGTAGCAGGGGCATTTGTTAAGCCAAAAGCCATCACACGAAATGCAAACACGCCAAATTTTGTGATGAAGGCAGTTTTAGCTTGGTCCTCTAGCGCTATCGTGATTTGGTTGTAGCCTGAGTACCCATCTAGAAAGCTATAAGCTTCCTTGCCTGCAACTCTTTCGAGTACATGTTTGGAATATGGTAGGGGGTAATGGTCTCTTCTAGTAGTTGCATTAACTTTTTTGAGGTCCACGCACACCCTGAGTTTCCCATTCTTTTTTGGCACGATAACTATTGGAGACACCCATTCAGAGTGTTCAATAGGATATATGAACCCACATTTGATAAGCTTTTCTAGTTCTTCTTGAATGATCTTTGCGTACTTAGGATTCATCGGGTAGGGTCTTTGTTGTACGGGCTTCGCAGTGCTAATCATAGGGATCGTATGTTGGACCAGAGAAGGTGGAACACCTTTCATATCATGGTATGTCCAGGCGAATATGTCCTTGAATTCCTTGAGAAGCTCTTTGAGGACCGCCTCTTCAACTTTTGTGAGGTCTTGGGCAATAAAAACAGGTTTTGATTCTTCACCGGGGTCGGCTAATTCTATTTCTTTAACTATTGCCGGACCATCATAGATTCCATTATTCCCATCGATAGGTATTCTTTGGGCTTTTGTGTACACAACCTTTGCTTCCCCTGTGGTGTAAGATTTGAAATTTTCTGGTGCAGGATGCAAGTCTGTGGATTCTGGTTGTGCTTTGGTCTGTGCTTCCATTTCTGCTTTCTTGTGTTGTCGAGCTAACTCTTGGTTTTGACGCCTCCTTGCAGTGCGGCTCAACTTTGGCTTGTCTATGATCTCTAATTGGGCTATGTCATGGGGTCGTGGTCTACACCACATAACATTTTGGAGATATTCACCCCAATCGTCTACCAATTTACGATGAGCATCACATGCTCCTATATAACTGAGCCATTCTGCTGAGGATATCTTCTTTTTTATCCTAGCACGCACATTGGCTCGATATCGACGCCTCTTAAAGTTTTTCTTTTTCTTATTTGAGACCTGCTTTTGATTTGCATTTAGATTTGGCTCACTAAAGGAGTCCTCGTTGGTGTCCTCTTCACTCTTGAAGGAGCTATCATCGGTTGATGTGCTCGGTCCTTCCGAATGTTTTGACTCTGAACTTGCTCCACTCTCTAATTCATGAGATTCAGAATCCGTTTCACTCTGGGAGTCAGTGTCTGAGTCGTGTTGGTCAAAGTCTTCTATTGAGCTATCGGTGTCCCTGTCAGATTGGACTACAATTGCCTTGCCCTTAGAAGATGCATGTATGGCACTTATCATGTTCAGAGGTGCAATTTGTGGTACCTCTTCCCCCTCTGGTGTGACCCAAGTGGTTCCTCTATTTCCCCAGGTATCTATGGTTGCAGCTAGGTGTACCCAGTCTACGTTGTCTGATTCCGTCATACCCGGTAACACATCCATGTAAGGAGAATCTTGGCCAATGTCTGTATCCTTCTTACAAGTGTAACAATATTGTAGTGGGGCCGAGTGAACTGTGGTGTCAGAGCGATGATCAATAATGGTTTTACTCCCTAAGGGGTGTACCTTACCAGTCACCAAATCCACTCTAAGGATAGAGTCTTGGAATTGCAAATAGACATGATTTTTAGACCAATCATGAACCATTTGTGCTTCCCTCATGAATGGTCGTCCTAAAATCATTTCATATGACATAAGGTGTTTAGAGAAATCCATTACAATGAACGTATGTCGTACCTTGTGTCCTAGAACTTTGATCTTAAGATCCTTGAGCATCCCCATAGGTTTGGCTATGGTACCATTTGCCATCTTTACCACAATGTTAGTAACACTGAGGCGGGGTTTTCCCATGGATTCCCAACAATCTTTTGTAACGATGCTAACTCCCGCACCACCATCAAGAATTCCCTTTATAGTTAATCCCTTGGTAGTGATGGGTAGGGTCGCATTAGACTCGTCGCCTTCAAAATACTGCCCTAATTCGTTAATGGGTACCTCGATCACAGACTCGTGTCCATCTAAGTCAAGTGATTGCACATGATTTTCCTCATCAATCATAATCGAGTCAGGCCTATTTGGTTGCACAAACTGCGGTAATCCCGTTTGTAGCTCTCCATTAAGGAATGCTCGAAGTGCAAAGAATAACTCAGGATCTCCATACAGCTTTGCTATGATTGTGGTTCGGACCTTAGAAGACATGAAGTCCACCAGTTTGGCAACATTCATTGGCATTTTGCAGGGTGTAGGTCCTTGACTAGGAACTGGTGAGGATGGAATCTCATATTCCTCAATGGGATCAGGTATTCCTTCGTTAAACATCCTTTCCAACAAGAAAGGTGTATGCTCACTTTCTGATGTCCCATCCTCACTCCCTTCTTGGATGATACTAGATATGGCTAACGGTCTATGGTTCATGTGGGGTGGATGAACTTGCGTGGGAAACACTGTGTCATGAATTTTGACATGCATGGGTTCTGGTTCTAGTTTTCTTTGAGTCTCCTCCACTAAACCTCTTAGATGTTTCACCTGCCCAATCTCATCTACTGGGTTTGGGTACGTCCCAATCTTCTTTTTACGATTCTTCCCTTTTTGCCCCTGCGGTTTATCTTGGGGGTCTTGGATTGGATTTGGAAACACTTGTGGTGTTTTCAGAGGCTCTTTATGGTTTTCTCTTATTTGGTTTTCATTTGGTTCCATGTTACGGTTTTCTTTGTCGGTCTTTCCCTTTGTGGTATTGGTTCTAGTCTCCATTGTCTCGATTGAATCTGAATCATCCTCGAGGTCATTCATATACATGGGGTCATCTCCTGTTCCTATGTTTGTTTTGGAACTTGGCTTTGAATTTCCCGTATTCTGCGACCTCTTTCTTCGTGTCTTCTTTTTCTTTGTTTGGATAACTGACGCGGTATCTCTCTCTTCGAGGATATGGCCTGGCCCTTGAAGCATGGACTGTGTAATCGCATAAGCGGGTGCGACGGGTGGTATTGGCGATGTCACACTAGCAATTTCGACCAAATTTAGGGGTGTGATTTTAGGCGCATTTGGGTTATAGGGGCATTGGGCAATCAAGTGATCTATGCCACAACGATTACATGTGAGTATTGGCATTGCAGACGTGCTCCCTTGATTCATTTGCATCTGTGCAGCATTCTTTTGCAGCCTAATAGGGCACTCCGCTGCCCGATGTGGTCCACCACACTCGTAGCATTGAAGAGGTGGCCTCCTAGCCTGGGTGTTGATATTTTGACCTCTGGATGCGAGAGCAGCAGCTTGATAAACCGGCTTGACTTTCCCCCAACAATCTTCCATGTAGTATATAGGACACTCTTCCAATGTATCAAGTCCGTAGGCAATACTAGTGTCTATTTCCTCCTCACAGCCATCTGCATAAGCATTAGATGGCTCGCAACCCACTTGGTTCATAGGGGCGACTCTTGGATGCGGGGGCTGCGGTCCTAGCACAGGAGGTGGTAGCGGTGTAGCTTGTACAACATTTTGAGATCTAGGGACCATGTGTTGTGGTAGTTGCTCAACAGGTGGAGCAGGCATCAATACAAGAGCTCGAGGTGCATCCGTCCAGGCTACAGGTGGTCTATTTGCCATCATACGTTTGATCATTGAACAATCCTTAGCTTGGTGACCATACCTACCACATGCGTTGCAAGTTCCATTAAATTTTACTCTAAACGTAGGGCACTCACTAGTGCTATGTGGACCTAAGCAAATGGAACACCATTGTTGCTCCCTTCTTGGATACATGTGACTATTTTGAGGGGGTCGATTATCCTTAAGAGACTCTTGGATTGCCTTGGTGAGGTCTGTCAAGAATGTCTCAAATACCTTTGGCTCATTGGCAATGGGCTTTGCAGTCATGGGTTCATACTCAATGGCTTGTGAGCTAGTGGATCTCGTGTCAGTAGACACCCTCATGCCTGCTATCATCAAGTTGTCCTCTAATTGGATTGCATTGGCAGTGACATCTTCCCAGGTTGTGATACCTCTAATCACTAGTCCATTATAGATTCCTTCATTCCTCAACCCTCGAATGAATCGATCAAGCAGTTGGTTATTGTTGAAGCGCTCATTTACAGGGCAGCGAGAGTTTAAGTGCTTTAGACGACTAATGAAGTCCCTTACTGACTCTCCTTCCTTACGTTCGGCCTTCTGTAGCTGAGATGCTACACCCCAAAGCACACCTTCTCGTATGTACTCCTTTAGAAACAACCTTCGAAGGGTAGGGTAGATTGTTTTCTCGTCCACCCTTAGGGTTCTATACCAATCTCCAGCCTTCCCACTTAATGTCAAGCTTAAGGCATTGCACTTATGTAGTTCGTTGCGTTCCCCTAAGGAATCACATACTTGTTCAAACACTTCAATGTGTTTTCTAGCATCTTCGTCCCCATTGAATTTTTACGTGAGTTTGGCAACTTGTATTGCCTTACTTCTAGGCTCTCTATCAGATGCATGACGCATATTTTCCGCGATAGATCGACCTATGGTTTGAGCAAACGCTGCCAAGTCACCTATGTGAGGAGGCAGGGCCGGTGGAGGTACTCTTGGAATCATATGTGGGAGAGGGACAGGTACCGGTCTTGGCATATGTGTGGATGATGCAGGATATGGAACATAACCGGGCATAGGTCCACTCGGATAAGGGCTAGGGAGCGGCACTCGAGGAGCATAAACAAGTGGTACAATTGGAGGTGTGGGGGCCATGTGTGCATAAGGGGCTAGAGGCACATACGGTCGAGGCCCCATATTAGGTACTACGACACTAGGTAGTGGCACTGCGCTAACCGTAGATGTCATCGGTACATTCTCTGTCATGCCTATCCCTGGAGTGAGCATTGTGTTTTCCTTAATAGAGGGTTGAGCCAAGTTAGGGAAGCTAAAGTTGTCGCTCGGAGGCTCAGATTGCATAGAGACCCCAGGTGAAATGACGTAAGATGGGTCCATGGGGCTCATTAGAGGAGTCTCCATTTGTGATAGAGTAGGCTGTTGAGCCTTGCTCGTATCCAGAAATCTCATGGGGCCAGTTGAGAGTATATTTACCCCTCGGTTTTGCCTTTTTGATTGAATAATGCCATGGATAACATTACAGATCATTTTCTGTTGATCTTCGATGCTCGTGGCACTAGAGGTGGATTGTACAATCTCTATCCATCCTACATGGTAGGCGTGGCCAGAGTGTAGATTCGTCAACACCTCCGTGTGGAGGTCGTATGTCCAATGATCATTAATGAACAATCCTTCTAGAGTCGACGTGTTAACGGTTTCTTGTGAGGTAGAAGCAATGTTGCTCCCCGTGGTTTTACTTGTCACCAACGATACTCTAGAGGGAACTTTTGAAGGAGGCAGCTCAACAGGGCCTTCTTGGTAAGAAGTTGGCAAGATATCCACATGGACACTCTTTGGGGGTGTGGGGTCCACGTGCGATGTGAAAGGAGAGTCCACTTCCCCACCCCCTTCGTGTGCTTCATTTGCATCAGGTTCCGAGCGAGTAGCTCTACCTAATGTTTCCATGAAACGGCTAAACATACTAGTACTAGGCTGTGGACCTTCGGGAGGTGCATGGCCTTCTCTCTCAGTGTTTTGGGTAGGGTATGCTTCCATGATTTCTGAGTCGGAGGAGGAATCACTAGCGGCTATTTTAGGGTCTTGGGTGGTGCTACCTTGCGTCCCCGCTGAGGGTCTAGAGCCTATCGTGGATGGGTAATGGGTGTCCGTATGAATAGAGGCACCCTCAATATGCTCGTGTTCTAGCACCCGTCCAGAGCGTAAGTGCATGTGCTTTTGATACCCTCAGGTGTCAAAAAGCTGCTCTAGGAGGCCTTGTGACTAGTTTTCTGCGTGTTTTTTGTTTGTTTTTTTGCTAGATTTTTTAGAGCGTGTCGTGGAATGGGCCGTGTGATAGCTCGAAACGAGCGTATCGCTAGGAGGGACGCGCTGTGCTTTACAACCCACCGTTTGGTTCTATTTTGCTCCAGAAAAGCCCGAAACAGTCTTTTCTTAGCTGGGGAACTAGGCTCCAAATACCAAGTCTAAGGGTGCAAGTGGGAAGAGAAGGGAGGAGAGTGGAGGACTTGCCCCACATGCTCTCATTCCCTCTTGAGGGAGTAGGGTATATATATAAGAGTGAGTCTAGTATATATCATAAGATTGAGGACTAAGGCCTGGGCTTGGGGAAATGATCCCGATCCCGATCAAAATTTTAGTGATCCCCCCAGTCACTCATGCTTAAATATTTTTGATTTTTTCCCGTTCGTTTTTATAACCTCCCCCTCACTCACGTTTTTTCGATTTTTTTTAATTTTATTTTATTTTATTTTTTTGGATATTATTTGGTACGCGTTGACCTCACCTAACTATTTACTGTCCCACCTACCTACTGACCTGCTAATCAGTGGTTCACCTAATTACTAACCTACTTAATTAACTAACTGTGTGCCTAACTGTGCACAAACCAGAAAACACAGAAAATGCAGAAAATTGAAACTTGACAGAACTGTGCAGTGCAAACCAGAAAATGCAAAACATGCTAAACGCAAGAAATGCTAATTGTGTAAGATGAAATCTGAGCTTAATAGAACTAGCAAAACAGAGCTTAACAGAACACAGAAAACTTGAATGCAGTCAACAACATTGTGTCTTTCTCTACTGTTTTTGCATAACAACAATAATCAAACTTAAGCCGCGCCTTTCCTACATAAAAAATAGCTTCAATACAATTTACAGGTCGCCATTGGAGCTTCACGCGCAGCAGCTCCCCGGCAGCGGCGCCAAAAATGTCACGGCTAGGGACTTGCTACGCGCCGTGTGCGAGCCACAAAGGCTCCTAGCACACAGTCATACAACAGACAAGCTCACAAGGAAGAATGGTGTGTCACTCACCTTCCTGCGTAGTTGCGAATGAAGGATTCCCGTGCCGCGAAGAAGAGGGAGACGCCGCTACGCAGCGCTCAACCGCCTCGCCGCCGTCGTGCCGCCGCAACGCTCGATCACACACACACTCTCACACTCTCTCTCACACGTACACACACACACACACACAAGGAGATGGTGAAGGAGAAGGTGGAGATGGAGCAAGAGCGGCTTCTATTGCACAATGAGAGAATGAGTAAAAGTTAGGTTTAGTGGCTTTTATATGAGCTCACCCCATTCACACTTGGGCGCCCATACTTAGCCAACTAACTCCTTGAATATTCCAGTTAGAGTGCGCCTGTCATCGGCGATCACCCTTACCCTGTTCCTATTGGTCCGACAAGCCCGGTACCTGACTCTAAATAATACAACGTTTATAGATCATAGGGTGTCCGTGTGCCATGAGGGTTAACACATAACTTTACTCAGTCATCTTGACTTGCTGACTTATCCACATACATGCCACAATATAAACATGGAATTCCTACTTCCAATAAGAATAAGCAACTTTTCTTCTTGCCATGTGCAAATAGCTTCATTGGTCTATGATTACGAAACTGCTCTATGAAACAATCTTAAAAGTTAAAGCAAACTTGTAGTCCTTGATCATACATTTGTTCACTAATGTCAAATTCTTTATTATAATAGGCACATAACAAACATCCCCAAGGTGTTATATGTTCTAGATTTCTACAAGAGTGGCATTGAACCAACATGAGTGATCCTATGCAGTGTATCATCACATATAGCAACAAACTCGTCCTCTTGTAACTTTTCTTTTCTATCAAATCATCCGGCATGATATGTCATGTGATTAGTGGCACCATTGTCCAAGTACCAATCATCTATATGATGTGGCTCTACCATATTGCCAACAACATCATAGGAAATAAGTGTGCACTTGAATTATTTTCATGCATAATACCATCATAAGGACCTTATCTTGCAATTTTTTCTCCATGTCTACCATAACCTCGGCCTTTTCCACCATTGTCCAAGTACCGATCATCTATATGATGTGATTCTACCATATTGCCAACAACATCATAGGAAATAAGTGTACACTTGACTTATTTTTCTACATATTACCATCATAAGGACCGTATCCCGCAAATTTTTCTCCATGTCTACCATAACATTGGCCTCTTCCACCATGACCACAATATTGGTTTAGACGTGTGTAACATTCTCTTTCAAACTAACCATAGATGCCACATCTATTACAATAACTATCTCTCTCTACAAGTGTACAACTTACCACCATGTCCATGGGTTGGGGTCTTCCCCTGTCTCTATGGTTATGATCATTGTAACTTTGATTTTGCGATTGCTAATCTTTTCTTCCACCATTATGTCCACCACAACCATATTTTGTTCTTCCACCCCTATTGTTTCCACAGCCTCCTCTGGACTAAACCACCTGATCTTTGGAATTTCTACATGATGGAGAGGGGCTTGCCTTGCCCAGGTTAACCTCTTCTTGTAAGCATAGACTAACTAACTCTTCCAAATCGTACATGTTTCCTTTAATTGATATCAATGTATCCAAAGACTTGTATTATGGCCCCAAAACATTTAATGTTACTCACACCAAGTCCTTGGCTCACAAGAATATCAGCTATTTGCTTTATCTCTATCATAAAATCTAATAGAGATATATTTTTGAACACACCAAACACAATGCAATCTTTGCTTCAAATGAACTTTTCGTGGCTCTGTATTTGAGCTTCATTATTGCCAGAATTTCCCATACTTCCTTAGGTGATTAAGCCTTCTTTAGACATGGTATGAAATAATCACTAACACATCCAATGCATCACCTTTTTAGAATTATTCATCAATTTCTTGTTGTATGTCTCTACTTGAGCTTGCCACACCTAATAGAGATCTATTTTTGAACACACCAAACAGAATGCAATCTTTGCTTCAAATGAACTTTTTGTGGCTCTATATTTGAGCTTCATTATTGCAAGAATTTCCCATGCTTCCTTAGGTGATTGAGCCTTCTTTAGACATGGTATGAAAAAATCGCTAACACATCCAATGCATCACCTTTTTAGAATTAATTCATCAATTTCTTGTTGTATGCCTCTACTTGAGCTTGCCATGTTGTATGTTCTTCAACACTCTCTATTTACCTCATTTCAAACCTCCATGCATACGAGATCACCTGTAACATAATCCCACAACACTTTGCCCATAATGAAATTCTCCATCGTGTAAGATTGTGCACAAAGACTTTGTGGGTCTTTGAAATTGATTTTTCATACCAAATGAAGAGTAAATAAGGGTAGAGAACTAGGAGAATAGGTTCAACACACATGCACACATGCAGTCACACAAATCTACACACTCTACATAGCTCCACACAACATAGCCACTAACTTGGAGCTTACATAGTCTCCATCTCCATTATCTCTTATGTTTTCTTGGTATTTTCCAAATGACACTTAGCTAAGTGTTTGACTATAATGTTTCCAGTCATAACCACATTACAATCTCTCTAGATCTTTTTTCCCACACCATCATTGTAGGCTACATCAGAAGAGGTTATTCAATTCCATTTTTTTTCATGGTTTCACATACAGAAGGGTACAATAAAAGGAAATTGGGAAAGCAATTTACAGATTGAATAGGAAACAGGTATATTTTATTTCTCAAAAATTCACAAATAAGGAGTTTTATAAATAGTCCTTGAACACATGCGATATACAAAATTTATACACAGTAACCCCCCCCCCCCCCCCCCCCCCCCCCCCCCCCCCCCCCCCCCCCCCCCCGAGGTTGTAGGAGACACATGTGGTGGGGCCAAGTGATCTCCATGCTTCTACATGTATGCATGTGTTGTTTTTGGTTAGATGAAAGAGGAGTCCTTCCTTTTTGTAGATACCAAGCTCTTCTCTTGATGTGCAGATGGCTTGTGGAGACCTTCACTTATGAGTGCAACTGCATGGGTGATGTGTTGGCTGACTGGGGCATGCTTGGATGGGTTTTCCATAATGCCCACCATCATTATTTAGGTATGAAAGATGACCTTTATGTTCTATAATCATGCTTGCAAGACATCTATGTAGCTTCTTGCTATTTTGGGACCTCTTATTTATACGACATGAGTTTTATGCTATGGATGAGTTGATCTATGGAGGTGTCAATCTATCATTTATGACTCTCTATATGCATGATATATTGATTCGTTTTTGTGATTCACTTGCTTTGATGTTATTGATTGAATAGAAAGAAAGGTTTGATGATGTAGTTTATAAGAGCATGTAATGAAATCTTTTTTGAAGTTGTCCTTGATTCAAACTCAACACATACAATTTAAATTTAGGATGTTGAATTATTCAACATCATTTAGGTTGCTAAATATTGTGATTAGATAGAAGTATAGATTTGAGACTATGGTTTGTGAAAGCTGGCTAATTTCTTCTAAATGCTTAATTTCCCTATAGAAGCTCAAAATACGGCCAAACTCATGTCCCCTTTTCTTGGTCCATCCATAAGTTCTTTCAAAACTCTCATTCAAAATCACATTCTATACCTTTGCTGGCAACATCACAATCTGTACCCAATGATTTGCTTTGCAAAAATCTTGGAAAATCCATGTCAAGTGGATGTTCCACCCCCTCTCAGTACTAAGATTCTTTGAAGGACATTGGTACAACTAACCAAGGTACTCAAGAGGTAGCGTCTTCTGCTTCAAGTGAAGGCAAAGAGGAGTTTGGTGGACCTTCCTTAGAGGATAGTGATATAGATCATGAGGATTACAAGGCATTTGAGGTCGAGGATGAAGATAGAAATGACCCACAAATGATGGTTGTTCCTAAGCACGTGCCTCCATAGTCCTTTGCTAAGGACAAAGAGTTCATGAATCTTATCATTGAAATTGCTATAAGCATGCATAAGCTTTGTGCCAAGTGTCTGTTGTAGTGGCAAGCACTGGGAGGAAGAGCTACCACATCTAAATAGCTACATGTCATTATGCCAATGCACTAGCTCTATGTGTGTGTGTGTGTGTATGTGCGCGCGCGCGCACTGGGAGGAAGAGCTACCACATGTAAATAGCTACATGTCATTATGCCAATGCACTAGCTATGTGTGTGTGTGTGTGTGTGTGCATGCGTGCGTGCTTAAGCTTGCAATTAGATCTCTAGTTTATGTGATTGCATCCTTTTGTTTACATATCCTTTGTTAATTATCTATTGTTACCTCTATTCTTGAAGTTTAGTGTTGATGATGATCCATCAATATCTATGTGCTTAATCCAGCTATTAACACCAAATTTCCAACACATGTGTGAGATAATGAGGTAGGTTTGTAATTGTCTACATCCATGTGGATGATTTGACTATTGGTGGAAGTCATGAGGCTAAAGTTGAGCATGTAAAGAGCCTCTTGAGGTAGGAGTTTGACGTGAAGGATTCAAGAGAGCTTCCTTACTTTTTGGGCATTGAAATTATATGCAAGAAAGTGGGCATATGGTTGTTGCAAAGGCAATATGCATTGGATATGCTGGTAAAGTATGGAATGGTTGATTGTAAGCTAATTGATATGCCCTTAGATAAAAATTTGAAGGTGTAATCTTATGTAGGAAGTGTGCTTGAGTATGCCATGGTGAACAACAAATATTATGGTTGGGGTTGAGAACCAACTTATGTAGTTTTCCAAGAAGCCACATTTGGATGCAATGAGGTGCACATTGTGCTACGTGCGCCTCATATAAAAGAGTGATACGTTGGATTACGAACTTTTTCATAAGGCTAGCATGGAGGTGTATATCTATGGATACACAAATGTAGGTTGGCCTCGTGATATTTTTTTGTCAATGATCTATTTGCATGTTCATGTTCTCACTTTGGCACACGAGCCACTTTCTCTAATGAAGATGATGAGACACTCTCACAAAGTAGGAAGTAGTACTTCAAATTTGCAAAGAGGTTGACATGCCAAAGGTAATATGGTTGAGCCAATCACAACAAGGTCGTACATACAACAATGGTCTCCACCTTTGAAAGCTGGGAGTAAGTTGACATTTCATAATTTCTTTCAGCATGATGTAGAGCCCTATACCCTCTACAAGGATGCTTGGTGCGATATGCCTTGAATGCAAGAAGGGAAACTGCTAAAAAAGTTGGGGAATCATGTGGAGGGCTTGCAAGAGAGGGATATCGAGCCCAAAGAACTAGATTTTCTCAACAAAGAGAAATTGTGTGACAAAGAAGGTGTTTGAGGGTGATGGTAAAAGTGGATGTAGAAAATTGTGTGACAAAGAAAGTGTTTGAGGGTGATGGTAAAAGTGGATGTAGAAAATTGTGTGACAAAGAAGGTGTTTGAGGGTGATGGTAAAAGTGGATGTAGAAAATCCCATTTTGCTTAGTAGAGGGGCTCAAGGGAATTAGATGGTCATATATAGGTATATATATGTATGTACATAATATATGTATAGATTAGTCACATAATTAGTGGTTGTTACCATAAAGAATGATGCTCTAGTGGTTACTAACCATGTCCAAAGAAATTCATGGTCATTACATTGTGTTGCGGGTAAGATGATGCATATACCAATGCCAACATGGTGAATTGATGTATATTTGTCCATATCAGCATAGTGGTCACACAAAAGCTGTTTATGTTTCCCCAAGGGGACGTGCGCCCTTCTAGGAACACAAACACAAGGAACATTTGCAAAAAGAAAAAGGTAGAGAATTGGTTCCTGATCCACAAAACCTGTTTGAAATGAGTATTTCCTTGTTCCAGCCTATTTCCTTGTGCCTACGATCTCTCTCTCAAGTCTTTGTGTTGCCTTTAATATTAATCTTTGAACTCTCTTTGCTATTGACTTTGATTCAAGCTACTTTTGCTTTTGTTATGGCCAATTTTTCTTAAAACCTATAGGGTTGTTGTGAGACAAGAAGTGACTTGAGCACGCACAAAAATTGTGGACAACCTGGGACACTTATTGGTGTTTGATGTATGTTGAAATATCAAGGTCAACACATGGTACATGTGCATGACTTCTTGCCTACCTTCATCATTGTCATGGGGAAGTGAACACAAGGATCATTGCCTCCCAGTGATACTCTAGCTGGACTTCACCAACTTGATCTACCTATTGAGGGTGATGGCTACTTATCTTGATAGTTCACTCATCGATGGTTTCAATTGACCGTTGTACATAGTTCTTATCACATTGTAATTCCCACATATGTTTTGTAGACCTTATCATCATTTTGAGTGGTGAATAATGCAAATCAGCTTGGTTCCTCCATCTCCAGTGTGTGCTCTCTTGATTGTGTGCTTGTGTACTTGCAAGAGCTCATGTGCTCTCATTCTCCATCTCTGTCCATGTTATCAATGCCTAGTTATGGATAAGAAGCAATGAGCAGAAAGGAGGAGCAGTGGTGAAGAAGCTGTTGAGGGTGAGGGTTTCTCCATTCTCCTCCCTCATATGCATGTGCCCATATTCTGGTCAGAGGTTGTGACCTACATATGCTATTTTTGGTTCACTATAGGTTTTGAGCAGATCTTTGATTTTTTGCAAACATGTCTACTAACAATGATCATTCAATGAGAAGCTAGACTCAACTTTCATGCTTGGAAGTTTAGAATGACCAATTTCATAATAGATAAAGGTTATTGGGAGTACATTGAAAGGTGGAAATGAAGACATACCAATGTTCCTTGAGGAGAATTCCACTTCTCAAGAGGTGAAAGCGCTCAAAGATTGGAACCACGGAGCATGGAAGGTCATGCATTGGTTATGTGCAAGTGAGAATACCATGATTGGCCATAGCAAGATGCCAATTCCCCCAAGGAGGCACAAAAGAGTTTGGTCCCACTAAATATGACCAACAATAAGGCAAGGAATCTGCAATTGAAGACACAACTCAACAATTTGAAGAAAATGGACATGTCAATGAATGATCATGCTCTAAAGATTAAAGATATGCAAATCCCTTGCATCTATTGATGTTACGGTTGATGATGATGAGAATGCAAAATCACGCTTGCGTGCTTAATGGCCAGGGTACGAGCAATTCAAGACCTCTATTCATAATCTAGAAAAAACTTTCAAGTTTTATAGATCTTGTGTCATTGTTGACTATGAAAAACAATAACATTGGTGAAGATTCATCTTCACAAGGTGTAGGTAATTCAAGAATAGGCCTTGTACAAAGAAAAATAAAGGTTGAGATAGAGGACGGGAGCAAGTCAAGGAGGTGGTTGTGCTCATGTAAATTAAAATCAAGGCAATCACACTATGGTTGACAATCAAAGGTATCATACATGTGGTAGAGGGAACTTCTAATGTAGGAGAATTCAAAGATGCAAACTTTGGACAATCTTAGATATGTTGAGATCAGGGATGATACGATGCATCCTATTATGCATACAAAGAATGTGCCATTGTCTTTGACAAATAGCAGAGTAAAGTATTTGGTTGATGTACTACATGTTGCTCCACACACATAATGACTTTTAAAAATGAAGGAAAATTACTCACTCTTTAGTGATAATTTACTTGAAATATTTTTTAAAATCTCTCACTCAAAGCTCATGTGCATCATGAAATCATAAGAAAGGGTACCTAATTTATGTTAATGAAGTTGAAGAGTCTTCTTTCCAAAAATAGCTTCATTACATCACTTATATCAACTATAGTATCCATTTTTTTTCCTTTGGGAATACCTTCCATATTATTAATCTCCTTATAAGGCACCTTATAAATGAAATCCCATTCAAGAAAAGAAAATTCAAAGACAAGTTAGTACACTACTTGACAAAGGCTTGATGTAGCCTTCTAGTTTCCCTGTTGGAGCCACATCTTGTTAGATAAAAAGGAAAATAAGACCTATAGGATGTACATATGCTGTTGTGCTTTAAACAAGATGCATATCAAGAACAATTAGTCTATTTCTCGTAAAGATGATTTTCTTTATCAACTCAAGGGACTTGTTATTTAAGCAGGATTGACTTAAAATATGGTTATCATTAAATCTAAATTCATACATCTAACATTTGTAAGATTGCATTATGCACTCAAAGCGACCACTATGAACTTCTTGTTACTTCTTTTGGTGTGACAAAGACACTTACTACTTCCATTTGTATGATGAATACAATCTTCATTATTTCTCAAGGTTGTGTAGTTGTCTTCTTTGATGATATTTTGATTTTTAGGAAATCATGTGAAGAGCATAAATAGCATTTTTGTTTAATCTTTAGAAAATTGTGACAATCATTTGTATGAAAACCCTAAGAGAAGTTGTTTCTTTCAAAATGAAACTGAATACCTTGAGCACATAGTCTCGATACTAGCAACTCATGCATAAGGTCGGATCTTTGTTTAAATTACGTGAAGAGCATAAATAGCATTTTTGTTTAATCTTTATAAAATTTTGAGAATCATTTGTATGCAAACCCTAAGAGAAGTTGTTTCTTTCAAAATGAAACTGAATACCTTGAGCGCATAGTCTCGATACTAGCAACTCATGCATAAGGTCGGATCTTAAAGAGGTTGCCACTATTCTCTCACCCATACCACTCGTACAATTCTCTTGAAAAAGAAAACAAAATTTCATTGGGATGAAAATCAACAAAAGGCTTTTGAAAACCTTACACACATACTCACACATGTACCTATTCTTCAATTGCCAAACTTTTCTAGACCTTTGTTTCTAGTTCTTATTGATGCTAATGTTGTAATGCAAGATGCCATCCTATTGCTTACAAGAGTCATAGATTCAAAACCAAATAAACAAAACTATAGTACTTATGACAAGGATTCACTCACTCTTGTTCATGGTCTTGGTGCGTGAGAACATTACTCATGGATTTTGATTTTTGTATTCAAATTGAATGACTGAGTATATTCCATCTCTTGGCCTAGCCTCTCATCTTATTTAGACTCATCAAATGGCCTATGTTTGTTCAATCTTTTCAGCCTTTGATTAGTATCAACCTAGTTGTGAAAATATTTTTGCAGATACACTAGTAGGTTCCTTTAGTCAATAATGTTTCACTCACTACCATTCCTTCTTTTGATCTTTTGTCTGACCCTTATCATGATGATGATGGTGATTTTCCTTTTATCTAAAAAAAATGATACATACAAATTGGATGCCAACTAATGATTACTCATTTTCTCTTTTTCCACAGTAAGTTGATGTGATTGTACCTTTTTGATAGTTGTCATCCAAAAAATGCAAATGCCATCATGCGTGCAACACATGGGTGTTTTCACTACAATTTGACATGTAAAGAACAATTTTATTAGACTAACAAGATACATGATGTACGCCACTATGTCTACATGCATTGTATATTAGCTTGTAAAAATAGCACACGGCAAGCCCCAAGGATTTCTCATGCCTTTGCCTACTTCTTTTGGGCCTTGACAAGAATTGCCAATGGATTTTAGTACTTATTTTTCTCTCACTTCCTCATAGAGCTATTGTTGATAGATTGAGTAAAATGGATTTATCAAAATGGCATATTTTGTTGCATGTAAGAAAACATCATAACATGATATGATACGAACTATTGTTGATAGATTTAGCAAAATGGCATATTTCATTGCATTTAAGAAAACATTGACTTCACCACAAGCTACATTTTTTTTTTGGTCAAAAATGTATTTGCTCAAGATCCTTTCTTATAAAGATTCACATTTTTGCAATTGCTTTCTGGTATTTTGTTTTTTGACGTATGATGTAAATTGGATTTTAGCGCTACCTTTCATCCTAAAAGGAAGTGTCAAATTGAAGCCATTAATAGCATGATTTTATACCTCCTTAGGTAGTACACAAATGAGCACAAAAAAAACTAGGATAATCACCTACCTTTATTGTAGTTTGTTTATAACAACCCCTAGCGTTTGACAAAAAAACTTACCATACCACATAAACATAGGGGAGGGTTTTTTTCAAAAGCTACATAAGATTATAATTTATAAATAGGCCATTAATAATTTCCTCCCTTAAACTTAGAAGTATGGAATGAGGTGGTATATAAATATAATGGGAGGAAGGGGGTAGATAAATGAGAACATAAATTCTTGCTATGAGCCATATTACATCATATGTCTTGACATAGAGGAAGGGTAGATAAAAGAGAATACAAATTCTTGTTATGAGCCATATTACAACATATGTCTTGACATATAGATAAAGACTTTGATGAAAATGTAAGATGCTACATTGCTAAATTAATACATGTAGCCACATTATTTTCTCTTGAAGATAAAATGACCAAATGTCATCATAAGGATGTGGACTTTCAAGTTGTATGCAGTTACTTCAATATAGTTTACATGAGGGAGAGTAAATCTGGGTGGCAATGTAGAAGCTTGTTGTATGCATGGAGCATGTAATAAAGCAAACTCATGATATATATGCTAGTGGTAATGCTATCTCATTACCACCTTGAACTACACTATTGGAAGATTGAAAGAGCCATTAAGTATAGACTAGATTTCCATACAAATACTTGTAAATGCTTGACATCCTACAAACATGCATGAAGAAAATTTGATGCTAAAAATAAATCCTAAATTTCCAATCAAGAAGCTCCCATATTTTCTTGGTGGATTTTAGTTGCACTGATGACATACATTAGATCATGGATGCATTTATCAACACTAGTGGTCTCTTTACATGTGGCCATTTGCTATAGAATTCTCTTATATGAAAGAAGGGGTTTAACAAATTTTCATTGCTGATCATATAAGTGTAAAAAGGGGGGTCAGAGTTGCTTTATATGAGTCATAAGTAAGGGGTTTTCCAAGATTCTTTGCTCAAAGGTGGCATGCCCTTTTCTATAGTGAATGAATTCCCAAGAGAACAACAGTGATCTACAATAGAAATAACACCTTCTGAAATTTTTTATATCCAAAGTTATCCAAACCCATTGTCTTGGATGTAAAGTGTTTGAAGGTAGCTCCCCCCCCTCCCTTTTCCCATCACACAAACTCTTTATGTGAATGTGTGTGTTGTATCAACAACTATTTACTGCAATGATGTCATGAATTTTAAAAATTCTCTCTCTAAAATAATTTTGTGTATATATATTGAATGAAATGATCCATAAAGGCAAGTCTCTCTCTCTCTCTCTCTCTCTCTCTCTCTCTCTCTCCCCAATAAGCAAGCCCCTGTGTGCACCTCACCTTACTAGAGCTAGACTATGGACAAGAACATGGCAAATGCTAGCTTCATTACCGGATTGAATAACAACCGCTCTCTATTAGCAAAGCTTGAGAAAATAGGCACTGCAGGGATGTAGCTATCCACCACTCACTTAGCAAAGAGCTGCGACGGATGAGAATTTGCATGCAAAAAGCAACCAAGCCTCTAATGTTCACAAAATCCTGACGTCAGTGTACTTTTTACTGGCTAAAGTCACAAAATGCCAACAAGATTTTGGCACAGAAAGTTGGGAGAACTTTTACACATTTTAGTGTAAAAGCCTATATTTTGGCACAAAAAGTGGGAACTTTTTCTCAACTGCATTTGGTCATTGTCTCATGCAACAAACATGGCGACGCTAAAATGAACCAGTCGTAGGCCTAGCGATTGCCCGGGAAAATTTTTAAACCAAGCATTCTCACCCTGACTCTCGCGATGAGGAGCTCGATATAGCAAACAGCATCGGAGCTTACACACAGACAGCTTCTGCCTTCAACTTGCGGAGCGTTCGCACCTCTCTTCTCCAGCTCTTGAACGCGTCATGGAGGCAGATGAAGATGAGAACGATGTAAGTTCTGTGCTAGAATTGCCTTTGTGATTTCCAGGTATGTACGAAGTTTCACTATATTTGCATTGCCTGCGTCCTCACACACACACACACACACACACACACTTTTTTTTTCGTTTCGGTAAATCTTGATTGAATTTACAAGTGGGAAACCTCAAACTGAGGAAAACCCACAATAAATAACAACTACAAGAGACGAAGCACCCTGAGGCTCCCAAAACTAGAAACAATCAAAGTAAATCTTATAAGCTTCAAGAGAGATGTTTTCCACATCACGAGCAAAGTGTAGTGCTTGTTCAAGCGAAGATTTGAAGTAAGGGAAAGGGTCAATTTCCATGGCATGCATGACCCGTCTGAGAGTTAAATTGGTGCCTTATGGTCCACATAACCCAAAATCTAACCCAATTGAAAAAGACCTCAAATGGAGACTTCTGTGGTGGGAGAAATTCAAAAATCTAAAACCGCCTGTGAAAGATTCTGGAGGGGAAGTGAAGGTGCAACGTAGAGGACACTTGCGTGATGAAAGTCTTGGAGCAGCGACAATCCCAAAGCAAATGTGGCACAATCTTGTCAGCCCCATGACATCGGCGGACACAACGAGAGGAGGCGATGTGCCGCACATGCAACAAAGTACCAACCGATAGAGCACCCACCATGCTTCGCCATAAGAAAATGCGCTTTTTCAGAGGTAGATGATTCTTCCAAATGCGAGACATCGGTCTTTTCCACCACAACTGAGACTTGGAGAGCGACAACAGCCGATTTCCGTGAGGCTCAATCCATGCATCGGAGTGTAGTAAAGCATAAACTGGCCCATCCGATATGCAATCCAAACTAGTATGGATGAGTTTCCAATTCCGAAAGCCAACACCAGCAAGCAACTGCTTAATTTGCTGCCACAAAATGTTGATAATATGGTCCCAACTCATATCAAAGAGCGGCTGTAGGAAAGGAGAGAACCTGCTTTGAGCCATCCACCACTTGATTGATACTTGGCATACCCCTTTTTGTGAAAGAAAGTATGCGCGTCGAGGAGAGCACTGAATCAAAGTGAAAGAGCACACTTTACTTTAGTGAATGCTCTCCAACCAGAGGGAGTTACCTTGAGGAGACTGGCCACCATGCCAAGACAAATGCGAGGTAACAGCCTTTCAATCAACAACAAGGGATGAAGTGAAGGGACATCCCGCGCCATCAAGCTGCTCAAAGATGACATCTCAATACGAGGGGTGCTAGTGGCCAAAAGAAGGCTTGACAATATCACCACGTAAATGTGAAACCTGGAGCATTCAGGGTTGCTGTTGTTTCATCAAAATAGACAAGAGCATGGCTTTCCTGGCCAAAACATTTTGTCGTAGATCCAAAGTATTAATCTCTCCCAATCGCTTCGGTGTGCATAACTTATCTATGGATAAAAACCACAACCCCTTCTTGTGGAAGGATGTGTGCCAGAAATGCTCCAACATGCAAGACATAAGGGACCCAAGGCACCGCTGAGGCCAAGATAAAAGTGGTAGATAGAACTGCACATAAGCCACCATAATGCATTAGACAATTTTGAGACGCACATGTAAGGGCTAGGTTGATAACTTCCAATAGCTTGGCTTGACTTGCAATCTTTGGAGTACCCAGTCTAATTTCTGTGCAGGACTACAATGACGTCATCAAAATCGTTCTTAAGCAAGAAATGAAGCACGACAAAGGTAAGCGGAAGGAGAACAAGTCAAGTACCCCTCAAAACAAACAGAATCAATAGAATGGTAAGAACAATGGTAAGAACCACTTTATCAATCTTCCTCTATATCTAAAGCACATAACTCTTCACCTAATAGTGATAATAAAGGAAAGGCTAAAACTAAAGAAACCCCTAAGTTGACACTTGATGAAAAATTTGCTAATGGAAAAGTAGGAGGATGGTTAAGTCTTGCAGAACGAACTGCTTATGGAAAAGAAGGAAGATGTTTTAAGTGTCACACTAAAGGTCACATGAAAAGAGATTGTCCTGACTCCTAAGGAATCACCTAAGAAAGAACCCATATCTTTTGTTAGTGTCATGCATGAGCAAGGTGGTACCTCCCAAGTTTCTATGGATCATCTTGACGAGTCTCTCATTAAGAGTTATGGTCATGTAAATGGTCAACGCATTGTGCTCTTGTTTGATTCGGGCAGTGTGCATGATGTGATTAGTGAATCTCTTTTGAAGAGGACACGCTTAGAAGCTATTCTAGCAACTCCCACTGCGGTTTTTGGATTCGCTCCCGGCATGGACTCTTCAATCATGCATGACTGTCCTACCGGAATGGGAAATCGGAACGGGGAACGGGAAACGGCAACATGCATGAAATGCCATTCCCTGTTTCGGATACTCACGTTTGAAACACAGAAAGGGAAATCGGAACGGGGAACGGCAACATGCATGAAATGCCATTCCCTGTTTTGGATACTCACGTTTGAAACACGGAAAGGGAATCCGAAACGGGAAATCGGGATGGGAATGGGGAACGGAGACCTGGAAATGGCCATTCCTTGTAACTATGCATTTGGGACGAGCAAGGCATCCATTCTTTGCCTCTAATCTCTGTGCAGGCTAAGCGCGAGCTACGTTCAGGAGCTCAAGCGGCGTTCATTTATGCCACTCCAGTGGCTAAAGACCTCAAGACTACAGAAAATTATTCAGGTTTGTTTAAGAAGTATGAGCATCTATTCTTGCATGATAATCTCCCACCTTGTCTTCCTCTTGAGCGTCTGGAGGATCATCGCATCGAACTCATGGAAGGAGCGTAGCCCGTCTAGCAAGGCTCCCTACCGCTCGAACAAATTTAAAGAGGAGTTAGTGGCATCTAATTGAACTGGTGGCTCCGACCTAGTGTAAGTCCTTCTGATACTCCTAT
Source organism: Adiantum capillus-veneris (assembly GCF_014529385.1). Classification (NCBI taxonomy): domain Eukaryota; kingdom Viridiplantae; phylum Streptophyta; class Polypodiopsida; order Polypodiales; family Pteridaceae; genus Adiantum; species Adiantum capillus-veneris. Next base: position 151,253,838 of record NC_140944.1, read on the forward strand.
TTTGTTTGTCCACAAGAAAGGTGGGTCGTCTCGTTTGTGTGTAGATTACAAGGCACTCAACAAGATGACAATCAAGAACAAGTTTCCTATGCCTCGCATTGAGTATATTCTCGATAGGCTCAATGGGGCTAACGTTTTCAGCAAAGTTGATCTCAAGAGTGGATACCATCAGGTAAGGTTATTCAAGGGCGACATCTACAAAACTGCCTTTCGGATCGAGCGAGGACAGTGGGAGTGTTATGCCTTTTGGATTGATAGATATCGTGCGTACTTTCAACTTTCTCATGGTAGGTTGTTTTAGTGACATGATCGGCATCCGTGTTTATTTTTCTAGATGACATTCTCTTTTTCTTTTGCCTCATGGGAACAACACAAACGGGATGTAGAGAAGGTTTTAGCTCGTTTAGACGAGTGCCAATTGTATATTGCAACCCAGAAGTCGAAACTTTTTTTGATTGAGGTTACTTATTTGGTTTATATCATCTCTGTAGATGGTGTTAAGTTAGACCCCCCAAAGGTAGAACAGGTTTGTAATTAGGAGTTGCCCCAAACCTCATATTATGTGCGTTCAGGCATTTAGTTCTCATATAGAAAATTTTGCACGCATTGTTGCACCAATGACTGATGTTTTAAAAGGGGTTAAAACTCACTGTCAGCGCGTTGTCTTGCCTGAAGTAGCTGTTGAGGCTTTCGAAGCTCTCAAGGTGGCGGTGACCGAAGCTCCGTGTCTCATGTTACCATATACATATGGTAGTGATGTGTGTGAACACACTAGGATTGCCGGGGCATTTTCTCCCTCTTTAGGAGGTTTTTTCCCCCGAGCATTGTATATACGCCCATCATTCTAGGGCTATCTATCTTTCCATTGCACACTAAGTAACACACTCTCTATTGGGTGCCTTGAGCTTCCTTCGTCTTCTCCAAGCTGTGTGTGTCTCTCTGCAACCCTAATTCCAACAATTGGTATCAGAGGAGGTTACGTCCTCTCGGGCTTAGTCGCCAGTTGCTCCAGCACACGCTTGCTCACTTTATCCGATTACAGTGAGGTTTGGTCGAGCGTTCTCAGATTTTTGATTCGGGCTCATTTCGGCCTCCGTTTCCACTACAGGCAGGTCTGCACAGGCAATTTGGTCATTTTGTGCAGAATTTCTGTCAGTGCCATTTTCTGCATAACAGGTGCCTTATAGTCTTCTACGGTTTGTGCTATATAGCACGTGTTGTTCCCGCTCCGTTTCTCCTATTTTCGGCAGTTTTCACATTAGGTGCAGCATTTACCATGGCTGACAATAACAACATAGATGTGTTCAAGATGTTTGCTGCTGAGGACAGGTTGGACGGGGACAATTACCCTATGTGGGCTTATATGATGCAACATGTTCTTGTGTCAAAGGGCGTCTAGAATATTGTGCAGGGCATTGATGTACGTCCTGGTTCTGAGGATGTAGGCGATGTTGAGGATGTTGCAGGTCTTGCTGCAAGGATTGCAGTTGTTTTGCCTACAGTAGAACAAGCTGGTTGGGATGTAAAGGATGCGCAGGCTCATGCATTGATTGCGTTGTCTGTGAAGCGCACCATTGTTCCTCACATCCGTTCAGCAAAATTTGCAAAACAGGCTTGGGATATATTGGCTAGTCTTTATGCAAGTCGCAATGAGGCTAAAATTGCTTTGCTGCGTAAAGAGCTGGAGACGAAGATTATGCATGAGGAAGATGATATAGACACTTTCCTTGCTAGTGTCAAGGATATCAATGAGCAACTTATTTCTGCAGGTGAAGTCATTTCAGAGAGTTCCCTTGTGCAGACCGTTCTTGATGCTTTACCAGATTCCTACCAGACTTTTGCTAGTACTTGGAGACTGTTGACCCAAGGAAATCCTGAAGTTGTCAAGTTTGATGCATTATGCACATTGTTGTTGCAAGAGTCACTTTCCAGAAAAAACAGGACTAGGCAGCGTGCAATTGAATAGGCTTTTATTGCTTCTCAAAGAAAGGGTGGTAACAGCAATGCAGCCACTTCTTATGGTTCTGTTGCGAGTGGCAAAACTTTTGTTCCTAATGCTTCTGTTGGCAGCAATTCGTCTGGAAATTCTGGTGATAAGGGCAAAAAGAAGATGCGTTGTCATTATTGTAAAGCTAATGATCAGTTGATCAAGTCGTGTCCTAAGTTGAAGGCCAAAGAGGCTAAGAAGAAAGAGGGTGGTTCCACTGCAAATGCTGGTTCCACTACAAATGCAGCCATTGTTGAGTCTTCTGTGAAAGGAGACTGTGATGCTGATGTCGATGCAGAATGGGCTTTTAGCGCAGAGTGCACTTACAATCCTGCTGTCCATGATGCATGCTTGTCAGTTGCTGCAGATTCACATGTGGTATTTTGATAGTGGTACAAAGCATATTACCTCACATCGTGAATTGTTCACCTCTCTCGAGTCTGTCCCTCATGGGAATTCTGTCACTTGTGCCAACAATGCCTCTTATCCAGTTCAGGGAGTTGGAAAGATTGTGCTTACTGTTGCAAATGGCAGTTCCTTCACAATTGTTGATGCACTTTATGTACTGGGATCAAGAAGAATCTCTTGTCTGTATCCGCACTTGCTAGACTTGGACTTGTAGTCAAATTTGTGGATGACAGATGTACAGTTCATGATCTCAGTTTTGGTGATGAAATTGTTGCATTTGGCCTTTTGTGCCGTGGGTTGTATAAGCTCACTTTGTATGACAAGTGTGGACAAAATTTTGCAAATGTTGTTGCAGATTCAAGGGCTATTTCAGATGCAAAACTTTGGCATGCACGTTTTGGTCATCTGAATTTTGCTAGTTTGCTGCGTTTGTAGAAATCTGATATGGTTGTTTCTTTGCCGCCTCTTGAAGCACCTATCAAACATGTTTGTGAAGGCTGTATTTTGGGTAAGATGCAGCGTTCTAAGTTTCCAAAGGATGGTTCAGTTCGGGCCACATGTAGGTTGCAGCTTGTGCTGCACAATGTGACATAAAAACGCGTTTCATGCATATGAAACCCCGAAACCCCGAAACCTATGAAACGTTTTGCCGAAACACATGAAACGGACATGCATTTTTTATGAAACGTTTAAAATTGGGGCTTTTTTTCCAGAAACTTTGTTCAATAGAAGTACTTTGCTAAATGAATCAATGATGTCAGTTATGATTCATGAAACTAGTGGCTGTGTTTTAACTTTCATCAATACTGAACATCTCTTTGATCGTGCTCGCTTGAAGTCGCTTCTAAGGAGTGAACACTGAGCAGTGAGCACGTCTCTCTCTCTCTCTCTCTCTCTCTCTCTCTCTCTCGTGGACATTAAAGTCTAGAGTCATGTGTGCTACATTGTATACATATTTATCATATTTTATTAATATATAATTTAATGTCGTTTATGAAACCTGTTTCATGTTTTTGACGCTATGAAACGAAATGTTTCAAAACCTTGAAACCTCGAAACGAGTGAAACCACGAAACGTTTCATGTCACACTGCTTGTGCATAGTGATGTTTGTGGGCCCATGCAAACTCCGTCCTTGGGCAATTACCTTTACTTCGTGACTTTCATTGATGATTACTCCAGGCATGCATGGGTATTTCCGCTTAAAGCGAAGTTTGAAGTTTTTATGTGCTTCAAACAATTTCTAGCTATGGCTGAAAATGTCTCGAAATGTACTATGGGCACCCTCCGTTCCGATCGAGGGGGGGAGTATGTGTCTCATTAATTTAATGCATTTTTGGCTAGTCGTGGGATACAACACCAATGTACAGTGCCTTATACACCTCAACAAAATGGTGTTGCTGAGAGGAAAAACAGGTCACTGACGGAAATGGCAAGTACCAAGCCCATGACTCACAAGTACAATGGGGGTGTCGAGGCTCCAATGTGTAGGGAGGGTGTGCAGGGAGGGTGCAGATGTGCGGTGCCGGACTCAAGAGTGAGGACTCAAGACGCTAGACCATAGAAAGTGGATGATGTTGTCTGACGACTAGAACCAACTACAAATATATACAATCATTAAGAGCTAGAAAAATATCCAGTCTAGCTAAGTTTATCTCCAAACTGTAGTGGTGGTGATCTGGCCATAATGTTGACTAGATCACCACCCTTATCGCTGCCACGTGTTACTGACGAGACAAGAGTCCGTCCAGTGTGAATTCCAGCCCCCAACTGTAATTAACTGCCTATCCTGTGCGAATGACAATGTAGCCCAGCTATAGGTTGCCTGCCACAAGACCACTCACCGTCTTGGTGAGAGAAACATTGAAGCTGCAAGAAGACACTGAACTGCAAAAAGAAACCACTAGTGCACTGAAATAGCTGAAAAGAATGAACTGCATATGTACAATGAAGAGGTTGAGCTGAACATCCCGATCCTGTCAGTCACCCTATAGAAAGAGTTGTCGCCACTGTCGCACCCAAAGTGTCAGCCTTTGGAGGTGGAGCCATCAAGTCGATGGTGGGAGCCTATTGCTAGACTATAGGTTGTTGCACTTTGCTCTCTACAAATTGGCTCTCTGTGAAAGGAATAGCTACCTGCTACTCAGCAGATGGACGTGAAGTATACTAAGGCCACCGATTGACATAGCCATGGCGATGCCCACTGCAGGATGACATCCGTGTGAAAAGATTGATGAAGTCACCCTATAGAAAGAGTCGTCGCCACTGTCGCACCCAAAGTGTCAGCCTCTGGAGGCGGAGCCGTCAAGTCGATGGTGGGAGCCTGCTGCTAGACTATAGGTTGCTGCACTTTGCTCTCTACAAACTGGCTCTTTGTGAAAGGAATAGCTACCTGCTACTCAGCAGATGGACCTGAAGTATACTAAGGCCACCGATTGACATAGCCATGGCGATGTGCACCGATTGACAATTTGACATAGCCATGGCGATGTCCATTGTAGGATGACATCGGTGTGAAAAGATTGATGAAGTACTCCTAAGACCCTAGATTTGCGAAGCACCTAAAGAATTATCCGATTGATGAGATTCACTCGAGATGGCGTGAGTTCATTGAGTCTCCTCTCAGGACGGAGTGAAAAGGTGAAAGGACAGACGAGTGCAAAAAAGCGGAAGCTTTACTCGCAGAAAGAGCTGGAATAGAACTGTTGACTAGAAGATGAACTAGATACTGGAAAGGACACTGGAAGGGATGTTGATTTATTGACAATCTGGTTGTTTGTGACAGATAACCGAAAATAGGAGCGAGGAACTTGCTTCTGTATGGATTGGGAAGCATGGAGCTGGAAATCCACTCTTTTGCAACGAGGTGAGCCATCTTCTTGCCTGTTTTGCAGGTGAAATCAAGGATGAGATGGTGAGATCGAGAGCGAGAGCGAGAGCGAGACAGCTCAAGAATGAATCAGATATCCTTTCGATTCGAGATAAGAATGATGAATTTGAATGAATGAATGATGACGCATGTTGAATGATTCTAGTGCGTCAAGATTCCCATATGAATGAGATGACTAGATGCTGTGGTGAGCACATCAAGAGTTCCTGCGGGATGAGATTGCTACACATGGATCTAGGTGCATCAAGACTTCTAGACGGATGAGATGACTGGATGATTGAAACACTGTGTTTAGTACGAATTAAGTGTGTCAATGAAGAACTTTGACATAGGAATTTCCAAAGATGATTCTTATTTATGTATGAGATTAATGTTGTTTGGAAGAACTTGCTAGTTGTGTGCAGATGACAGGTGAAATCTATGATGATGAATGCAATGGGGAGCAATGACCGCTCCAGAATGAATTCGATAAGTATCATGAATTTTGAACGAAACTAATATGGAAGAACCTTCTATTTATGAACAGACAATAGGATTGAGAATGAGATGATGATGATGATTTTGGAGCAGTGATAGCTCCCGAATGAACCTGAAAACGAATCATGAATCATGCCTGATTCAATGGAATAAATGATTGGACTACTCTGTTCACTATGAACTTAGTGATGGATTGGGATCCCCGGAAATGATTCTCGTGCACGACAGTGCTTGAGGCGAAGGATTCTCGCACACGACAGAGCTTGAGGCGAATGACTACTTGCACACGACAGTGCTTGAGTCGAATTTTTTTTTCTCTATAGACATGAGGTCCAGAATGGATCTAGATGTGGTTACTAAATATGTTGCTGGTAGTCATTGTTTGAGATTTGGAATGAATGTTTCTGTGATTGATTGTCATGTGATGTCTTGTGATATCATGTGCAGTGATGTGACGTCGTCTTGTACAAGTGCTAGATGTGTCGTGTCTAGTGCATGAGTACTAACAGTCAATGTCTATTGAACTGGTTTATGGCTTATGTCCGATTGTACAGGCGTAATCGAGGGTGATTACAATTCTTTCAAGAGGGGGGTATGTCACAAAATGATGACGTGGCATCGGACATAGACACACACGATGGACTGATGATGTGGCAGACTATATGGAATGTCCGAAAATTGCGTTGAGTGGTTGATGACGTGGCAATTGTACGGACGTCCACAATTCGCGCTGACATGTTGACGTGGCAACTGTAGGGAATTCCATAATTTGCGCTGGCTGCTTTTTGCCAGTTTTTGAGGACTGGTTGCTTTTGGAACTTTTGCTTTCAAGTTTAAAAGCTTTTGGGACAGTTTGCTTTTGAGTTTAACTGCTTTTCGAGCTCTGCTTTTGGGCATCCCTTGTAAGAATAAAAGAGCTCAGACGCAGAGTCTGAGAGCGGAGGACCTTGCAGGAGTTGTACTTTGCTCAAAGATTAATATAAAAGAAATATCGAAAGGGACGCCAGTCTTTGGGGCCAATCTCTCTGGGCACGGAACTACGCCGGGCCCTGTCGACTCGAATTGAAGTGTGATTTTAAAGTTGTGACGTATTTTAAGTGAATCTCTCTCGTGTTGCGACAAATTCTAGACTTGGGGTGCCCAAGTTTGTTACAAGAGCAGCACTGCGAGCCTTGCACTATTTTAGGCTTGCGAAGAAGATGATCGTGCCATGCTTTGCGACGAAGTTGGTATGCCTAGAGAGTGTGGGAAGCTAATTTGCGGCTTTCTTCCAACATGGATAAATGAGAGGTTGGCGGAGGCAATCCCAGCCGTGACACAAAAGCTGCCCACCCTAGAGGATTCGAGGTTGAATTCAAAAGGAGCAATTGCTTCTAAGCCGAAAACCAGTTGAAAGAGAGTGTGGTGTGTGGTTGGTTTGAAGGAAGTGCAATATGCCCAAACAGTGCCGAGGATTGCTTGAGCCCAAGAAGTTGGATGCAGATGGCAGGCCTTCTGGGGGGGGCAATTAGAACTTTGTTAGTGCTCTCTGTCTGTCCATTGGTTGTTGGATAGGAGGAGCAAGACTTGCGATGAAAGATTTTGTAGTTGTTCAATAGTGTCGCGATCAGTTCGTTGACAAAGTGGCTGCCTCGATCACTGGTGATCTCAAGGGGACACCCAAATGTGCAAAATATATACTCATACAAGAACTTTGCCACAATATTACTTGTGCAGTCCGTAGTGGCTAGTACCTCTGCCCACTTGGTGGCATAATCTGTAGAAACAAGGAGATACTTAACAATTGCGTGCTTGAGCTGGGGGAGAAATTGGACCAACAAAGTCCAAACCCCATCTTTCAAATGGCAACCATGCTGTAGATACTTGCAAGGGACGGTTGCTTATTGGATTTAGGTGCACAACAATGACAGACATCATAAACCTTCACATGAGCAATTGCATCCCTAAACACGTAGGGCCACCATAAGCCACTCTGTAGAATTTTTTGTGCTGTGATGTGACTAGGGTAATGGCAACTTGTGGGACCACTATGGGCATCTTCTAAAATATGCTCTACTTCACGAGGGGAGACACCTGTGCAACACACCATCAAGGCCAAACTTATAGAGCTGACCTCTAATAAGAGTAAATGGTTGAGACTTCATCAATAGTCTTCTTTTCTGCATTGAGAGGCATTCTTTGGATAGAGGCCAGTGTACGGCAAATACAACACATCGCTATACCATTCCGGTGTTGTGTCCACTGTAAAGAGATTGCTATCTGGAAAGTCGTCGTCAACATCTGTAGCTTCTTCAACTGTTTGTATGCGAGAGAGGTGGCAGGCCATGACCTGACGCTTGCTTGGACGAAGGACCACTTCGAAATCAAACTTCTGGAACAGAAGGCCACCGCCAAACCCGGCCTGCAACTTGTGGCATATTTAGCAGATAACATAGAGCATGATGATCAGTAATAATGGTAAAGTGAACTTTTAATAAATAATGCCGGAATTTTTACAGGGCATAAACAATAGCCAAACCTTCCCTCTTTGTTGTGCTGTAGTTGTGCTTAGGTTTAGTGAGCAATCGACTTGCATAATGAATGGGTCGACTCCTTGCTAGGCTGAGTCAGAACAACACCCACAGCAGTCTGACTAGCATCAATGCGTAGATAAAAGGTCAGATACCAATTTGGGACAACTAAAATAAGGGCTTCAGTATGACGCTTTTTCAGGTAAGCAAAAGCTTGGGCTTTAGCCGTGACCACTGAAAGGGTACAACTGTTAGAGTTACACCACCGTTGCTTTGCCATTTTGTACGGCTAGTGATTGTCCGGGGTTGGCCACCCTTCGCACATCATGAGATTGCAAGGGCGGACACTTTTAGCATGTGTCTGGTCGGTCATCTTCTGAGCCTGGCTGGGTGCACACATTTTTAGCCATTTTTGGGCTTTTATGTTTTTTGCACCAGTTACACATTTTGCCCTACATCAACCTAACATTCTATAAATAGAATGGTTAGGGTCTTGTAGTCATACATTGTGTATTGAGAGCATTATTTGCAGAGCACTTGTGTTTTCTCTCTCTCTCTCTCTCTCTCTCTCTCTCTCTCTCTCTCTAGTGTTTTTGGCGCGCGTGGCTCACACCCTCTGCGCTGCTCACTCTCACATGGTATCAGTCGCCAAAACTTGGAGCATCTGCATCGATCTCCCTACCAAGGCCTAGCGCTAGCAAACTGCAACTTTCCCTCGCGAGAACTTGCAGTTTTTTTTTTTTCCGAGAAAAAGATCCTTCTATTAGTTAATGAAAACTGCCCATAGGGCTACAACCACCTCTGCAAGAGAGGGCTACAACAAGCATGATGGGGAGACTCTCCCAATGAAAAAACAGCATATATACAATGAGGCTAAATCAAGAGATGGGAGGAGGGAAGAGCCACACAGGTGGACAATAGTGCCATGTGGGCACCCCCTGGACTATGGTGTAGAAAGGCCCAGGGCGCCAGAGTCGAAGGAAAGCCTCGCGGCGCTCCCGCATGCAGTCGGAGCTGCCTGTACTCCCTCAAGCTGTCCTCTGAGAGTATGTATCAGCTCTAGCCAAAAGTCACGAACAGTCTCTGCTGGTGGCACAGGGCGAGCCTCAAAGATGCGGAAACAGCGGGCCCGCCAGATGAACCAAAGTGTCAGGCCATTGATGAGCTCCCAACACTCCTCTCTCTCATTGCACCACTCCTGTGGAGTAAGCTCTGTATAGCAAGCTGGAGTGTAGGACCTCCCCCCTGCATCACTATCATCTTGCTGGTGGAAGATAGCTCAAACTGAAGTGCCGGGCCCGTGAGGGTGGACCAAGCCGCTGCCCCCCAAGTGTACTGTCGAGCCGTGGAGAGAGCAGGCATCAGCCGAAGAACTCGTAGCCACACCTGCTGGGCCGAGGGACAGTCCCAAAGACAGTGATGCTGACTCTCCACCAAATGGTCACAAGCTGCACATGTGGCCGAGAGACCACTATGCACTAGCCAACTCCCTACTGCTGTGGCTCTATGTGCGACCAGCCACTGAAACAAGGTGACTCGCCTCGGCTGTCTGGAGTCCCACAACCTCTCCCAAAAGTCTGCCAAGAACTCGACAGTGAGACCCTCCTCCTGCGAATGACTTGCTGCAGCGGGGAGGGCCTCTCTCTGTGCTGCTAGTATATGCCGTCCAAGCCGAATAGTGTACTGAAAGAAGGGGACTTTTGGGTGGTCTGCAGAAGAGAAGGGGTCCCTCCATAGCCACTCACGATGATCCCACTGTACTCGTGCCAGTGGACAACACTCCCAAGCCCAAAGCCTCCAGTGTCCAGTCTCAAGAGCTGCTGGGTCAGGGTCTATGATGCAAGTCCTCCCACAGATGCCCACAACTCGGATCCTCTGAAAACAGCACTCTGCTACCTGCGGGGCCTCTACTGCAACTCGCTGTAATCGTCCCCTACCTTGAAGCTCGAAGAACAAGGCTGGGACAGTCTTTGAGCAGGCCCTGACTGAAATGAGAACCTCCAGTCGTGTGAAGGCTCCCATCCACCGGGGTGCTACTGGCTCGAGAGGCGTGAGCCACTCAGGTGGAACTGACTCTGAGATGTCCTGACACATGCTCTGCACCCCTCTCATGCCCTGCAGTTGGAAACCCTGTACCTCCTCTGACAAACCTGTGAACTCTAGCCAGTCACCTAGAGAGCGCGCTGGACTTGCTGCCATGGGACCCCAGGAAACATGAGGTCGACTACCAACCAAGTGGCCTCTTTGAGTGCTAACCATGGGGTTCCAGACAAGGGGCTGCCGTAGGCGCTCCTCTGTGCACATCGGCTGTCGCTGCTCCAGGCCACGCCGTAGGAGCTCCCAAGAACGAAGCAAACTCATAGCGAAACGGTCCTCCAGTCTCCTGCTCAAACCAACTCGGCGCATCTCTGTAAAGATCCATCTGGTCGAAGGTTGCCAAGGGCCTCCTGACTGAGGCACCCTGGCACGAAGCCTCTGCAACAAGAACTCCTTCCAGTGCTCCTCACCTGGAAGAAGTCCTCTGACTATGAACTTCCCTCTGCTCTGCTGTGCTGGATCAATGATCCGAAGCCCTCCTTGAGAACAAGGAAGCGTGATGACCGACCAAGCCACCTTGGCTCGGGCCATCTGAGTGTCACGTCCTAACCAAAGGAAGTTCCTGATCAGCCTCTCTACCTGGCTGATACAAGAACTCGAGAAGATACAGTAGGAGGTGATGTACCACATAGTCGCCAACAGCACCTGGTTGGCAACTACTCTACCAGCCAACGACAGACGTGCTGAGCTCCAATGTAACAGCTTTCTCCTGATGGACAGGAGAAGAGGAGCAATCTGTTGCTCGGGAGACAAGTCCAAACCAACCTGATAACCCAAGTATGACAACCCAAGTATCGAACTGCAGTCCTTGGGGGAATCCACCTGAAACCCTCTCCTGGCATCCAATCTGGCATAGGAGCACTACCAACCGAGAAAGCCACTGTCTTTCTCCAGTTGATCAGTGCGCCCGATGCACAACAGAAGGTCTCCAGAGCCTGCTCACATCTGTGCAGATTGGCCTCCTGGCCATCTAAGTACAAGGTTGAGTCATCGGGAAACTCAGCGTCCAGTAGCTCCTCTCCCCGAATAGGGAGTGCTAAGCCCCGAAGAACAACCTGTTGTGACACCAAAAATCTGCTCATCGCCTCCGCATAGAACAGAAAGAGAAAGGGGGCAAGAGGACAGCCCTGTCTGACCGAGCGTGTGAGCATGAAGCGCTCACCTCTCCCCCCTGCCAAAAGCACCTGACTGTGAGCCTGCCTGTACAAAGCTGACACCCCTCTGATCCAAGCATCTGAGAAGCCCATCCTGCGAAGAGTGCCCTCTAGAAAGTCCCAGTCAACTCGGTCGTAGGCCTTCTCAAAATCGAGAAGAAGAATCACAAGGTCCTCACCACGGAGCCGTGCCAGGGCAGAAGCCTCCCAAAAAGTAAAGATGTTGTCAAGGATACTGCGTTCCTTGACAAAACCTGTTTGAGTCCCATGTATAAGGCTCTCTAAAAGTGGTTGAATCCTCAAACTCAGAGCCTTGGCAAGAATTTTGTAGGCTGAGTTGAGGATGGTGATGGGGCGCCACTGTCGAATCTCATCCAAGGAGCCACCCTCCTTGGGAATGAGGTAGATCAGGCCCTCACTCATGCTGTCAGGCATCACTCCTGTGTGCAAAATGTACTGAAAAGCACTACAAAGATCTGGGCCAAGTAGGTCCCAGTACTCCAAGAAAAAGCTGGCAGTCAACCCATCCTCACCTGGACAGCTACCACGAGGGAGGGCCCTTAGAGCTGTGTGCAGCTCCTCAAGCTGAAGTGGCATCTCTAGCCTCTAGTGCATCTCCTCTGTCACAAGACATGGCATCTGTGCCCATACTTGCTCCCTGCATGCATCCTGTCGCTCTGAATGAGGCTCAGCCGACAGTAACTCACGGTAAAAGTCAGTAGCGACTGCATGCATATCCTCGGGCTCACAAGCAACTGACCCATCGGGCCTCCTCAACTGACTGACCTTGGCATGTGAATGCCGAGGCCCCACAGTCTCAAAAAAAGCACCAGTCACTCTGTCACCCACCTCAGTCCACTGAGATGCCTGTCGGTGGAAGGCAAACTCATGACGCCTCTCCTCTGTGCTAGCAAGCTCCTGTCGAGCCTGTTGTAACTACTACTCCAACCATGGACTGTCTGGATGTTGCTCCTGCATCCTCTGCAGTGAAGCAATGCCCCGTCTGAGACGCTGCTCCGCCTCTCTTGCTGCAGCCCGGCGAGCTAGAGACTCCTGAAGAAAAAAGTGGCTAAGCTGAGCTAGGCCTGAGGCCACTCTGTCTGCAGGTGAATCTTGTCTGTCCATACCCTCTGTCCAGAGAGCCTCTACCCTCTCTCTGAGTGCTGAGTCCAACAAGACGCTCTCTGGGATGCGGAGCATCGTGCTCCCACTCCTCTGCCTGTCTGCCACTGTGAGGATCACTGGTGCATGGTCCGAGAAGGAAGTCCCTGCCAGGATGCCCATTGAAGTCCCCAAGTCACTGAAGTGGTCACTAGTGTAGAAGCGATCTATCCGCGATAGATTCACTCCCACTCTGCGGTCCGATCTAGAGAAGGCAAGACTGTCTGGGGGCGTTACAAAACTTGAGTGCTGCCATGTATCCGAGACCCTCAAAGTCATACAAAACCTCTCCCAAGCTGCCAACTCGACTCCATGCACAGTAGCATGGCTGCCACCAATCCTGTTAGAAGGGTCCTCCAACATGTTGAAGTCCCCTCCTATACACCAATGATCGGCCTGCGGCAAAGACTAAACAATCTGTGACCAAAACTCTGCACGAGCACTCGCCACATTGGGCGCATAGATGTTCAGGAAGCCCACAAGGCCACCCTGAACCTGCATAGTAATCCACTGAGCCTTGCCTGGCACAATAATCCCTCTGCCTACAATGGCTTGCTGCAATGAGTCCGCAATAGTCATACATACCCCTCCTTGGATGCCTCCAGGTCCAAAAGCAGCTGACCAAAAGGTATCATACCGTCCACGCAAAATCTGACCACAACGCCGAATGCGGCTCTCACACAGATGGTGCTCCTGAAGCATAAGGAGATCAATCTCTCCTCCCACAAGGCAACGCTGAAGCTCCTGACGCAATCGGCCCCGCTGTCGCTGAAACTGGGGCCCACCTAGTCCCTGCACGTTCCATGAGACGATCCTCACGGGGAGCGAGAGAGAACAGATGCTGTTGCAGCAGCAAGACGAGCTATCTTCGAGGCAGGCTTGGATGGGGAGTAATCCGCATCCGAGCGTCCTCTAGATAGGCGTGACTGCAGTGAGTGCCTAGTCCAAGCCCAAGCAGAGCGAGCCGTACGTAACGCAACCTCCTCTGTCCAGGAGTCCTCATGAATGTGTACATAGCAAGGCAAACACTGCGTATCAGCAAAGAAGTAGACCACAATGTGCCTACATCCTGCTGAGTCTGGGGGTGTCACCGCAAACTTGGCCAATGGCCACAAAGTCTGCAGCATATCTGTAACTCCAAGTTCTCCCACGTGGTGAGAGAACTCTAAGACCTGTGTATGCAACCATCCCACCACTGAGTCAAGGGACCACTCTGTTTCAGTCCTACCACAGAGGGGGAAGGAGAAACCAACTGCTGAGTCCATGGCCTCTGTCCCCCTAGCGGCGAGGAACAAAACATGGACCCTGAAACAGGCTGCCTCATGGTCTGCTGCGGAGTCGCCGAGAAAACGAGTGAACCCGTAGTCGAAGAAGTCCCAGCGGCGTCTGATGTCAATGCTCGTCAGCCCACGAGGGATGGCTGCAAGGGAGGATGTCTGAATTTGCAGAGGGGGCTGCAAGAAGGGCTGACCCTCTCGCGCTAGGCGATTCGTGGCAAAGGCGTTGCCAAGAGATCTCCTAGCCGCTAGAGAGGGACCAGTCGCCTGAGCCGACTGAGGAACTGGAGCAGGAGGAGGAGAGGGAGTTGGGGAGAGTGGAGGAGAAGAGGGGCGGGATGGGGCGACAGAGGTAGAGGGGCGGGGTGGAGAGGCGACAAGAGTAGAAGGCGGGGAGGATGAGGCAAAGGGAGGGAACTCTGGGGGGGAGCGGCTGTCGAGGGAGAAGCGGAGGTGGAGGCTGGCGTAGGGATCTCCTCCTGCTCAAGAGGACCAAAATGGTTCCCCGTGGGAACCCACTGCTGCTGAGTAGGCACCTGAGGGCCACTCTGAGTGCTAGGCTGACGCTGTGGTCCCTGGCGTCGGTGGCCACGGGCCTGCTGCCACCCCTCTTACGCTGGAGCCCCAGGCTCGGAGGGTGGCTCTGCATCTGTATGCTGTGCCGCTGGCTGTGGCTGCGGGCCAGCCCTGGCAGGCTGGGGCTGAGGCTGTGGTGCAGGTCGCGGCCTCCTCCGTGGATAGGCCTTCGCTAGATGGCCCATCTCCGGCAATGAAGCACTGGTTCGGGAGGCCCGAGTACTCCACACCTGTCGAAACCAACCCCCACTCACCCGAGGTAGAAGGATAACCTTCGGGAGCGTGTGGGTATCTCTGACCAAAACTCGAACTGAGGGAACGCCAGCCGCCTTGGCAGCTACTGATGGTGCCGTGCGAGGTGTCTCGAGGACAGTCCCAATGGCGGAACCGACCCTGGAAAGAAGTGGTAGGTACTCCCTCCGTTAACCCGGAAAGCAGATTGAGATGGGGATGTCTGCCTCCTCTACTAGAACATTCGAAGCTGGGTCAAAACCATGTCGCCACTGTCGAAAGTGGGCACGTGAGGCTCGGATGGCCAGTGGACTCATAGCTATGACCTTGGACGCCATCTCGGAGGAGTCAAACTCGATCTGATAGTAACCCCGTCCGAGAATCTGGACATCCAAAATCTTTCCCACCTCTACGAGAAAGCGGGCCTGGAGAAGGTCTCGCATCTCTCCTCTGCTAGGTCGGGTGCCGAGAATCTTGCAAATGACCGAGGTCGCCTGCAATCGCTCTACCTCGGCGGCAAGGCTCGCTTGTTCTGTAGGCGAGAGAGCAATTCAAATGGTGGGCTCAGCGGGGTCGGGCGAGGGGGCTTCTGGCGAGTCCCTCTGTGGCGAAGCTGGAGCCTCCATCTGTGTCTACTGCTGTGGCGTAAGAAGAGGACGATGGGAGGGTGCTACAAAAGGGCGCGCCAACACTGCTCCAAGGAGTTGGAACAGATGCTGAAAGTGCTGAATTTGCAGGGAGCAACCGAGGCGGAGGGCCCAAATTGATGGGTGAACGGGCCGAGTCGGGGGGGGGGGGATAGAGCGGGTTGGGGCTGAGGGCTGAGGGCGTGCGGCAACAGCAAGGGTTGAGGCTGAGGGCGTGTGACAACAGCAGGGGCTGAGGGCGGGCGGACTAGCTGGAACAGGGCAGCGCGAGGGGGGGGCAGCAGGGACAGAGGGCTTGCGGGAGGGGACAGGCGAGCGGGGGGCAGCGGGCAGCACGCGAGGGAGGGGGGGGGGGGGGGGGGAGGCGATGGCGATGGTGCAGCGGGAGTGTACAGTAGCAGCGAGCAAGCGCGTTTGGATGATCAACTTAATGGGTCTCTTGCCATGAAGTCGTTTCTATTAGTATGACTGAGAACCTGCAGTTTTTAGCCTAGCGTTTTTTGAACTATCAGCATTTTTGGTTTTCAGCCTTGGGTTTCTGCATCTGCCGGCCCGGATCTGCATCTTTTCTCCTAGCGCTACCTCCTCTGCAACAAATTGCACCACATCAGCTCCAAATTAGCCTTGCGTTTATTTGGCATGATATGCGTTTTTGGTGATTTTTGCACACCCGAGGAAGCGGCTTTTACTTGCTTGGAGTGTCTTCTACTGCCAGGAACTTGCAGATCTACACCTATCGTCAGGTATCCCCCTAAATCGGCACCATTTTGGCATTGATTACTTGCTGTTTTTTCTTTGTTTTCAGCCCTTCGACGGCTGAGAAGTGCGAGAACCCCCTCCTCTGACACTCTGCGACGCTCACGTACTGATCGGTGGCATACAGGCACGCTGAAATCTCTATTACAACAGCGTTTTCAACACCCTTTGCAGCATTTTTTGGGCGCATCCAACAATTATGCCCTCACCCAGTTTGCTGAGGAGAAGAAGTTGAATTTACATAACTATTTTGTGTTGAGGACACGAGTCCGCACAATCATTGCCTACCATTGACTCTGGAAATGGTTAAGTGATTTCACCCATTCGGCTACGAAGCCCTCCCTTCCCACCGCCACTTAGGACGAGATCAACGAGTGGGTGATTTGGGACATACGAGTCTTCACCTTTCTTATGATGAACCTCTCGGACCGCATCACGAAGGAAGTTTCCAAAGAGGAGCATGCACATCCATTGTGGAGACGGATTCTTAACCAATTTGAGAAGACCTCGTTTGCCAGATAGATCACACTTGAACGGGAGTTGTACAACGTCCAGCTCAAGGATTTCAACTGACTCGATGGTTTCACCCGTGGCATGCGGGAACTCTGGGACGACCTTGTCTCTGCCGGAGGCGACATCACCTCGGCACGCATGGTTGACCTCTTACTATTCAAGATTCCCGCATGCCTTGGTCCCTACTTTCAGAGTTTGCTCGCATCTGGACGTACCTCTCTCTCACCTGGGACGAGATTCTCCCTTCCCTCAGACAGATCGAGGGGCACTCCGCATTCAGAGCGGAGGTGCTGTTGATGTAGAAAGAGCTTTTATAGCTCAAGGAGACAACAAGAAAGGCAAAGGTAAGAAGAAGAAGAAGAACAAGGACATTGAATGTTACCACTACCACAAGAAAGGGCACAAAGAATCAGAATGCAGAAAGAAGTGAGAAGAGGCCAACAAGGAGAAACAGATAGCCTTGACTGCTGTCGTAGCCCCTCACGAGACAGCGGGGACTGTTCTTGTTGCGACGACGGACCACGCTCTTGCTACATCGCAGTCAGGTACTTGAGTTGTTGACAGTGAAGCTACCACTCACATGACTTCGCAACAGTCTTGGTTTAGCTCTCTCAGGGAGACTCATGGGCAAACCGTCACTATGGGTGACAACCTTGAGATTCTAGTGTCTGGCACAGGCCAGATTACCCTCTTCCGTTCTACCTCAGAGCCGAAGTTCAGTTCAGTCGAGGCGCTTTACGTTCCCGACATGGCCTTCAACCTCCTCTTTTGTCACGTGACACATCCAACCCTATGTGTCCGTGGACAAGCTACAGCATGACCAGGGTTCAATTCAGTCAAGTCAGTCTAGAATAGGAAGTGATTTGGTACTTTTGTGAGTTTGCTCGCAGACCGTACATGTCCAGACACTTAGAGCAGGTGCATATCCTCTGGTTGCACACAACACGGTCATTAGCGTTACCATCAGAATCCATCAGGAGCATTTTCCAGTGCATTAAACCTATTTTCCCTATTTTTGACATTTTTCACTTATTTATTAAGTGACTTTTGTTGGGAACTGGGGCAATTTTGCTAAGGTAATATATAAGCAAACCTAGCACTATGCTTATCTAGTAGAAGAGCAAGGAGAACACAGGCACAAGTTGCAGCAAGTTGCTCCCTCTCTCTCTCAAGCAAGATCTCTAAAGAAACCTGGCGTTTTCCCCTCAATGTCAACCTGGCGTTTTCCCCTCAAGGTCAACCTGGCGTTTTCAGCACTCCATACCAGCGTTTTCAGTACTGCATACCAGCGTTTTCAACACTCAGCATCAGCGATTACAGCCTGCTGCAGGTCAGCGTTTCAGCCTTTCAAAGCAGTGTTTTCTTCAGCAGCAAACCAGTGATTAAAAGGGCAGCAGATCCAGCATTTGAACAGCAGAAATTCAGCGACTAAAGACAGCAGATCCAACGTTTTCAAGACGGCAAGATCAGCGTTTTTCTATCATCAGCATGGACAGCAGAAGATAGCGATTCAAGTTGTCGTCACCGTCGTCTCCACTCATTGCATCATAGCTTCTCAAGTTTGCATCAGAGTCTTGTACCAGATTGTGCAATCAATAGCATAGACCTCTCTCGCCATCGAGAGAGGGGCCCTTGGAGGAGGGTTTGACAACTTCCTGGTGTCGTATTCTCTTCTCTCTCTACCTCTCAGTCTTAGCACCTTCATTCACAGTGTTATCCACTTTGTTTGTGATCACTTGCACTCTCTCATTAAAAGGCGGAAGGCTCTCCCTTCCCTAAGTAAAAGGAACCTTGAGCACAGTTCGGAGCACTCATCTTGAGCAAAGTTCAACATTCACTTTCGCTGCACCTTACATCTTTGTGTCGAGTTTGGACTCTTAAGGAGCTGACATACACTTTGGGAGTGGTAGAGTGACCATTTCTTATTCTACGACATGTACTGTTCTTGCACGTGGTGAGCGCGATGGATCTCTATACCGCCTCATTGCTCTTCTGTCTTGGACCACAGAGTCTTCTTCTCTATGGCATGCACGATTTGGACATTTATGCTATCAGCAGTTGCAGCAGGCTGCTAGGACCTCTATGGTGGAGGATTTACCAACGATACGCTCCTCATGAGTCATCAGGCGTATGCCAAGCTTGCTAGATAGGCAACATAGGGTTGCCTTTCCGAAGTAGGCATCCAACAGAGCTTCGGCACCACTCGTGCTGGTTCACATTGACCTATGTGGCCCAGGGCTCACAGTTTTTGCTTGTGCTTGTTGATGATTTCAACAGGTACACTTGAACTTCGTTCTTGAAGCTCAAGTTGGAGGCTTTCAGTTTCATTCGAAATTGGAAGATGATGGTTGAAAAGGAGGACTTGCATATCAAATGTATTCGCTCAGACAGAGGGGGTGAGTTCACCTTGAAGGACTTTGTACAGTGGTGCAAGTCATAGGGCATCCATCGCCAGTTCACTACTCCTTACACTCCTTCCCAGAACGGAGTTGTTGAGCGGAAGAACTGGACTATCATGGAGATGGCTCATGCGATGCTTGCACATGCTTCTTTACCTCGGAGTTACTGGGCAGAGACATGTAACACGGCGGTTTACATCCAGAACCATTCTCCTACCCATGCTTTGCAGGACATGACTCCCTATCAGGCTTACTATGGGCGCAAGCCCTCGGTCTCACACTTTCGATTTTTTGGGTGTTCGGCCTTTGTCCATGTGTCAAAGGAGAAGCGACATAAGTTAGACTTCAAGGCAAAGAAGCTCATCTTCTTGGGGTATTCACGAGAGTTTGATGGATACTGGCTTTATGATCCCGACGCCAAGACCACCACAGCTAGCCGTGATGTGACTTTCATGGAGCTTTTCAGCACACCTGCAGAGGGGGCATCATCCAAGCCTATACCTTCCCTACCTCCTTGTCCACCTCCTACACCTGACCCTACCCCTATCCTTGTCCCTATACCCTCTACACTGCAGCTAGTTACTTCACCCGATCATGCCATGTCAGATTCCGATTCTGATGTGGATGATGGTTCTCCTTCGGTGGAGGTGGTCCCACCTTGCAAGGAGAAGTTAGTACTTGGTTGGCTCTACTCTACGGTATCTTCCTCTGGAGTCACGAAGTTACCGGACTCGCCAAAACCTAGACAGCCTCAACATTTTGCATGCCTCAAGCAGAGGCAAGTTTTTGACGGCGCAGAGTTTGTGAACTTTGTACTCATGTCCCATATTTAGGCTTGACCAGTTGAGCCTTCCTCAATGGAGGAAGCACTTCAGCATGATTGCTGGAAGCGTGCCATGCAGACAGAGCTGGATGCTATCGAGCGGAATAAAAGCTGGACTATGGTTCCCACGCCCAACAAGCGAAAGGTGGTTTCTACGAATTGGATTTTCAAGACAAAGTACAAGGCCAATGGTTCCCTCGACAAACACAAGGCGAGACTTGTTGCTCGGGGTTTCACACAACGGCCAGGCGTGGACTTTGACGAGACCTTTGCTCCCACCGCTCGCATAACTACCATACGCACATTGTTTGCTCTCGCAACCAACTTTGGTTGGCCTATCTTCCAGATGGATGTCAAAAGTGATTTTTTGAACGGAGATTTGCATAAAGAAGTTTATGTGGAGCAACCTCTTGGGTTCCGTGTACCAAGCAAGGAGGATTGAGTCTATTAGTTGTGGAAAGCATTGTATGGACTGAAGCAGACTGGACGACAGTGGTACCTCACACTTGACGAGTTTCTCGTGAAGCTGGGGTTACGACGCACTCATTAGATTCCAAATGTTATGTTGTCTCTGATGGCTCTATGGTTGCAATAGTAATTGTCTATGTGGACGATCTCATTTTCACAGGCTCATGGACCAGCAAGATCAAGTCGATCATGAAAGCTATGGACACGTTTCGAGATGACTGATCTTGGGCTTCTTCACTATTTTCTTGGATTCGAGATCTTTTAGACACCAGATGGCATCTTCTTTCTTGAGCGAAAGTATGCGAAGGCTATCCTAGAGAGATTCCAGATGACAGGTTGCAGACCGATTGGCACTCCTCTTGAGCCCGGGGAGAACATATCGCTTCACGATCCTTCCCCACGGATTGCTTTGGAGCAGTACAGGAATGTTGTTGGTTGCCTCTTATGGCTGACTTATTCTTGACCATACATGTGTTACATAGTTTTTGTCCTTCGTTCATTCAACACCCGACCTCTTCAACGACATTGGCAATGTGCCCAGCGTACTTTGCGGTACATCAACGACACCTTGGACCATGGTGTGTTTGATGGTCGCTCCAAGGGTTGCACCTTACTTGGTTAGTCAGATTGGGCAGGAAATCCAGATACTCGGCGCTCTACTACAGGAGTAGTTTTCACACTCGGCTCAGGACCCATTTCATGGAGCAGTAAGCGGCAACCCATCGTTGTGCTATCTTCTACAAAGGTGGGTTAACTTGTGCTATCTTCTACAGAGGTGGGTTACAAAGCAGCTTGCTATACTGCTTGTGAGGCCATATGGCTACGGAGATTACTGGGAGAGTTGTGTTTTTCCCAGATTGCTACGGCTCGTCTTTTGTGCGACAATCAGAGTTGCATTGCTATTGCCAAGAACCCTATCTTTCATGCTTGGAAAAAGCACATTGAGGTGCAGTACCACTATGTTGGGGAGCCGGTTTTGTCTGAAGATCTTCATTTGGAGTATGTCCCTACAACGGACAATGTAGCAGACATCTTCACGAAGGCTGTACCTTAGTGGATTTGGCTTCTCACCTTCGACTCATCTTTGTTGTCTCAGCATCCGGTGCTGAGAGGGGGTGTTAGAGTTACACCACCGTTGCTTCGCCATTTTGTACGGCTAGTGATTGTCCTGGGTTAGCCACCCATCGCACATCATGTAGATTGCATGGGCGGACACTTTTAGCACGTGTCTGGCCGGTCATTTTCTGAGCCTGGTTGGGTGCACACTTTTTTAGCCATTTGGGCTTTTATGTTTTTTGCACCAGTTACACATTGTGCCCTATCCAACCTAACATTCCATAAATAGAATGGTTAGGGTCTGGTAGTCATACCTTGTGTATTGAGAGCATCATTTGCAGAGCACTTGTGTTCTCTCTCTCTCTCTCTCTCTCTCTCTCCAGTGTTCTCGGTGCGTGTGGCTCATACCCTCTCCGCTACTCACTCTCACAACAACAGCATTGGTTAGGCGGGTCAGGGGTTGGGCAACATTGGCATACATGTGAATGAACCGGTGATGATAGCCTGTATAGCCTACAAAGCTTTGAACACCCTTGGGCGTAAGAGAGGGAGGCAATCTCAGAATGGCCACTATCTTGTCAGGGTCAAGAGCCAAACCTTTAGCAGACACCACATGACCTATAGGCGTACCTTGAGTTACCAAAAAGTGGCATTTGTTAGGCTTGAGCTTCAGGCGTGCCTCCCGGCACTTGAGGAAGACTGCAGAGAGCTGAGCTAGATGCTCCTCCAAATTTTCCACTGATGTGGAACATTGAGCGCCATCTTTCAAATGGTAGCCAAGGCAAAGAGACTTGTATGGGCGATTGGGCGAGACGCATTGGCTTGGGAGGCTGGAGCACATCTTTGATGGGTGTTACGATGCTTATCATGAGCTATTGCATCTCAAAACACATATGGTTGCCACCACCCACTTTGCAAGACTTTTCAGTTGTGATATTGCCAGGATAGTATCCTCCAATGGAACCACTGCAAGCATTAGCCAGAGTGTTGGTGACCTTGGGTGGGAGACTCACATCGCTTCAAAACAGCATCAAATCTAGCGTAGTAGAGTTGATTCCTATTATTGTCAATGGTTTGCTCTTAAAAAGCGTGTCTCTTATTAAAGGGGTCAAATGGGAAGGAAATGCACCAATGGAGAGCAACAATAGGTCATAATGATACCCAGATGGGCCATCATCCACCTTGAAAACACCTGAGGTGTATAGAGTGATGCCCAAAACACTGGTCCAATAGTACAACTATGATGATACAATAGGAGGCATGCGATCTGTATGTAGGAATCCTCCTCAATTGCTCGACTCACTCCTTCACAATTAATGTCCCAATAAGCAAGGACGCCCTCTAAAATTACCACATCAAGAAATTGATATGCTGTAAGGTGCAACGGAATGAATGTTTGAACTTTGCTCAAGATGAGTGCTCCGAACTGTGCTCAAGGTTCCTTTCACTTACAGAAGGGAGAGCCTTCTGTTCCTTTAGTGAGAGAGTGCAATGGACACAAGCAAAGTGAATGGACAGCGTGAATGGAAGTGCATGAGACTGAGAGATAGATAGAGAAGAGAATACGACACCAGAGACGTTAAACCCTCCTCCAAAGGCCCCACTCTCTATGGCGAGAGCGGTCTACTTATGATTGCACAAATCTCTACAATGCTTGGACTTGCCGACGATGTCGACGACGAGACGGGCTGAAATCTGAAAATGCTAAGGGCTGAAATCTGCAAATCTTTATCTGCTGAATTCTGACTCTATGTTGGTGATGATGTCGATGACGACGGTACGACGAGGATGCGCTGAAAATGCAGATGCTGAAATCTGCGTTTTCCGGGCTGAAACTGTAAACCTTGCAGAAACTGACCGTGCGGCGAGGAACTGCTGCGGGAAGGTGAGATCTGCGAGGTTCGGGACTAAATCTGCGGTGTCTAAGGGCTGAAAACTGAAAACGCTGGTGGTTCTTGATGTTTCGTCACGATGATCTGCAAAAACGCTGAGGTTGTGCTGCAAACCGAAAACGCTAGGGCTGAAATTTGTCCTGCTGTCATCGGTGGTTCTACAAATGCAAAACGCTAGGCTGATCTGCTGTGTCGTGATGACGCCGGGGCTGATCTGCTGTGCACAAAACGCCAAGGCTGATCTGATGCAAAAACGCTAGGTCTTCTGTGGAGAAAACGCCAGAGTTGTCGTAGGGGTTGGTCTTGTTGAGAAGTTGCCTGTTGAGCAAGGTGCTCCTGTTGCCTCTTCTGCCAATTAGTGCTAGTCTAGGTTTGCTTATATACAAACTTACTCAATTTGCCCTACCTACTTTCCAACAAAAGTCACATAAAAATAATAAGTGGAAAATGTCAAAAATAGGGAAAATAGGCTAAATGCATTGGAAAATTCCCATGAAGGATTCTGATGGGAATGCTTATGATCATGCTGTGTGCAACTAGAGATATGCATGTAATCTAAGTGACTGGACATGTACGGTCTGCGAACAGACTCACAAAAGTGCCAGATCACTTCCTATTCTAGACTGACTTGACTGAACTGAACCCTGATCATGTTGTAGCTTGTCCATGGACACATAGGGTTGGATGTGTCACGTGACATATGCCATCTCGATTCTCAGCATAACTCTGCTAAGTGGCACTTTTACACCACATCATCAAAGAGTAATGCATGATTGAACTGCAAAATCAGAGATTCTGACCTCATAAATGGCTAGGAACAGGGGTCCTATCTGGAGCCACAACCTACCGGGCAGGCACCACATGGCTCAAGAGGCTGATACGGGTGCATCTGCCTCACATATGGCAGGGGGTCAGCCACAAAACAGTCCTCACTCCCTAATCTGCTCTTGGGAGAGTCCAAGCCACCCCTCTAGGATATAATTGTAAGGTTTGGTCTAGTAGGTTGTTTTGGCATTTTAGAGGTGTTCTAGATAATTTTCTCTCTCTTTCTTTTATCAAAGGCTGAAGAGCAGACCTTATCCACAAGTCTTCTCTTTGGTAAGGTAAGGAATGGTAAGACTAGATTGATCATTGGATAAAGGACCATGCGTCCAATGTAATACTCACTCTTGGACGATGTTCAGTGATGCACTGGTGAGTTTTACAATTGTCACATTTTTAGTTTTTTTTGTTCCCCTTTGCTGCAAGACAATGCTCCTCTACTTATAATCAAACTCATAGCTATTGATACATTCAGTTGGACGTTTTTGTCATATAGAGGAGGTGCAGACGAATATCTTTGTTTTATGTTATCAGGGTTTTGACTGGGAGGCAGCAGCAGCCGCTATGGAAAATATCTCACTTTTAGAGGATCGACCAAGGTGTGAAAGCAATGCTAGTGCCCTCAAGGAAATTTCTTGCCAAAATGCTCAAAATGTTAGACGTGGTCTTCCAATGCCACCTACAATTCACCCCAAGATGCAGCAAAAGACTCTTTTGAGCTTTATTCAAAGATCAAATCAGCAGCCAAATTTTCCAGAAAGAATCAATGAGCTCCCAGTAAACAGCGCAGAGCAGACTTCAGATGATATACCAAACGCAGATGGACCGCATATTGATGTGGAGGCAGCCAGAACATGGGTCTATCCAGGTTGAAGAAGGCAGTCAAAGTTTGGAACAGTCTACCATTGTGCATGTGTGTGGCACCAAAAGATTCTTTTTGCACCTCAATCTTTTACATTCCCCACTTATTCATCCAGGCATGATAACACACAAATAGTTTTGCACGTTCATTTCAACACAATCCTCACGTGGCATTTCAGTTTTACATAAAGTCTTTCTGCTTGTGTTCATTGATTACTGAAAAATTTGGATTATTGTTTCAGCTAGGGTTTTGTTTCCCCATTTCTACTGCTTTGGAAATTTTAACGCTTGATTTTGTTTCAACAATTCAAAATGTATTTGCAGTCAATGTGCCAATGAGAGATTATCAATACTCTATCGTTCAAACTGCTCTGTTTTCGAACACTTTAGTCTCTTTGCCAACGGGACTAGGAAAAACTTTGATTGCAGCTGTGGTTATGTACAATTTTTTCCGCTGGTTTCCTGCAGGTACAATTTGGCTGTTTCATGAATGTTTTGATCTTATGAGATTTCCAAGTTGCCTTATTGGATTTTAGAAAGTTTAACAATAGGGAATAAGCAATTTTTGTTTTACTGTGCATACAAAATTTAGGGAAGTAGCTGATTGTCACCTGTAGATTCGTACTCTCTTCATGATGTTTTGATGCCAAGGAGAGCTACAAGGAATTGATAGGTTGTAACAGAAGAATAAAGTTTAGTGTTTTACATGTTCTGGACCACCAGAGCAACACTCTTCAAATGATAGAATGTACAAAGGTAGAAGTGATGATATTTACCGGGTGGTAAATCAGTTGCAGGTCTTGTGTAGATGAATAAAGATGGTTGGACATTGTCAGAGCTTGGACATTAAGATTATTATTGGGGTAAGAGCTGAGCTAGTTAGCAGACGGAAACATTGGCATTGTTGTATATGAAGCCTGTTCTTATAATGTTACCACATTGTGCATGCAAAAATGCATGAGAGAGAGGATGTCCCAAGAGCATTAACTCAATAACTCAGGAGAATGCTTGTACAATTGGATGAATGAGAAAGAGAGGGAAGGGGTCACCTTTATACTAGTAAAGGTGACCTAGAGGCATGCAAAATGGGGGCCCCTAAACTGGGTCCGGTGTTGGGGCTAGAGAGAGCGACCAACTAATAAATGTTCCACCTCATCTAAAAATGGGGCAACTACACCAAAAAAAGGTCAAGTGACTAATAAAAGGTCTAGGAAATAATAATAGGCAAGAAATGTATAATGCATGGCCACTGTGGCCAAACAACCATGATATGCGACCTAGGATGCTTCTATCTGGTGATGAAACATCTCCTCTTTGGTGCCAGATGGTCCAACTCTTCATTGCCACATAAGACAATCTAGTCTAGGTTGGCTGGTGAGAGTATTTACAAGATTGTCAATGGTGGGGCTTTCAACAATAATGTGCTTAGTTCGGCCCCAAACAACAAGATCATGTCTAAAGCAATAGCACTTTGGGAATATAAATAAATAGTGGTAGCAAACGAAGGTGCAATGGGAAGATGATCGAAAATTTCCCGAAACTATAAAGCATCAGTGGTAGTGTCAAGATAATTCCAATACTTAGCTTTAGTGGAAGAAGGCGTTTTGTCTTGACATTTCCATAATATGAGATTGTTGAGATGATGTCCCAAAACCACCTATCCTCTCACTTTTGGCCTACAGCCTCAAAACTCTTGCGGAGTAGGAGGTGCAAGCACCACGAGAGAAGTCTCATTAGGAAAAAGAGAGAGAAGAGGAATAGCCATTTGCAATGTACCTTTCTAAAATAGTCCATGAAAGTGCTATGGAGCGCGGATATAGTGTGTGGATTCTCAATGATAGGCCACACTCTTGCATTGCTCAAGAGAAATTGCATAAAAATAGACCAATTCCGATCATTATGAGGGGTCAATTTTTGAGTATCCAACAGAGCTAGGAGTTGTAGAGATTGAGAGAATGGATTGAATGAAGTCGGTATAGAAAAGGTGGTAGTAGTATAAGCATTATCGAGAGAAGGGTGAGAGAAAAATGGAAACTGATGTCGGTGTAGAAAAAGTGGTAGTATAAGCATTATCGAGAGAAGGGTAAGAGAAAATAGAATCTGATGCACCTTTTGCCTTGACTGTAGTTGGTGGTAAAGTTGTCATTGGAACTGTATGAAGAGGCACTGTTGTATCTTCCATGGGTTTAGTACTACTGAAAGCACCAAACAATATAGGATCTATGCCCAAAGGAGTAGAGGAGTCTCCTCTTACATAAGAGGGAGCACCTTGTGTGGTGCCAAATATAGTATCCTTATGAGAGCCGTATGTACCCGATAATGGTGAATCTGATGGAAGTCGTATACATTTCAATACAAATGGTAGGAGGGGGCTAAGTGCTCTTGTGCGGTCTTCAGATAACCTCTCTTTTTCTCAGTCAGACCGTAGAGTAGGAGGGGCGAATTTATCCATGATAGATCGCTTTCAAGCTAGTGATCACATCTGTAGCATGGGTGGTTCAATATGCATTTTGGCAAGGACTGCCTTTTCAGACCATGCGCCTGCGATTCTTACCTTGTCAGAATCCAGACAGCAAGAGAGTGGCAATCTCATGCTTTGCATTCCAGAGAGGATCCTTTTGGATATAGAGCTCAGAGAGAAGGTTGCTGCGATGATTTGCTGATCACAACTTTAATGGAAAGCTTGCCTTCTCCCTTGTCTCATGTAGCGCGATGATTTGCTCTCGTGCATCTCTTGCACATATGTTAATGCCCCGCTAGTTGGGCTTCTTAGATGACCATGTACAGTTCTGGGGGTTTTATGCGCATTTGCCAAGGCAAGAGCCTTTTGTTCAGGAACTAAAATAGCTAATTGTTGATCCCCCATAGGTATGCACAGTTCCATCACCACAGATTGCGAAAACAGAGAGTTTTCTCGTTTGAAAACTCGTCCAATTCACAATGGAATTGCTTGATTGCGTGCGGGAGCTTGTGAGACATGCGTAGATGTGTTTGCTCTGCTCAAAATGATGCAAGCCTTGCCTGCTTGCTTAAGCTCGAGCTCCATAGGTGCCCTTCTTTCTTCAACGACTATGCGTTGAGCTTCGCGTGCTTGTTCACGCTCAAGCTCCATAGCTGCCCTTCGTTCTTCACGATCTCTATCCATGGCGACACGTTGAGCCTCCTGTTGTAGCATCATTTCCATCATCGACTTGACGAAAGTCTCCACAGGGCTTGGTACAATCTGTGGCGTAGATGGGGATGGGGGAGGATCGGGGAACAATCCTCCTGGTGTAGAAACATCGTCTCCTCCAACTCCACTTTCATCACCTTTACGCAAAGTATCCATTCCTCTTCGAGTGATGTCACGTGCGCACTTCACTTGCGCCACGTGGACACGCTTTTGCCATAGTCTAGCGTCAATCTTAGCGTAGGACTGAGCGTGGCACTTTGTGAGCCTCTAGTAGGATGTGCATGTCCAGGCTGGTCACACTTGCATACCCTTTCTTGCACAAGAACAATCATTTCATCATGCAGGCATTTTCACGCGTGAACCACCTCTTATAGGTCATTTTATTAAAAATGACTTTTGGAATTTCTTTTGTAAGTTTGTTGGGAAGCTTGTTGCCCTACCCAGCATATAATTCCTATAAATGAAACCCATTGGGCACTCAGTAGAAGCAAAAGAAGCAGGGACACAAGGAGGCAGGCACCCAGCAGTCAGGCAGCACATTAGTAGGAGCCCTAGTGTTTTCTCAAGAAGAAGAAGATCAGCGTTTTCAGCCACTACCACTAGCGATTTCAGTTTTCAGATTTAGCCTCGCGAGAACCCGCTCCCACTCGATTGCAGATCCTCGCCAGATTCCCTGTTGAGTACCAGATCAGCCTAGCGTTTTCAGAATTCAGCAGATCAGCCTAGTGTTTTCAGATTTCAGCCAGATCAGCCAGCGTTTTTGCATTTTAGCCCTAGCCCGGCGAAGCAGTAGCAGATCCAAGCCGCACTACGGCCATTGTAGCAGATCCCCAGCAGAGCATCTAGCATTTTCAGTTTTCAGCCTTGACGCCGTCGTCATCGACACTATCATCGTTGTCGACATCATCATCGTCATTGAAGTCCCTATCTTGACGACGACACCTTCGTCATCGTCATTGTAGTCCTGAACTTGACGACGACACCATCGTCGTCATCGTCACAGTCACCATTGTCGTCGCCGTTGACATTATCGTCGTCGACATAGACCAACAGTACCCGTCGTCGACTTCACCGTCTTCGAAATAGAACCATCCTCGACTTCATCGTCTTCGACACAGTACCGTCGTCGACTTCATCGTCATTGACAAAGACCCTTAGTACCTCGTCGTCGACCTCTCTGTCTTCGAAATTGACCTCGTCGTCGACCTCTCCGTCTTCGACATAGAACCCGCAGTACCCGTCGTCGACATCATCGTCTTCGACATAGAACCTCAGTACCCCTTCATTGCCTCAGTACCCAGCATCAGTAGTGTCAGTATCCATTAGCATCAACATCTCAACATTTAGTCATTGTATCAGCATTGTGCAAGAATAAAGAAAGTACTTGCTCTGGCAATAGACCAAGGGGGCCCTTGAGGGTTGGGACCGGACATCCCTGTGTCATGTCTTTACTCTCCCTTGTCTCTCTCTATTCAGTTCAGTTCAGTTCTTTCAAGTGAAGTAAAGTGTCCCTTGTATTTGTGTGCGGAGTACTAGATCCGAGCAAATCTTTATTCTCTTCCTCTGCACTTGACAAGTGATGACCATGCACTGAGTTCTTGGGTTCTTGGGGTTCTTGTTAGGTGCAGCAGAATGAATGTTTGCGCTTTGCTCAAGATGAGTGCTCCGGACTGTGCTCAAGGTTCCTTTTTTTCTTATGGAAGGGAGAGCCTTCCGTTCTTAATGAGAGAATGCTATGATCACAAACAACGTGAATGGACACTGTGCATGCAAGTGTATGAGACTCAGAGATGGAGAGAGAAGAGAAATACGACACCAGAGACGTAAAACCCTCCTCCGAAGGCCCCACTCTCGTCGGCGAGAGTGGTCTACTTATGATTGCACAAACTGGTACAACTAAATGCATGTGATTGATGCAAGTTTAGGCTGTCGGCGATGACGACGGGGATGACAAGACCGACCTAAGGGCTGAAATCTGCAATCTTTTATCTGCTGTCCAAAAACGCTATGGGTTGAAATCTGCAAATGTTATATCTACTGATTCTGACTCTATGGACGATGTCGATGACGACGGTACCACGACGACGTGCTGAAAACGCAGATGCTGAAATATGCGTTTTCCGGGCTGAATCTGCAAACTTCGCGGGATCTAACCGTGTGGCGAGGATCTGTTGCGGGAAGGTGAGATCTGCGAGGTTTGGGGGTTCTACTGCGGGTACTAACTGCTAAAACTTGGTTGATTTTGTCGCGAAGATCTGCAAATACGCCGAGGTGATTGGCAGATGCAAAAATGCTAGTGCTCAAAAATCTTCTGTTGTCGCCGGATGGCCTGCAATTTCAAAAACTCTAGGCTGATCTGCTGCAAAAACGCCAAGGCCTATCTGCTGCAGAAAACGCTAGCTTGGTCTTGATGGTTGGAAACGCTATGGGATCTTGCCGGTCTTGTTGAGAAGGTGCCTGTTGAGCTTGACTCCTGTTGCCTCTTCTGCCATTTAGTGCTAGTCTAGGTTTGCTTATATACAAACTTACTCAATTTGCCCGACCTACTTTCCAACAAAAGTCACTTGAAAATAATAAGTGAAAAATGTCAAAAATAGAGAAAATAGGCTAAATGCACTGGAAAATTCCCCTGAAGGATTCTGATGGATTCTTATGGGAATGCTTACGATCATGCTGTGTGCAACCAGAGGATATGCATCTATACTAAGTGACTGGGCATGCACGGTCTACGAATAGACTCACAAAAGTGCGAGACCACTTCTAATCTAGATTGACTTGATTGAACTGAACCCTTGTCGTGCTGTAGCTTGTCCACAGACACATAGGGTTGGATGTGTCATGTGACATCCCCTCCTTTTGAAAGTGAGGTACTGGTACCGAACTGTATGTCGTCGAGGGAGATCGCCAATAGCATCCGGAATCTTGGAAGGGACTCTTCGCCGGCCCACTCTGATGTGTGGGTCGTGCGGTACTTGAACTTCATAAAGGTCTGTAACGCTTGCTTCTTTGGGCCGCGCCGAAAGCGACAAAGTCTTTTGTGGCTCCTTGAACCTTCGATGCTTCAACTTCGTCGAGAATCATGCTGCTTTCTTCTTCAAGAATCTCCATTGCTGAAAATTCCTGAAACCATTTCCAACACAAAACCATGAACAGACCCATTCTATGTAAAGTGAATGGAAAAAATCTTGTCTTCCTCAAAGGCTTTGCATGCAATGTAGATGAACAAAGAGACAGAGTGCCAAACCGTTCATCACACACACGCAAACAATGAGATCGAATCTTTCTCTTCTGATCTAGAGCAATCAACTGTGGCAATTCACAACGGAAATGCCCATGCTTGGTGCTCATACTTTCATGTGCTCTTTCTACAAATGTGTCATGCCAAGGAAGAGACATGGAATGTGACTTCCTTACATACATACTTTTCAGCTTTTTATGAACAATCCGCATACATTTGTGCTCATTCATGACTGAAACGTGCTCAACGTACAATATGTCATGCCTAGGAAAAGGGATCACATAAAGACGTTGATTAAAATACAGGAAATGATCACAAATGAAACACTCGAACAATGCGTGCGTATCAATCATGCGAACACATAATACTTCCTGTGAGGGTTCTTTGGACCTAGGCTTGAGAGCCCAGATCGGTTCTACCTGAATGATCGAATCGTCCTGTGGGGGTTCTTTGGACCTTGACTCGAAAGCCAAGATTGGTTCTTCATGATTGATCGAATCCACAACGAGGTTATCTTCGCTAGAAAAAGCATCCACTAACACATCATCCTTGTGAACAATCACATCATCTTCATGCTTGTGAGAAATCACATCTTGATCATGCAAATCATCATGCTTGTGAGAAATCACATCTTGATCATGCAAATCATCATGCTTGTCATTGGCATCCAAATCATCATGCTTAGCAATATCATTAAAATCATCATGCTTATCTTTGTCATCCAAATCATCATGCTTGTCATTCAAATCATCATGCTCATCATTATCATTCAATTCATCATGCTTCTCATAATCATGCAAATCCTGTGTGTCATGCTTTGGAGAAGAAGAGACTGAGAGAGTCTCCTTTTCCCGAATCTCTTGCATCTGTGCCTGCACTTGAGAAAAGAGTCGCAACATCTCTTGCATTCTTGCTTTGGTCTCGCGATCAAATCTTGCTTGACTTTCTTTTTCTTTCAAGTCGTACTTACGCTGTATGGCTGTCACTTCTTCTTCGTAGTCACGATCTATGGTCGCCATTTCTTCTTCGTAGGCCTTTCTTTCTGCTTCTCTTTCTTGGTCCAACTCCTCCATAGGAGTTAGCGCAATCCTTGACATAGATGGGGAAGGGATAGGGTCGGAAAAACCTCTTGGTGGGGAAAATTCTTCTTCGTCTCTCTCATGCTCATCACCTCCAACCGAAGTATCCATTCCGCTTCGAGTGATGACCATCCACTGAAGTCGTCGGTTCTTGTGGGTGTCTTGTGGTCTTGGGTGCTCAAGTTCACAAGGAACTTGGGTTCTTGAGGGTCTTGGGCTCTTAAGTTCACGAGGAACGTTGGTTCTTGGGGTTCTTGAGGGTCTTGAGGTTCTTGAGGTTTCCTTTCGCTTGCAAACCGTGTTTGAGAAGGATCTTCTCTTCATACTCCTTTCTGCGGGTGCACCCCTTGGTGGCCTTGCGCTCACACCAAGGTTACTTTTTCCCACCTCACGTCGATTGGCCGGCCGATAAGTGCACGGTCTGCTCTCAATGAGTGAAAAGAGGCACAACAGGAGGCTGGACAAGCCCTTCTTTCTTGGGATTCCTGTCAGTCTTCAAAAACACGATTAGGAATCGACACGCCCAAGCGAACTTGGGTTCGTGCGACTGCAAAATAATTCTTGTGATTCTTGTGGTTCTTTCCTCGAGTGATACAGAACATTGCCAAAGCTCTGATACCAATGTTAGGTGCAGCGGAGTGAATGTTTGCGCTTTGCTCAAGATGAGTGCTCCTGATTGTGCTCAAGGTTCCTTTGGTTCTTATGGAAGGGAGAGCCTTCCGTTCTTAATGAGAGAATGCTATGATCACAAAGAAAGTGAATGGACACTGTGTGTGCAAGTGTATGAGACTGAGAGATAGAGAGAGAAGAGAAATACGACACGAGAGACGTTGTAAAAGCCTCCTCGGAAGGCCCCACTCTTGTCGGCGAGAGTGGTCTACTTATGATTGCACAAACTGGTACAACTGAATGCATGTGACTGATGCAAGTCTAGGTTATGTTGGCGATGACGACGGGGATGACGAGACCGACCTAAGGGCTGAAATCTGCAATCTTTTATTTGTTGTCCAAAAACGCTATTGGCTGAAATCTGCAAATGTTCTATCTGTTGAATTCTGACTCTATGTCGGTGACGATGTCGATGACGACGGTACAACGACGACGCGCTGAAAACGCAGATGCTGAAATCTGCGTTTTTCGGGTTGAATCTGCAAACTTCGCGGGATCTAACCGTGCGCCGAGGATCTATTGCGGGAAGGTGAGATCTGCGAGGTTTGGGGGTTCTACTGTGGGTACTAACTGCTGAAACTTGGTTGATTCTGTCGCGAAAATCTGCAAATACGCCGAGGTGACTGGCGGATGCAAAAACGCTAGGGCTGAAAAATTATCTGTTGTTGCCGGATGGCCTGCAATTTCAAAAACTCTAGGCTGATCAGTTGTCTGCAAAAACGCCAGCTGATTTGGGAATTTTGTAATCGCTAGATGATCTGCTGTAAAAACGCCAAGGCCTATCTGCTGCAGAAAACGCTAGCTTGGTCTTGATGGCTGGAAACGCTACGGGATCTTGCCGGTCTTGCTGAGAAGGTGCCTATTGAGCTTGGCTCCTGTTGCCTCTTCTGCCATTTAGTGCTAGTTTAGGTTTGCTTATATACAAACTTACTCAATTTGCCCTAACTACTTTCCAACAAAAGTCACTTGAAAATAATAAGTGAAAAATGTCAAAAATAGGGAAAATAGGCTAAATGCATTGGAAAATTCCCCTGAAGGATTCTGATGGGAATGCTTATGATCATGCTGTGTGTAACCAGAGGATATGCATTTATACTAGGTGACTGGGCATGCACGGTCTACGAATAGACTCACAAAAGTGCGAGATCACTTCTAATCTAGACTAACTTGATTGAATTGAACCCTTGTCGTGCTGTAGCTTGTCCACGGACACATAGGGTTGGATGTGTCAAGTGACACTTCTTGAGGTTCTTGGGTGCTTGAGGTTCTTGTGCTCTTGGCTTCTTGGGTACTTGGGGTCTTGGCTTGCAATCTACGTTTAAGAAGGCTTTACTCTTACCAAAGCTCAACTTCGTCCTACGGGTGCACCCCTTGGCGGCCTTGCGCTCACACCAAGGTTGCTTTTTCCCACCTCACGTCGATTGGCCTATCGCTAAGTGCAAGGTTCGCTCTCAACGAGTGGAAAAGAGGAACGAGGGGAGGTTGAACAAGCCCTTCTTTCTTAAGTTACTTGCCACTCTTCAAAAACACAGATTATGGATCAACACGCTCAAATGGTCTTGGGTTAAGTGCGATCACAAGAAGCGAATTATCTTTAATTTGGTTCTTTGTGTTTCTTTCCTTGAGTGATCATACCGAACATTGCCAAAGAACTGTGATACCAATGTAATGTGCAGCGGAAGTGAATGATGGTGTAAGCTCAGGATGAGTGATCAGTGAGTGCTCAAGGTTCCTTTTACTTAGAGGAAGGCAGAGCCTTCCCTAAAAAAGTGAGAGAATGTGCAATGACCAAAACAAGAGAGGGAGTGGAAAGCTATGAATGAATAGTGCTGAGAGTGCTAGAGAGAGAGAGAAAAGAGACGGCACAAGATGGGGTCCCAAACCCCTCTCCAAGGCCCCCCCCCTTTTTGCTAGAGAGGTATTTGCTTTAGATTGCACAAGTCTGGTACAATGGTTCTTAATGCTGTGGTACTTGACGACGACGATGATGATGTCAATGACGACGACGATGATGACGGTGTCAGCGATGTGGTCGAGGCTAACGGTTGAATCTACTGAAAAATGAAAACGCTAGGGATGCTGGTGGGATCTGATTCATGCGGCGAAGCTAAGGGGCTGATCTGTAGCCAGGGTGACGATGAAGGATGAAAACTGAAAAACGTTGGTAGAGCTGCGGGCTGAAAACTGAAAACGCTGATCTTGGAATACCTATTTGCCAATATCCTCGTTTCAGAAGGCCAGTTTGAAGGACCAGATTGAGCGGTTTTGTTGTGGATTGCCAAAAGAGATTCGATGGTATTGTCTGCAAGAGAAGCCTGACTCCATTCAAAGACTTATAAGTTATGGGCATGCCAAGCAAGAGAACTTGGGTTACGCGCGACCATAACAAGCAAAAAAAATTATGTGGTTCTTTCCTTGAGTGATATAGAACACTGCCAAAGCTTTGATACCAATGTAAGGTGCAGTGGAATGAATGTTGAACTTTGCTCAAGATGAGTGCTCCGAACTGTGCTCAAGGGTTCCTTTTACTTACGGAAGGGAGAGCCTTCCGTTCTTTAATGAGAGAGTGCAATGGACACAAACAAAGTGAATGGACACTGTGCGTGAAGGTACATGAGACTTGAGAGATAGAGAGAGAAGAGAATACGACCTCTGCTGCAAGAAACGTGATCTCTCTTCCCAGAAACGGCGTTTCAGCGTTTCTCAGCCCAGCGAACGTTTCCCACCTTTGGAAATGCCTTTGAAACGGATTCAAATTTAGGCGACCTTTTTTAAATGCCACGTGGCTTAATTTTGGGGAAAATTGACTTGCGTGGCTTATGTTTAACTGAGAACGACGCCGTGGCCTGAAATTGACCTGCGTGGCCTGGGCCGTACCACAAACGGGCTGAAATTGCACTTGGCTTGGGTGATTCCACGCAAGGTAGAGCGTTTCCAGAATTGGGGAAGAGAGAGAGAGAAATGAAATGTTATATTAACGTCTTCAAAAGGCCAAAGTGACCTACGAGACCAGAAAGTTACAATGCGGTGTATCTGATACAAAGTCAGATCAACAAAATAAATTAAACTAGGATAACAAAATATAAATACTGCGGGACCCTAAACTAAGCAGTACAATGTGAAGACAATATGGGAGGGGAGTAGAGATCCATCTTCATCTGCACTCTGGACGACGAAAGAGTATGGCTTGAATCCTTTGCTGTAGCCTCCTTCGAAACTGTGTAGCTCCTCTTCTCCATCGGGGTCGTCTAGATCACCCTAGCTCCAATGCTCGGTCTATGAGAATGCCAGTAGTGCGCGTAGACCTCTCCACCATTGGCTGCTCCTCTGTCTGTTCTTCTGGGTGTACAATATCTAGTGTAAAGAAATCTGTGATCTGTCTCTGGGGATGTTTCTCTTCATCTCTCCTCAGTAAAGTTTCTCTATGCCTGTGTAACTCAAGTAGATATAGCCCAAGACATCTTTGATCCTCATAACTCATGACCCTAGATAGAGGCCCAAAACCTTCTTTGAATAGACAATGAAAACGGCCTCGTATCTCATAGTACACTGTGCAATGACATATGTAATGTACTTCTATCTCTGGTTCTAGATGGCATAAGCGGCATATCCTGCTATTTGCTGGTGTCCCTGTGAATCTGCTAGTCTCAATCTCGAGCTGATGTGAGGACGTGCGTATCTGGCCAATGGCACAACACAAACCATGCGAAAGATGCGTGTCCATATAGCTAGGTGGAATCACAAACCCATCCCCCGTAGGTGGAGAAGATGCTCTCTATAGAAAGCCATCTTCGTGCCCAACTTCTGTAACGGCTCTATCCATGTCCTCCTCGTATCGAGTTGGATCAGATCTTGACGAATGAGTCTATTAATCTCTACTCGTGTCAGAGACCTCAAGGGTGCCTGTAGAGAGTATTGAAAAGGAGGTAACCTGTCCATGGTGAAACCATGTGCGTGAAACCATGATGCCATCGGTGCATACCAGCATGATGTATCCCCATTAAGAGCTGAGAGAGAGAGAGAGAGAGAGAGAGAGAGAGAGAGAGAGAGAGAGAGAGAGAGAGAGAGAGAGAGAGAGAGAGAGAGAGAGAGAGAGAGAGAGAGAGAGAAAGCGAGAGAGAGAAAACGTCCAAGATTCCTATCGGGTTTCCCTTTTTCTCGTTCTTCAGTCTAGCCCATTCTTCATGGCGGCTTTGCCGGTCTCGAGTGCTACGCACGGCGCTCCATCACCACTTGCCTGTCGCGTGGACTGTACTGGCGACCTGTTGACACGCATTGACTCCAAAATACAACACTTGGCACAGCATGCCTTGGTTGGTCGGATGATTGGACAGTCTCCACCTCGCTCTTCCATACGTGATTGGTGTCAGACTGCATTGGGCACTACTCAGGGACGGGTCTCGGAGCTTACGCTTCTTGGCAGAGGCATATTCATGGTACGTCTTTCAGATCCCGCCACTGCCTCAGCTCTCCTGGCTCGGTCTCCGATACTCTCTGATCGCAGGATGATATACTTGATGAGGTGGTATCCCGAGTTTACTACTGAGGAGTTTGACAGTCGACACCTTATTCCCAGATTCCCTCTGACGCTCTCCTTCCCGGATATGCCTCTCCATTTTATTGATGAGCATCTCCTTCACATGATTGCTGCTCATTTTGGCACAGTAGTTCCAGGATCCTGCATCTTTTCCTTTGGTCCACCTCGCATCCAGGTCCTGGTGTTTGGGGATACTTCATTGCCAGATACAGTTACTGTGGCTGTGCGCGATCGAGACTACTCTTGCCGAATGGTAGCCAGGGCAGTGCTTACGTTGTCACGAGATGGGACACTTGGCACGAGATTGCCCCACTCTGCCCCGCCATCGGCGACAACAACAGCCAGCTCCTGGCACTCATGCTCAGTCACGTGGTCAGCGTCAACAACCGATTCCTCCTACTACTACTCGAGCACCTTGACAGCCTGCAGGTGCTCCTCGAGCTTCAACCCCCCATGTCCCTCCCTCTGCTTCAGTTCCTACTGAGAATGCATGGCAGACAGTGGGTCGTAACCATTCATTCCGTCCTTGTCAGCAACCTTCACCGCATGCAACCCCCACTGTTACCTCTCTTGCTTCCTCTCAAGTTTCCACCACCCCATTACCCCCTGCTTCTCCTCGCCATTCTTCCTCTTTAGCACAGGATCACTTACCTCTACTACCAGCTCCTCTTTCTCTTGCCGTTCACCCGCCCGCTCCTTCTCCTCTTCCCGAGATCCCTATTCCCATGCAGATGGATCTTTCCCCGCTATTACCTCTCCCTTTTACTCCTCCCCCTCTCGCCTTTGGTCCCCCCCCTCCACCTTCTGGTCCTCCCCCTCCTTCAACCGCTCATACTTACGTCCCACGCAGTTTTCTCAGCTGCTGTCCTCTTTCCTGGGGCACTCATCGGGCTGAAATGTGTGGTGACTCAGAAGGACCACTGCTGGTACAACTCTACCTTATGCATCACAAGCCAGGTTGTGTTCCCTCTTTAATAGGCAGTCGCTCTCAGCCCACCCATTCCTTTTTCCTTCCAATCCACGCAGCTCAGGAATGGTTTGAGGATTAGGTTCTACATTTTGTGCATGCCCAATCTATGGCTCAGCTTCATTCATGGTTGTCTACTTCCGCTCCGGATGTACTGTCTCCACACTTCCCCTCCTGTATTGGTGCTATGGAATGGAGTGATGTTTATGCTTGCTATTCATTGCCTATGGTCATTCATGTATCCTGAGATGTGGTGCTTCCTATGTCTATGCGCATTTGGGGTGTCAAAGCTGTAGCATCAGTAATGCAATGTAAACAAGCTGAGGTCCGTAGTTGGTGCAATGAGACGCCATATTTTAGAGAAGGCTTGCGGGTTGCTTTCCTACCGCCCGAAGCACACCCCTTGGATGGTCCAGCTGCCTCCAAGAAGATGCGCAGTTAGTCAAATGCTTTACCAATTTTTTCATGCAGACTATGGATTTACATGTAGTTTCTTGGAATGCTAATGGTTTACAGACTTCTCAAGTAAGAGGTTCCCGCAAGCTTTTACTTCGCAGAGATTTGCACGCTCATGTAGTAGGCACTGTGGATATATTACTAGTACAGGAGCATAAGATTGCCACTCCCTTTGGTAATCTCATGCCCTCCGGCGCCCACACTTTTTGGGAGCCTGCTCTAGGCATTCATGGACAGAGTTGCGGTGTATGCATTTCAGTGGGGCCACGTTACTTGGCCTCAGTTCAGCAGCATGGCACCCTTGTTGCTGGCAGAGCAATCTATGTGTCTCTTCGGATTCAGGACTCTATCATTGGTTTTATGTCAGTCTACGCACCCACTACTCCTCGGAAGAGGGCTACTTTTTGGGCCTCTTTGGCTACTGTTCTACCTGCTGTAGACTCTTGGTTTGTAGGAGGCGACTTCAACAATGTCGAAAGCGACTCTGATTGGCGATCCATCACTCCTCCTGTTCTATCATCCATCTCTCTCGATGAGCAGTCAGATTGGGATCGATTTCTTCTAGCTATTCAAGGTGTTAGTGCATGGCACATACCCTCTTTTGGTCATCACCTTGCTACACTTCATTACTCGTGGGGGTTTCAGAGACAGCAGGGGAGATTATTAGAGCGACTTGATCGTTTTTACATTGGCCCTTGGGCAGCAGCTCTAGGTGGATTTACTACTATTTGGAGAGGGACCAGCCTCTCAGATCACTTACCCATCTCATTGTTTATCTCCTTCACTAGATTCTCTGCACAGAGACGGGGCTGTCGCATCCCTGACAATGTTCTCACCACTGAAGTTTTGCAGCAACAGATTCGTGACTTATGGTCCACGGGTGCTTCTTATTGTGGTCCCCCTGGAGAGTTCCTTGCTCATTGCATTACTCAGTCTAGTATTTACTGCCGCGATCAGACTGCTATTATTCATCGACAATTGAGAGTACGTGAGTCTGATCTTCACATTCCTCTTGGTTCCAAACAACGCTTGCTTGAGGAGTGGCCTCATGATGCTTATCTCGCTGCTAGACAGACAGAGCTCACAGAGGAAATTCGTCGCGTACAGGAGGCTAGGTCTGAGTTCACTCATCATGCTTCAGTATCTCATTGGATAGCTAAAGCTGATCGAATGAATAAAGCCTTCTTCGCTGCGTATAGAGAGCGTCCTCCTGGCACCACCCTTCGGACTTTGTGCGATGCTCAGGGGACACTTCATATGCATCCTGATGTTATTCTCGATATGTCTGCAGATTATTTTGAGGCATTGTTCACTGCTAATGTATGCATTGTTCACTGCTAATGTATGCACTATTGAGGTTTTACTTGCCCGTGAGCAGATCTGGCATCACACTCGACGCCGTTGTACAGAAACTATGGCCGAGATCTTGTTGGCACCCTTCACACTTGCAGAGCTTCATGTTGCTATCGAGAGTCTAGATCCATCCTCCTGCCCAGGAGAGGATGGCCTCACTAGAGCTTTCTTTTTGACTTATTGGGATGCATTGCATATACCACTGCTTCGCGGTTGTCAGGACATCTTTGCATCAGGATATATGCATCCGGATCTTTGCTCAGGTCTCATATCTCTTATTCCGAAAGGGGGTGGCACAACTCAGCTCCGCCAGTGGAGACCTATTACCCTACTCCCTTCGGTCTATAAGATATTAGCGTTACTGATCAGTCATCGCTTGCGATCGTTCTTACCAGATATTATTCATACTTCTCAGACAGGCTTTGTCATGGATCGATGCATACTGGATAATATCTTCACTTTTTATGAGGCAGTAGAGTGGGCCAGATCATCTTCTGAACCTCTCGCTTTTTTCATTCTTGACTTTGAGAAAGCATACGACCGTGTTGAGTGGGACTTTCTCGAAGGATCATTAGCCAGGATGGGTTTCCCCTCGCAATGGATCGCAGGCATTTCCACTCTTTTCAGGACTGCCAGTAGTGCTATTACTATTGGTGGTCGTGTCAGTTGCAGTTTTGAGCTCTCTCGATCTGTCCGA
The DNA here is from genome assembly GCF_014529385.1 of Adiantum capillus-veneris. Taxonomy (NCBI): domain Eukaryota; kingdom Viridiplantae; phylum Streptophyta; class Polypodiopsida; order Polypodiales; family Pteridaceae; genus Adiantum; species Adiantum capillus-veneris. The sequence goes on from NC_140944.1 coordinate 151,295,010, forward strand.
CAGGGATGTCCTTTAGCAGCATATCTGTATCTGTTTGTTGGAGAGACTATGTCAGATTTTCTTCGTGCTTAGAGTCGTGCATTTCGTGGCTTGACCATGCCAGTACCTTCAGCTCCGGACCTTATCGATCAGGAGTTCACTGATGACACTCTGCTGATGTTGCACTATTTGCTACTAGCTCTTGATGCCATGCGGGAGGCCTTGACGGTTTTTTGCATTGCCAGTGGTGCACGTATTAACTGGCATAAATCCTATGGGTTACTAGTTGGCAATGATGACATACCTACTTGGGGGGTAGCTGATGGTTTCACATGGCTGCAGCCGGGTCAGACATGCAGATATCTGGGCTTTCAGGTTGGATTTGATGTTTCCTCACAGTAGCAGTTTGCACCCGTTCTACAGTCTATTCGTAGGAAGCTATGTCATTGGTCTTCACGTCATCTGTCGTTGGCTGGCCGTGCATTGGTCGTCAACCAGGTCATTCTGGCTACAGTATGGTATACGGCCTCTTGTTGGATGCTACATTCAGGAGTGATAGCTCAGCTCCGCAGACTAGTGCGGAACTTTTTATGGAGTGGCACAGATGGGACTACTGATACTCGTGCTCGGGTTCGCTAGTCCACGATTATTCGAACTCGATCAGAGGGCGGCCTTGGCATTATTGATCCAGAATTACAGAGTCGCGCCCTTCTTACCAAGCTTATTGTTCGGGGTCTTTTTCCCGGCCAAGAACCTTGGAAGATGCTTCTTCAGGCCGCTATTCGCACAGCAACTCCACGCCTTGGCACTAGAGATGGTCATACTTGGCGTACAGGGTATCGTTTCCTCTTTACGGATGCCCCCTTGTCCACCAGCACTCTCTCACCCTTCATCCGATCACTCCTTCAGATTTGGGTTTCCATGAGACAAACTCTCATACGCTCACCTCCCTCATGTCGTGAGGAGATTGAGCGCTAGCCTCTCATTTGGAATGATGCAGTTCTTGATTCTTCGGTTAACCCTCCCCGTCAGCTTGGAGAGAGGACTCACATTGATTGGGTTGCTTAGGACACTGGCCTGCTGCCTCTATGCGGTTGTTTCATGAGACGCGTATGCTGGATGCAGATTTTGTAGCAGAACATTATGACATTGGTCGCAGGGTGACAGACAGACTTCTTGAGATTGACTCCCCCATTCCTTCACAGTGTGACGCAGTCATGCGAGGCACGGTTCAGATGCCTCCACATAGTGGCTGGGAAGGTCTCTTTGCTCAGAGCACTCTGTTATTAGTTCGTTTAGACGCCATGCTGTTCACAGTTGATTCAGACTCCTCTCAGGGGATTCATGCTCCCACCTCTCCGCACCTTGTCTACACCGGCGCTCGATGGGAGGCCATACGAGTAGTTGGCTCTCGCGGAAAGCGTCATTGTGTTGACCCCCGTTTCGCATCCGCTGATGCTGCCCTTTGGAGGCTTTGGGTGTGGGAGGGTCGTGCCTTATCTCAGCTTTATTGGGACCCAGGAGAGTGGCATTGGCCTCACTCTAACTCCACCAGTGCACATGTATCATTTTTTGAGTACACTGTCAGAATTGGAAGATTAGCATTGATGAGAGAGCACCCAGAGCAGCCCACTCGTATGCGTTTCTGGTTACATTCAGGTCTCTCCCATGCCTATCTACAATAGTTTTGGTCAGCCATCTGGGATTTACATGCGGCTCGTCGTATTTCTTTTTTCATGTGGATGATTGCACATGCAGGACTTCCAGTTGGGACTTGGCTAGCTACTCTGGGTCATGATCCGTTATGCACTCGATGTCCTTCGCGACTACATGAGTCACCGGCCCACTGTCTTTGGTCATGCTCCTCTTCTTATACAGTGTGGCTACCGGTCTGCTTTTTACTTAGCAGAGCAGGTGTTCAGGATGGATTTCTCACTTGGGGCTCTGTCTCATGGTTGATGCCGATGCCCGGACCGCATCTTTTCTATGAGGGCTCAGACACAGATCCATCTCTTATGCTTACCTCGACTGGTTATCGGCGAGGAACTTTGGCTATGTTACCACAGATCGCATGGCAGGGGGATCCTCAGACACGCGATGAAGTTTTTTCAGTCATCACTAGCATTACACTATGGAATATTTGGAGAGCTCGTTGTCTTCACATTCTCAGTGCGGCTCCACAGCTCCTTCAGGATATCCTTACTGCCATTTGGCTGGACATCATTCACACCCTGATTTGGCAGTGGGATTCTTCCTCAGGTACATCTAGAGCAGCCGAGGCTCGACGATTTGTCTCTCTTCGGCGTTGGGCCCGAGCTCCACTCTTTTTCACACTTACAGGTGGTCAGATTATATGGCATTATGCCCCCCCCCTCAGTGGTTTCTACTCCACTCATCACACAGACCACCATGAGATTGTACTAGCCGAGTTGTCACTATAGTGGCTCTCACCCTTACATTCAGCTTGTATACCCCACGTGACATGCTATTTTGGCATCCGTTGGGGATCATATTGTACTCAGTAATATATAGCTCTGATTTTTCCAAGAGAGAGAGAGAGAGAGAGAGAGAGAGAGAGAGAGAGAGAGAGAGAGAGAGAGAGAGAGAGAGAGAGAGAGAGAGAGAGAGAGAGAGAAATGAAATGAAATGAAATGTTATATTAACGTCTTCAAAAGGCCAAAATGACCTATGAGACCAATCAGTTACAAAATAGTGAATCTAATACCATGTCTGGGTACAAAAGAACTAGAAAAGAACTAGAAGTGAAACAAAATACTACTACTACTACTACAATCTAAAACTACGTGGGTGTAGCAGCTGATACAATAGGTACCCGGTAAACTGGATGTAACAGTGTGTGAAACAAAGATGGAAGAAATGGTGAGGATCCATCCTCATCTGCACTCTGGATGTCGAGAGAGTATGGCTCGAATCTTTCTGTTGTAGTCTCCGTCGATGCTGTGTAGCTCCTCTCCTCAGTCGCGGTCGTCTGTATCTCTGTAGCTCCAATGCTCGGTCGATGAGAGTGCCAGTAGTGGTCGAATGAGAGAGAGAGAGAGAGAGAGAGAGAGAGAGAGAGAGAGAGAGAGAGAAAGAAAGAAAGATTTTTAACGTCTATGTCAGGCCGAAATCGGCCTATGAGACAAATCAAAGAAAGAAAGAAAGATTTTTAACGTCTATGTCAGGCCGAAATCGGCCTATGAGACAAATCGGCCTATGAGAGAGAGAGAGAGAGAGAGAGAGAGAGAGAGAGAGATGTATAAATCACCTGCCCAGAGAGAAAGAGATATGTGCCTCTTCTCATGCCCACAAAGGAGGACACATCATGCCCTTGCTCCAATTGTGCACCCCAACCTGTTTGCTTCTGTTTAAATTGTGTGCCTAGAAGTGTTATTTTTGAGCCCTGCAAGTGCCCTCTGAAACCCAAATATTTCCTCTCGCTTGGAGATGCAATATGTCATAGAGTTGCACACTGTCGATGTGCTAAACTGACTCGTACCCCCCCTTGGCTTTGCATCGAGCAACTCGCATTGGAGAAAGCCTACAAACCAGCTATTCGTAGATATCCTCTCCCTTCTTGACACAAGTGCAGCCATGTTTTCCTCACCTTCTTCATCAGCAGTCCCCCTCTTCACGCCATTCAAGCCTAAGTCATCTCAACCTCCTGAACCGTTGTGGAAGTATGTGGCTGCGAATGCATCATTTGTGAAGGGAGGCAGCAAGAAATGGTCATGCTCCTTTTGCAAGCTACATTTTGCTGGCTCTTATCCACGTGTACAGGCTCATCTTCTTGGCATCAGAAACCAGGGGATCCAATTGTGTTGTAAGATCTCAGCCGAAGAGCGAGCAAGCTTGACTAAAGAAGACCATGATAGGCCGCCTTGAAGCAAAAGATGACCAACGACTCATTCAACAAGAAATGGGCTACACAACCTTCTGTGGAAGGTATGTTCAAGAATGCATCTCGAGAGGAAGTAGATGAGGCAATTGGTCGATGCTTTTATAAATGTGGTTTGCCATTTGTTCTTGCAAGATCTCCTTACTTTCAAAACATGGTGAGTGCAATTGCTTCATTTGGTAAGGGATACAAGGCTCCTAACTATGAAAAGATTCGCACAACGCTCCTAGACAAGGAAAAGGCGAGAATCTGTCATCAACTGTCAGGTATAGAGTCCAGCTGGGAACATTTTGGATGCTCCATAGTCTCAGATGGGTGGACAGACACAGCAAAGAGGCCCTTGATAAACTTTATGGTCTCGAGTGCAGGAGGTGTGTTCTTCAAGAGGTCTATTGATACTTCAGGCAGCTCGAAGACAGGAGACTTTATAGCTGCTGCACTTCTGGCCATAATTAGAGAGGTGGGTGAGCAAAATGTTGTGCAGGCCATTACCGACAGTGCTGCCAATTGCAAGCTTGCTGGGCACCTAGTGGAGGAAGTGTTTCCACACATATGTTGGATGCCATGTGCCACTCACTGCTTGAATCTTTTGCTGAAGGACTTGGCTCTTATAGGGTGGATGGACAAAGCTATCAATGAAGGGAAGGAGGTCCAGCAATTCATCTCCAACCACGATGCAACCAGGGCAATGTTTAGTAAGTTTGTTGAAGCTTGTAAGGCCTGCTGACACTCGATTCGCTTCAAACTTCATGATGTTGCATCGGTTGGTGAGGGTAAAGAGCCCCTTGAAGCAGCTAGTCACTAGTGAGGAGTGGGATTAGTGGAGAAACAAAATGAGCAAGTTGATACCATTGATAAACGGGTGCTATCAGGTGACTTTTGGGTTAATGTAGAGAAAAATGTCAAGGTTTTGTGGCCGGTCATGGCAATGCTTCGTGTGGTTGACAGGGATGAACCCATCATGGGTGCGGTGTATGAGGCCATTGTCAGATGCTAGAGCAAATCAAGGAGATTTTGAAAGAAGACACAGATGGGGCCACCATGTATGAGGAGATTCGCGAGCTTGCACAAGAGCGCTGGGACATGCTTCATTCTCCTCTTCATGCCACAGCCTTTCTTCTGAACCCATTATTATTTTCAAAGAAGCCATACAAAGATAAGGAGGTCATGAAAGGGTGGAGAAAGACATTGGATAGGGTGGGCAGGAATGAGGTAGAGAAGACAATGTTAAAAGCACAGTTGTCAGACTACATCGGGCTTCAAGGAGAATTTGAAGACACCTCAGCTTTTGGTGACATGCAAAAGCTTTCTCCTATTGCATGGTGGGAGAACTATGGCACAGGAGCTCTAAATTTGCAAAGGCTTGCAATTCGTGTCTTGTCTCAAGTTTCAAGCGCTTCAGCATGCGAAAGGAATTGGTCCACTTATGGCTTCATACATTCTTTGAAGCGTAACCGCCTAAGGCACAGCAAGGCAGATGATTTGGTCTATGTACACAGCAATCTAAGGTTCATTTCACGCAAACAACCTTCTTATTCTTCAGGTCCAAGCAAGGCATGGGATGTATTGGATGGGGATTCATTGGATTGTTCTTTTGAGGATGATGATATGTTCCCATTGTAACTGTTATGTCATCAGTTAATTGATTAATCACTAGTGTCCACTTTGTCCTAATAGCCTCTAAAGTTTGGGTGTTGTAAGTTGTTGCTTTCTATTTGTTCAAAGACTCAGCCATGCTGGTCTTCAAAGTGTAAAATTTGTCATATTCAGTAAGTCTCAATAATTTACATTTCATCGAGAAATTTACATTTTTTGATAGTAGAGACTCATTCTACCCCCGACGTTTCCTTGGGTTTGGTGTTGCCGTTTCCTCAGGTTTCTTTCTAGTGACGTTTCCAAGTAGGAAACGTTTCTGCAACAGAGAATACGACACCAGGGACGTTGTAAAACCCTCCTCCAAGGCCCCACTCTCGATGGCGAGAGTGGTCTACTATTGATTGCACAATCTGATACAATGATGCTGATGCAAGTCTAATGGGACTATGTCGATGCCGTCGGAGTGGACGACGAGGACAATGCTAAGGCTGAAAACTGAGTGCTTTGAATCTGCAACTGCTTGCTGAATTTCTATGGCTGAAACCGCTGTTTCGTATGGCTTGAAATGCTGGATAGCCTGAGCAAAAACGCTGCCTTGCTCTGGTTCCAAAACGCTAGTCTGCTGGCTGATTTACCTGCTGAAATCGCCCAAGGCACCAGGCTGATTAGTTAAAACGCTATGAAGCAAGGCTGAAATGATTGTCTAAAACGCATGTTCATGGCTGAATTCTGCTGCTTTCAACACGCTGAACAGGTTGCTGCAAATCGCCAAGAAAAACGCTGTCTATGGCTGAGGTAATGCTGCAGAAAACGCTGCCTTCTGGTGCTTTCAAACACTGGATAGGCTGCCTGTTTGCTTGCTGAAATCGCTATCTGCAGGGCTGACTGCTAGTGGAGAATCGTCTATGCAAGGTGGCTGAAAACGCTGAGGCTATTGGATCAACAAAACGCTGGAGTCCTTTGGGAAAAATGACAGGTTGCTGGTTCTTGTTCTTGCTGAGAGTCGGCCTGCTGAGCAATGCTCTTGTTGCCTCATTTGCCAGAAAGTGCTAGCTTTGGTTTGCTTATATATTATCTTAGCAAAATTGCCCTACCTAGTTCCCAACAAAAGTCAATAAATAAGTGAAAAATGTCAAAAATAGGAGATAATGGGCAGCCCTGTTTCACCCCAATAGTAGAGTGAACTAAATCAGATACCCCTTCCGGAGTGCGTACATGTCCCATCACTGATCTGTACAAAGCCATAATCCCCCAGATGAGAGAGAGAGAGAGAGAGAGAGAGAGAGAGAGAGAGAGAGTGAAATGAAATGAAATGTTATATTAACGTCTTCAAAAGGCCATAATGACCTATGAGACCCGAAAGTTACAAAGTGGTGGATCTGATACAAAGTCAGAGTAACAAAATAACCTAACAACAGTACAAAACAAAGATATATACTATGGGGTCCTAAGCTGATCGATGTGAAACGGTTGCGGTTTTGGACATAGTTTCGACTTTTCCTTAACCAAAGAACTTGAACACAGTGGACTAAGTCTACTTGAACCAAGCAAAAGCTCTTAAGCCCAGAAATCATGTCTACCCTAAAGTCAAACGCAGCTTACACAAGCTTGGAGATCCCGACGATAAGAGGAATATCCTCCCACAATGGATCTTCCAAACTTGCAATTGATAAAGATCCATCTTGTTGAGAGAGTTTGGATGATTGGTCATGAGAGTGAAGGACTGTATAGATACATTGATGACAATGAGGTCAATCTTTATAGGTGCTCAGATCCATACCTAGAAGAGATAACATATTACAAGCTCTTATATGTCTACACATATGGAGTCGACTGTCAATGGAGATCTATAGTTGTCGACAAGTATGGACGAGAATACAGAGTTGTAGAAAGCACAAATCCACAGACTGTACTAGAAAGAGGTGGATATTTGGTCAATGAAGGACCACAAATACCTCCACCAAACACGAGAATTCCTATAGGAATTCCAAGAAGAGAGCCACCATGATTCCCTTCAAGAGCGATAACGAGAGAAGGATTGGGAGAGTCTCTGGTTAGACTTGTAGACAATCGACGAGTTAGACCATCCCAAGTCCAGAAATGGGTAAACAGAAAATACTCCGGAGATAAAGATCCGAGAGATCACGTAACGGCTCTTAGAAGAGTGATTAGAGCAGAGGAAGTTTCAGATTTTGCGACACAGTTTGCGGGATTTGGATTGACTCTAGAAGATGATGCAGCTATATGGTTTGACTCGGTGGAAAAATGGGATTTTGAGACCCTAGATGAGCTGTTTGAGGAGTTTATTGAAGAATTCTCGCCAAAAGGCATTGCTCACAATACGGTCTTGCAAATCCATAGATTCAAACAGAAAGAGAATGAATCAGTACGCAAAGCATCATTACGGCTCAAGAGATATGTTAAGCTCTGTCCAAGAGCGGAATTACCTACGCAAGCACGACTAATGCTGATCTTTATCCAGGGAATGAGACATGTGGGCCTTCAGAAGGATCTGCATATGATAAGGAGGATGACACTAAACGAGTTGATCAAAGAAGCTCTTTATCTAGTGGATAACTGTGAGGCATACAAAGAAAAGCACTTAAAGAGTCAAGGAGATGACACATCCTCTCAACACAGTGTTTCACAGATAAGTGAGTCCATTGCCAAGCTAATGGCACCTATTGATTAAGAAAAGCTTATCGACGACTTGGTCAAGAGGTTGATTCCTCTTGTAAGGTCTGATTCGGGAGAGCCGAAGTGGTGTGAAATTGAGAGAAAATGGACGAACCATACGGGGGAAGAGTGCTATTATAGCATGGAAAATGCTAGGGAGAGGTATGTACAACCTGTTCCAGAAGCACCTACTCCACCTAGATACATTATGGGGAATGCGCCAGGACCAGTAGGAGTTTTAAGGCCACAGCTTGTCTTAGGACAACAACCTCCGCTGCCAGGTGCTAGAATGCAGGTAGACATGAGATACATGCCAATGATGGAAGCATCAAATAAACCAACGCCAGTACCAACTACAATGTGGTATAGAAACCAAAGTGAGTACTATCCTTCGGAGCAACAAAATGTGAGAGAAACACATGGAGTGGTGAGACCGGTATAACCTCCACCTCCTGGGTTTCGGTCGAAAGAAAGAAGGTATGAAATGGACGAAAGGACATTGCGATTCATTGCAAATAGCGGCTTATCTAGGTCAAAGCTTGCTTATAGCCAAGAGGAAATGCTAAAAGAATCTCCTCAACCAGAGACAGATTGTCACAAAAGTCGTGACAACCACTTGGTCAAACAATGTCCTCATACGGAGATCATTGAAGTAAATGCCTATTGTCTTGAGTGTGGCATCACTCACTTGATCCCCGATTGCCCAAAAAACCCAAACCAAATCAGGAAAATCACGACAAATGTATTAGGGATTGTTCAGCTCCCTAGTAGCTCAGAAAATGAAAATGTTGTACCAGTTCATGTAGTTACGAGAGCACAAGCTCAAAAGAAAGCTGATGAGAATCCAGAGACAAAGAACACGGAAAGTGACACGAGTCCAAAGAAAGATGATGGACCAAAGACAGACGCACCTAGTCAGAAACCAAGAGCAAATGAAATAGTTGGAAAGCTAGAAAGACTAGGATGAAAGCACGCAGGGAACGAGAGCAAAAATCCCTAGCTGAGAAGCTTACCGAAGCTGAGGAGAAGATAAAACAACATGAGGAAAAGGAGGCACCTTCTCTTACACAGATGGTTAAACTTCTAGAAGAACCATCCACGGATGAGAAACCGAGAAGTGCTAGTTCAAGAGGATCTGTGTTGGCAGAGAAGGTTAACGAGACATTAGATGCCCTCTTGAAAGCCTATGATGTGAGACTCAAAAACAACCAAACCCAAGAACACAGGTGGACGACATATCCCTATGCAGAACTAGAAAAGCAAAGGTTTGAAATGTGTCAGAAAATGATTCAAACAGCCCAAGCTTTACTAGAACCACCAGTTGCAAAACCTGAGGATGTGATCCGTGTCCTGCCTACACAAGTAATCCCACCAAACCAGGAACTAAAAGAGCCAGATCCTAGTCAAGAGCACAGACCAAACCTCAAAGACCCAGCATTAGAACCAAGGATAGTACTGAATACCACGGATAACTCTTCCGAGGGATTTCACCAAGCTATACCTGTCACCAACGTGTGACTACTATCTATCCTTTTTGTTGATTTCTTTCTTATTATCTATTTACTTTCACTTTTTGGAAACACCCCTCGGGAAATCTAACTGCCCTGCATTGCATAGCTAGTGTGGAACTGTCCAGAGGGAGTCCAGGCCTGAGGGCAAGAGAGCACTAAGGTTGGACAAGGACTATGGTTAGCCAAGTGGGGTCATTGACTAGCCAAAGTGGAATCCTTTGCTACAGAGGCTACATTTCAATTCTGGGTGTGGCCACAGTGTACAAAGAGGGTCGGATGACCTAGAAAGATACAATGGCAGCATCTCCTAAAATATAGGGAACTGCTATTTTGGGACCTGAAAATGTCTTCGCGTCATTACGTGCAGTTTGACATGGGGATCATTTTGTTACTCTGTGGCCAAGTCAACAGAGGCTGCAGGTGAGATATTTTTAGACCCGAGGGTCTAAAGCGGGAAAATGCACAAATGAGTGACACTTGGCACTATGAGGCCAGTTTACTATTTATAGAGAAGGCAAAAACGTGATTTATAGCTGGGAGGCTCATTTTGCAAGTTTCTGTCACAGGTTAAGAGCTATGGAGTGCTTGCTTTCCCTCTTATGCACAGTGCGGTGCCAGGAGTGATGCCCTGCACGCTACGCACTGCCCTCTCTCTCCCCTTTGGCAGTATGTTATGCCCCACTAGTGGGCTCTTCATTTGACCAATGTACAGTTGTGTGGGTTCATGCGCGATTGTCGAGGCAAGAGCCTCTTGCACAGGTACTGGATTAGCTAGCGGCTAATCTCCCCGCAGATACAAGTGAATTCGGAGAGGTTTCACGCCAGAAATCTCGTCCGATTCAAAGGGCAAGTAGCCCTACAGGTGCGGGAGCTCGAGGACTTGCTACGGATGCGACCGGCACGCGAAACGGAGCCCGAAACAGTGAATTACAGCCTGCTGTGTATTTTTGCAGGTTTAGGGTTTTGGCCCTAAACGGACCCTAATACCCCCAGGAGGTTCGGGGACGCAAGGGGACCGCTGTACAGATGATCGGGCGCATTTTCAGGGCTGAAAACAGAGAATTCAGCGTGCTGCAGATTCTCGCCAGGTTTTGCAAAGTGCCCGTATGCGTCGGGAAAGTCGGCCAATGGGTGGGAATACTGACTGTGAAGGGTTCTAGTACAGTTATGTTGCCGAAATCGGGCTGGAACAGTGGAAATTCAGTCGAGTTTGTGCGGGGCAGCTTGTAGGGAACCACAGCGTTTATTCCCTCTTTTGAACAATAAAGAAATACCGAAAGGGGCGCCTAAGTTAGGGGCCAATCTGGTGTCGGTCTACTCATACAGGTGCAATCTTGCAGCCTGTATCCCTCTCCCCTTTGTTGTGTCTTGAAAGTACAGGTAAAATAGACGACTAATAATGGGTGAAAGCTAAATCAAGGTTTGAAGTAAAGTCTACCGCCCTTTTTGGATTGAATAGGCCGGTTTCAATACCTGAGGATTGTAAAGAGATAGATGGTCTTGACGAATTGTGGAAACAAGTCAGAGAGGCCAATGAAGCCGATGACCTAAGAAGATTAGTAGACAAGACTAGTGAAGAACGAGGAGTGTTTCTACCACCAATAGAGGAATTTGAGACTGGATCTCAAATGAATCTAGACGTGCGATCGTATTGGGGCGACAAAGGATCTGTACAATCTATGGATAGTCAACCCCATTCGCTAAGAACACTATCGTCCTACATGGGAGAGTACGGGACCAAGTCAGATATGGTTGCAGTCCCATCACAGAGACTGTCTCCCAACAAGGCCATCGATTCAAAGGGGCTAGTAGATATTCTATCTACCCCAGTCACCTGTATAATAATGTTAGCCGAGTTGTTCAGAATAAGACCAAACATGTGGGCTAATGTGGGTAAATGTCTAGAGAAATTTGGTGTAAAAACCCCAATGACTCAAATCGAGGAAGGCATCAAAGAGCTTGAAATGCCTCAACTAAATACTAGGCTAGTGCCATTAAACAAGGTAGGCGAGTATTACGAGGGAGAAGATGGAAACACCACCCTTCCTGTGGAATTCAATGGTGTTAAAACCATGGCAACCCCTGACAGTGGAGCTGGTGTGGCCATTGCAACCAAAGAGGTTTGGAAAAAATGGGGAAAACCTACCTTGATATCCACATGAATGACCCTGTAGCTTGCAGACGGACACAAGGAAAAGCCCCTAGGACTGCTAGAAAAAGTACTTGTTACTTCTTGTGGCATTGAATATGAATACACTTTTGCTGTTGTTGACTTTGGCAAGAAGAACAACTATGACATCATTCTGGGAAGACCATTCATGCGACAATTGAAAATGGTCCAAGATTGGGGTTATGACCACATATACCCGAGACATATGGAAACCATAACAAAGATAAACTTGAGGGACCATAGCTATAAGGATGTGACGAGAACACCGGTTGAGGAGTTTGATTCCGCCACAGTAGCCAGCTTGGTTAGGTAAGCCTAAAGAACTGTGGATGTGCGGAGCTTCACAATGTGGTAGCTTGAAACGTGAGGAATGTATCCTAGAGCGGGTTATAGAGGATATGGACTATATCCCAGAACCATTTCCTGTAGAAGAGTTAGAGCCTTTTGGATGGGAACACATCTTGGCTACTCTGGACGTGTGCACCGTGGAGGATGCTCCCACAACAAAGTTTTGTGATGAAATTGGCTATGATGTCGTTCCTTATTTTGCAGCGAGTGTAATCCAGGAAAACGAAGAGAACGAGACATCAACAAGCTCTCGATATAAGGAGCAAACAAAGAAATGTGGAGAATCAAAAGATGAAGAAGACGACGAGTTCTATGACTCTGTAGAACACTTCGAGCTTCAAGAAGATCAACGACCCGGGAATCAATGTCATCGCTACACGAATAACGTGCATCAAAAGTGGATTCCAAAGTCCTCGGTGAAGACACAGCCACCACAAGCATCCTCATACATGGCTCCTAATAAGGATGCAAAGACTCAGCTAGAAGGAATACGACCAGAGCAACGAGCTAACAATGCTCTAATCAATGGGCTAGAAAAGTCCTCCAAGAAACTACCACCCACGAGCAAACAGACAATAATTTTCCACTACCAGTCAAAAAATCAAGGGAAAGTACAAGAAGTCAACCTTGCTGAGGATAGTAACGATAGTGATGAATCTTACGACATCCCCTATCATCAACTCAGGCCATCACTATCACCAACCCCTTCAGCAACAACCACGACAGGTCAAAAGAATAGGACAACAAGTCAAAGCCAAAAAGCTCGACAAATTTGGATACCAAAAAGCCAGATCGGCCAAAAACAGATATGGATCAAGAAGACAAAGATCTCTAATGACAAATCACAAGATCCAACACCAAAACAAAAACAAGGAAAGCGTGCACGAACGGGTAAGAATATCACAAAGTCGCAAGCTTTTACAACTTAGGTTTGGGCTCCAAAGAAGTTGAATCAAGCACAAAAAGTCAGGAATTCATTTGGATTCCAAAACAACCACAGTATCAACTTTCAAAGCCTGAATCCCGTCCCCAACCAAGCGTACAAGGGCTGAAGCAAAGACCACTGTTGACTCACACAACAAAAAGGTGAATCCCAAAGAAGTCTCTTCAAACACAAACGAAGCACGGGCAAGTATGGGTTCCCAAACGAGCGTCAGCAACAAATCAGTCAATAATCGCAAAGAAATGGGTCCCAAAGAAGAACAACAAAACTGATGTCAGTGCATCGCCGCTTGAATTCTTACAATTCTTCCTACGATTACAGTACAATTAGAAGAGAGCAAGTCGCTTCAATCAAGCAACGATACAGGAGCTTCAAAGACCATTACATTGCTTAGAATAGAAAGCCTCGTCAACAAATGCCAATAAGCAAATTGCTTATACCCACATCTTGCACAACATAAATCTTTTCTATGCATTGATTGTGTATGCATAATAGGGCTACATTACAAGGCCTGCATAGACACAACTTTTAATTGCCCAAGCACAACACATACCCTTTGCGATACCCTGTCGTAAAAGATGACTCCAAATAGGAAGGGGGGAGGCATTCTGAATGCGGACCTAACATTATGACTATTAGAGGGCAATGTTTTGTGAGGTGCATTGAATTTTTGCGTTTTATTGTGATAATTTTTTGACGAAATTTAGAGTATATGTCCTCATAGTAGTGTTACAGAGGAGTATGGGGACAAAATCCATATATGAGTCCCTAGGGACATGTGTATAGTGTACATAGCATTTAGATTTCTATTTGAATGATTTTTCTTTTGTTGAGTTGTTTTAAGATTTTCTTTGTTTATTATTAAGAAAAAAAAAAAAATCCATAATCCACATGAAGAAAAGACTAATGAGAGGCCTGAGCACTACAAAGAGAAGAAGGTACAGGAAAACGATGAAATCACGAAGTATATCTCAGCAGCCACTACAACAGCCGAAGAACTTGTCACAAAGCAGTGTCAACATGCAACCGACAAGTCATACAAGTCAGAGTCGAGTAGCTAAGCCACAAAATGAGTGAGGTGTTAGTCCCAAAGCTTCAAGTAATATTCTCTGTGGTCTAAGCGTCTTAGCTATTCTAGGTACTGCTCAAGTTGGAAGAGTTGAGCATATTTATGTTGTGTCGCTCATGCTGGTATAGGTGAGCAAAAGAGTCGAAGTCTAAGTACTTAAGTATGGTGAAGTGAAGGAGAAGGTCCAAAAGACACTCATGTACTGAGCACAGTGAGATACGAGTGGAGAAACTTCTACATCGAAAACCCTTCTTGGAAAGGTGGCCACATACACACATACGGAAGGTAACTCACCTAATCATGCCAGATTCGTACGAAACTTAAGGAACACCATCCCCTCACTAGGATACACCTGTCCCTACGCTTCTACACTCAAAACCCTCACTCTAAACCCGTCTGCAGAAAACGCGTAGGATGACAGAGCAGAATTTTGAAAGTGCCCGAAACTGAAATTTATGAGTACCTATGCGTAGCTTATGTCGCCACGATTCTATAGACTACTAGCACGCAGAAAACAGACATCGTTTGATACACTTACGACCACAAATAGCTCGTAGATGCGTCGGCGTGTGCGCTTCGTCTCGCATGGAATACTTGGCGTTGTCGCGTAGCTCTCCTCGAGCCTACAACAATGGTGCAGTCGGATCTCCAATGTGTTGAGCGAGCCGAGCGTAGCAAGAAGATAAAGCTCACGCTCACTCTCTTTCTCTCTCACACACAGTAGACCCCAGCGCTAAAATTTTGATTATGATAAAAAGTCCCCCTTTACAAAATGACCTAGGTACCTTATATACTAAGGCTACCTTAGGTTTAACCAAAAATGGGGTTGAAAGGGTCAAATGGCTTTGTATTTACAATCTGGAAGTGCCATTGCACCCCGGCTTCTGAAATTAGAATAACTACTCATTACAAATGACGTTTATAGCCATAATCCGCAGCATTTCATAACTCGCAAAAGATAAGACTTTGGTACGAAACTTGAGTTATGTTGTGTTGTTGACCCAGCGGTCAACACTCCCCCCTTCTGCGTTCATGTCATCCCCGACATGACCTGATTGTCGATGGCGATGTGGTCTTTGCTGTCGTTTTGGCTTCATCTGTTGCACTGCTTGTAACTTTGTCGAACCACAACAAGAACTATGATCCATTGGAGCGGACATCTATCATCATAACCATTCATCTTTTGAGATCCTCTGATTATTTTTATGTCTGCACTTCTTCATTGGGGACTTCTTTGTTCCTGTGCAATCATGTTGTTAGTGTTGTCTGCAGCTTTGTCATTGTAGGCCATTCTTCGACTCGCCATTGAGGAGAAGTATGCTATGATTTGAAATTGGTGCTCCAATTCATTTGTCAATTGATTTGAGTAGCATTTCCTTATTGTTGATGTAGAAGGAATATGTACAAGAGGATGGTGATAGGTGTCTTTAGATTAGGGTCTAAAACCTGGATGACCAAAGGGAAAAAACCCGGTGGGAAAAAAAATTGCCTTTGGTATACGCTCTTATTGGAGTTGAGCAGTTGAACGTGAAGTACATGTTCATGAAAGGTGAGTGCTTGGGTGAAACACGGAAAGAGTGCCTGATGCAAGTGTCAATTATGGGACACTCTATATGCATATGAGAAATTTGTCACCAAAAGCATGCAATGTGAAAGAAGGGGATGATGGGTGTTTCGAGGAATAAATGTAGCACATGTGACATCAAAAGATGTCTCAATAGGTGGTGTAGTTGAGGGCAGTGAGGTTCTTGATTGTGGTTTAGTTGGCCTTCCTGAGTGTTGTATGTGTAGGATGGTCTCAGCCTGACAAGCTAAAGAGATTTCCTCCGTGTGCCTATCGTGTCATCTGTGTCCTCGATTGACATTATGTTGATCTAGGTAGTGTTTGCATGCACTTCATGGGTGTGTGAGTCGCTAGAGAGAGAGAGAGAGAGAGAGAGAGAGAGAGAGAGAGAGAGAGAGAGAGAGAGAGAGAGAGAGAGAGAGAGAGAGAAATGAAATGAAATGATATATTTACGTCTACAAAAGGCCAAAATGACCTATGGGACCATCACGGTTACAAAATGATGTGTCTGATACCCTGTTTGTAGAACTGAAAAGATGAAAAAACTATGAAAGAA
Source organism: Adiantum capillus-veneris (assembly GCF_014529385.1). Lineage (NCBI taxonomy): Eukaryota > Viridiplantae > Streptophyta > Polypodiopsida > Polypodiales > Pteridaceae > Adiantum > Adiantum capillus-veneris. The sequence goes on from NC_140944.1 coordinate 151,311,320, forward strand.
AAACTAGACTGAAAGCTGTAGTGACAAGCTTGGGGGGGGGGGGGGGGGGGGGGGGGCATTGACTAGAGACTCTCTAGCCAGTACAACAATCCAATGATACAAAACTCATGCACATGAAGAAACTGAGGGTGAGGGAGCATCTGCACATCAGGGTCCCAAGATGTCCAGCATCGGCCGCTGGCGAATCTCATCAATGTCCTCCATAGTAAGCACTCTGGCTGGGCGTCTCCCATATCGTGCTAGAATGATCTTGATCCTCTGATGAATCCTCCGTCGATGCAGTGATGATCCTCGCAATCGCAGGCGTCTAGATCTCCCAAGCTCCATGGCCCTGTCAATCAGTATACCTCTAGTGCAGGTAGGTCCTGGAGGCTGCTCTGGATCCTGCTCCTCTGACTGGCGCGTCTCCACACGAAAGAAATCAGTGATCTCCCTCTCGGACTGTCTCCCCCTATCTGATCTCCTCAAGAGGCTCTCTCTGTGTCTGCGCAGCTCTAGCAAGAATAGCCCAAGGCATCTCTGATCCTGGTACCTCATAACTCGAGATAGTGGCCCAAAACCATCCCTAAAGAGGCAATGAAAACGACCTCGTATCTCATAGTAAACTGGGCAATGGCATATATAGTGCAGCTCTGTCTCTGGCTCCAAATGGCATAACTGACATATCTTGGCCTCTGTTGGTACTCTGCTAAACCTACCCACCTCGATCTTCAGCTGATGAGAAGATGTGCGTATCTGACCAATGGCACATCGTAAACCATATGACAGGTGTGTGTCCATGTAGCTAGGTCTAGTCACAAAACCGTCCTCTGTGAGCTGGAGAAGATGCTCCTTGTAGAAAGACATCTTCGTGCCTAGCTCATGGGTCGGCTCTATCCAAGTCCTCTTGGTATCCAGCTGAGTCACATCCTGTTTGATGAGTCTGCTAACCTCTGTCCGAGTAAGGGACAAAGAGGGTGCATCCAACGAATACTGGAAGGGTGGTAGCCTGTCTATGCTAAAACCATGAATCTGGAACCAAGAGGTCATCTGTGCATACCAACATGCTGTATCTCCCTGTGAAGCCAGCTGCCGAGAAGACTCCAGTGCTAAACGTGCATACCTGTCTCTGGGGAGCTCCCAGATGCTATGTAAAAAGGAGACTGATCTAGTGAGTGCCTCGACCACCAGCGGGGGGGCAGCCAGCTCTGCGCGGATAATCTCATGTGGTACTGAGGCTTTGGCTCTAATCATCCGCGAAATCATGGAAACCAGAGGTCTCTCCATACATCTCCAACCATCGGTACTACCAGGGCGACTGCTATGAGCCACAGAAGGGCCCCATATTTGACTCCATATAGCATGGCTGAGGTCACTAAGGTATCGAAGAGCCAAAGCTTTGTACGAGGTTCTTGAAATTGGGTCTGTGAACACATCCTCTCTAATCTCCCCAAAGCTGTATGTGCTCTTGTCAGTCTCATCTCTGCTGCTCTCCTCAAAGAAAACCCCGGGCCGGTAAAGACCACCCCAAGGTATGTGTATGCATTTGTATACTCCACTGGCTGATGGCCATAAGTAAATGTAGGAGCTGACCGTCTGACCCACTGTGGTGTGGTGTTAAACACCATAATCTTAGTCTTGCTAAGGTTTACAGACATACCACTATCGTGAGCAAAATTATGTAAAGCATCCAGATGACGCTGCATCCCCTCTGGAGAATCAGAAATCAGGACAATATCATCCGCATATAACAGCAAGGAAATCCATGTGCCCGCCAATTGTGCTCCACTTCCACCGTCCCTCTCTATGTAGTCTGAAACCTCATCAATGTACATCCCAAAGAGAGTAGGGGAGAGTGGGCATCCTTGTTTCACCCCAATGGTGGAGTGAACTAGACCAGACATACCCTCTGGAGTGCGTACCTGTCCCACTACTGTCTTGTACAGGGCCATAATCCCCCAGATCAGCTCTGTGGGCACACTCAGCTCATGTAATCTGTGCATCAACCTGGCTCTAGTGACCATGTCAAAGGCTTTGCGGAAATCCACAAAGCTACAATAGATCATCCTGCCGTGCGCTCTACCCTCCTCAATGATAGCTCTGAGCGTCAGTATATGATCAGGAGTAGAGAGTCCCTTCCTGAAGCTTGCCTGTCCTAAAGCCCGTATGCCCTGTCTTTCTGCCCATCTACTGAGGTGAGCTTGATAATAGATGCATACAACCTAGCCAAAGTGTGTCCAATCATGATGGTACTCAAACTCTTGCGCAAGAGTCTTTGCACGCCCTTGTTTCAGCCTCTTGCCCTTGCACACCCGTGCTCCATTTTCGCTTGATTTCACAATTGTCCGTTGTGTTCCTCCTTGGCTCTGCCACCTTGCGTCATTGGGCACTATCTGCCTATTAGCCCATTTCTTGCCTCTTAGCCCTTCTTCGTTGCCTTGTGTCCTATGTGTTGCTTATAGCTAGCCCTTCCCCTACGCTTGTGATTGGTCGGCGTTCCTAGAGTTGGTCTTGGAATGGACCGTTGCATTCCTTGTGTTCGGCAGGCGGTTTGGCCGTTTGAGTCATTTTCTAGCCATTCCCAGTCCAAAGATGGCTGTCCCCAGTTCAGTGGTCTGTGGACGGTTCCCTTTGACTACATGCTTTGCATACAAATAGATTTAGTGTGATGCTTTTGCAATGTGTCTATTTTTAATAGGATGTACTCTAGAAGGCTTTGTTCATTGTTTTCGTTTCTTGTAATAAGGTTTTATGGATTTATTGTTAGAGAAAGTTATTCAAATTTGAGAAATTTTTGTTTTTTCTGAACATGCTCACTTGTTAATTTAGTTGGCACTTAATTAGGGAACTAACCATGTGTGAGTGGTTTTTCTTTAGGAAAGATAGTGTTTACTGCACCTTCAAGACCCTTGGTGCTTCAACAGATAGAAGCATGCCATGGAAGTGTGGGGATTCCTCAGGTATCTAGTTTTGTTTCATTTCCTCTTTACCTCAAATATTGTCATTTGGTTTCAAGTGCAAAGTTTTTGTTAAGCTTTGAAGTTATTTCTTTTTCTTTTGCGTTATGTGATTTGCTTCAAAGTTATTAAAAACTCCATATGTTATCCATGAAATGTATAAGGAGTTGTGGTTCTGCAACCCATGTAGTTAAGGAGCCATATAACTATCTTTGTTTCCATTATGTGAGTCCAGAAGTTCTCACACCCATTTATTACCATGAGATGTGGAGTTGAGAGGGTCCACTAATGCCATACGGATAGTAGACACTTAGAGACAAGAGAGGTGGGGGATGGAAACAAGGAGAGAGTGATGGAGATGGAGGGCAAGGAGGGTCCATTGGTACTACACAATTTCATGGACATCACTTATATGTTGACATGGAGGAGCTTCGTTTAGTAGGGGTCTTACACACACTGTCATTGACATTTGCTGAGAGCTTCAACATACTCTTTTCAATTAATTGGGATGCCAGTCTTCCAATATATGGAGACTACGCCCGTTTTGAGTACCATTCAGGCTGAACTGATCAGAATTGAATTGGGTAGTAAGAGAAAATACACACTCAGACGTGATTTAGAGAGGATCTGGATAAGATTGCCTTTCCCTCATGGCACAAGGATGGCACATAATCCACTTTCTTTAACTCCCATGTATGGCTTCGTCATTTGACCTAGCTACATGGATTCCCAGCTATCATATTGATTACGCACAACTATTGGCCAAATGAGATGACAGAGTGGACTTGGCAGGTACTCCAGTCCATAATATTCTGTATATTAATGGTATCATGTATATCTTGGGGTCACTTTTTCTATCGCCTCCACACGATTCACTATGGGGTTAGAAGCTAGGGCGAGGTTGATACGGAGTATACTGCATTGGCTATGCTAGAGAGACAGTGCCACCAAGCACACTTCCAAGAGCCTCGGACAATGGGGTGACTTTTGACACTCTAGCCATGCCCGCACAAATGTAGGAAGCCGTGGTATGGGCACCAGGTCGAGCCACACATTGGTGGACACAGATAGAGCGACCATAGGTACTCAATGCTCATGATGGCACCTATTATACGCATGTACCTCATGATATTGTTCAAGTTGAGTTTATTGCGCCACCCATGATAGTGGAGGTTATTTCAGACCATATGCCTTCAGGCTTCTAGACAGATCAGAATCACTTGACCGCCCGTCACATGACCGCTTATCGTATAGAGGATTCGAGGTTCTTGGAGAGTTGGCTGAGGTAGGAGATAGAGGATCTAGGTATGTGTAGGAGGAAATCTATGTCGTGTACTCTACCGTGGGTGCTCCTCAATGCAATATGCAAGAAATCTCACTTCAAACATAAAAACAGACACTGTAGAGCAATATAAAACAAAGCAAGACTATACTCAAAATGACACAACAACAGGCTCCAAACCCAATGGAAACTCAACTAAACTCGTGGAACCAATACAATCTCTAGCTGGCAGCACACTCAGCTCCACGCCCAGAAGTCATAGGTACAATGGGTGTGTCAAGGGAGAGTGTAGGTGTATAAGTGCTAGGCTGAAACACAAGACTCTAGACTCAATGATTCAAACGACGCATCGATATCCCAAAACAACTAAGCGTATATACAATTATAAAGGGCAGCCAATGGCTAGCATAAATATCTCTCACATTCCAACTACGTCTATTTCTGAACTGTGGTGGCGGTGAATCGGTGTCCTCTAGACTCCCACTCCCACTGTCTGCCACGTGTCATTGCCCAGTCGACGGTCCACCCAGTGTGAAACCGAGGCTAATTGTAACCGTTGTCCAAAGCAGTCGAGGGTCCACCCAGTGTGAAACCGAGGCTAATTGTAACCGCTGTCCAAAGCCAACTGTAATTGTTGTCCACGTCTTGTGACACCGCAGCCTGCTACAGGTTGTCCGCCACAAGACCACTCATTGTCTTGTAGCGTGGTGGTATAGCTAACTAGTGACTCTGCAATAAAATTGGTGATATGTACATTGGAGAATGGTGAAGGAACCGTCGAACTACTGATACTCCGATGATGGTGGGCACGGATAGAAAGGCGGGTATGGGGATGGTGGCCATGTATATGTGGGGAGGATAGGGGCCATACCTTGGATGAGGGTTTATATGGTATGGCACACCGGCCCCATAAGCAGCATGTGGAGGGGAGGCAATGTGAGGGGCAGTGGGGTCGGGTGGTTGATAGCTTGGAAAACCACTGAAAGGTGGAGCATAATGGGACGAGGGTTACTGTGAGAAAGAGTCGATAGATGAGCCCCCAAAACTGAGATGAAGCTGAAGCCTGATGTAGAGACCCTGTTGTCACCGGCTTCTCTGCACCATGGGAAACAGATGGAGTATCTATCACTATCATTGCATTAGCAACACTAGTAGTGACAGTAGTAGGCAACAAAACCTCAATTGAATGTGCATGTGCACATGAAGAACATACATTAGCTACTCTCGGAGGGAGCTCCTGGACAGATGCCAGATTGTTGACCCCTCCAAGCTGCATATGTAAAGTGTTGACTACAAGACTCGCTGGATATTCTAGACCCACTGGACTAGTACACCAAGCTAGACTCGACTAGACCAGACGAGACGAGAATAGACTAAGCTAGGCTGGATGAGGGCGATTGTAGACTAGACCAGACAAGACCAAGTTGGTGGAAGGCGAAAGTGGACTAAACCAAGCTAAACCCAACCATTCTAGACCAACAGACTAGACGAGGGCGGGAGACCAGACCAGCTGGAACAAACTGGATGAAGGTGAGGGTGAACTAGACCAGGCGAGACCAAACCAGTCAGGACCAGCAGACTAGACCAGGGCAAAAAACTACACCAGCTAGCTCCTCGACCAAGTACGCTTAGCAACAGAGTGAGACTTCAGTTGAGGTCCCACAAGGTGTGCCAAAAATGAGAGTACCTGTAGCAAGAAGTCTATTTTGTGCTCTCTACTGTAATATACAAGAAATCTCACACCAAACCTAGAAACAGACACTATAGAGTAATATGGAACAAAGCAAGACTATACTCCAAATGACACAAAGGCAGACTCCAAACCCAATGGAAACTCGACTAAACTCATGAAACCAATACAGACTCTAGTTGGCAGCACACTCAGCTCCAAGCCCAGGATTCACGTGTACAATGGGGCTGTCGAGGCTTCAACTGTGCAAGGAGAGTGCAGGTGTGCACGACTAGACTAAAACACAAGACTAGACACAGTGACTCATACGAAGCATTGATATCCCAAACCAACTAAGCATATATACAATCATAAAGGGCAGCCAACGATTAGCACTAATATCTCTGACAATCCAGCTACGTCTATCTCTGAACTGTGGTGGCGGTGAACTAGCCATGGTGTCCTGTAGACCACCACTCCCACTGTTTGCCACTTGTCACTGCCCAGGTGAGAGTCCACTTTGTTTGAAGTTTGAACCCAAGGTTAACTGAACTGTTGTCCAAAGCTAACTGTAAACTGTTGTCTATGTCTTGTGACACTGTAGCTTGCTACAGTTTGCCCAAGTCACATAGTGGTTATCACGATAGGGACTAGAGATGGACCTCCCTCCAGTATGACAAAGATGCACCACACATCGAGCTCTCACATGACCAGAGGGACAAAGTCTTGAGACTGGACCTCTGGTAGCTATATTTACTAGAGACGTGAATATCATCCAGTACTTCGTGACCATTTCGGAGGATGGATAATAGGGAGACCCAAATACATGGAGGGATTCTTTCCACATGGTTCTAGGGTGGCGATTGGCCAGCTTAGGGTTCGTTGCGCTAGAGACTAGGAGAGCAGCTTGGATCCCTAGAGAGGAGAGGACATGCAAACTATGGAGACTATGCAGAGAGGAGGAATGTTGAGTGGTTGGGGGAGGTGGAGGATGAGGAGCACTATATATGCGGTTGCAAGGCCTATAGTGCAATCGGAAAGATTCCTCACCTTGTTCAGAAAGCCTCCAATAGCTCTTAGAGTCATCAGATCAGCGGGTGCTAGGAATCTTTATACAGGAGATTCAACAACACAGAGAGATCTCGTTACAAGCCCAAACAGTACCAGGCTGGGGTTCTTAGACACAAATCACCGCATTCTCTCAGAGATCCACTCTACCTCAACACCCACATAACAGGGAGTTACCTTCAGAGGGCAGAGACACTTAGAGCCAGTGGGGGATTGAGAACTCTTGGATTTCAGACACCTCATCTCTTCCATTGAAAGATGATGTAAGGTGCAGCGGAAGTGAATGTTGATAGTGCTCCGGATGAGTGCTCCGAACTGTGCTCAAGGGTTCCTTTTACTTACGGAAGGGAGAGCCTTCCGTTCTTCTTAGAGAGAGAGTGCAAGTGCAATGATCATAAACAAAGTGAATGCTATTGTGATTGGAATTGTTGAGAATGAGAGAGAAATGAAATGAAATGAGAGAGAAAGAAAGAAAGAAAGATTTTTAACGTCTATGTCAGGCCGAAATCGGCCTATGAGACAAATCAAATGTACATGGTGTGTATGTCATCCGTCTATCGGAAAGACAAATGAAACAAAACTGATACAAAACTGAACTGAATGTAGGTAGTGGGGTATCTGAGGAGGGATGGAGCTCTATCTCTAGGGGTATATGCATGTCTATATGCTCAAGGTAGTACAATCATGAGAATGCATCAAGCTATCTAGCTCCATCCTGTACTAATGGGGGGATGTAAGATGTGGTACATGGGCGGGTCTGGTGCCAAGGCTACCCGGATGAAAGCTGTCGGGTCGGTCCTCATCTGGGCCACTCGCTCCTCAGTGGCACGGCGCTCCCGGGCTCGGATCTCCTCGATCTGTCGGTGGTGGGAGCTCGCGCCCCTGTAGCCTGACTCGTGGTCGTCATCTAGCTCGGCTCACCTCCGCCTGTGGGAGTGTCACTCCCCTCTGAGTGTCTGGTGAGGGAGGGGCGGCAATCCTCTGAAAGAAGTCTGTGAGCTGCGACTGTCTCCCCTCTGTCTGTGTAGCTGTGTGTGGCTGTAGTAGTGTGTCCCGATGGCACTGTATCTCTAGTAAGAACCGTCCGAGCTGTCTCCGATCTCGAGAGTCCATGATCTCTCGGAGAGTGGGCTGTCCTCTGAATAAGGCCTCATACCTGCCTCTGATCTCAGTGTATGCTCTGTATCTACATACAAAGTGCTCCTCACTCTCCACCTCCTCTGTGCAGGCTCTGCAGACTCGCTCCTCCCTGGGAACACCAGTATGTCTCCCGATCTCAATCTCTAACCTGTGTGAAGCCACTCTCAGCTGACCAATCGCCACCCGTGAGCTATGTGGCATATATGTGTCCATGTAGCGTGGTCTCTGTATGAACCCCCCAGACAATATGGTGAGAAACTGGTCTCTGGATGGAGAGAGAGAGAGAGAGAGAGAGAGAGAGAGAGAGAGAGAGAGAGAGAGAGAGAGAGAGAGAGAGAGAGAGAGAGAGAGAGAGAGAAAATGAAATGAAATGATATATTAACGTCTACAAAAGGCCAAAATGACCTATGAGACCAACTGATTACAATGATGAGTCTAGTACCAAGTCTGGGTACAAACAAAGAAAACTACAAACAAAGAACTGATAGGAGTGCTACCGACTCCTATGGGTGGCTGGTAGGTTGAGCAATGGTATCATGCCATAAGGGTACAAAGTGGGGATAAGTGTCACCATGATACAATATAGCAGTAGCATGAAGCCTATCCTCATCGACACTCTGGGTGTCGTGCTAGAATCCTGTGGATCCTCTGCCGCAATCTCCGCCGGTGCTGTGTGGCTCCCCTCCTCATTCGCGGTCGTCTCGATCTCCCTAACTCTATAGCTCGATCAATGAGAGTACCGTTGGTGTGTGTATGGGTGGGAACCGAGTTCTGTGGTGGTGGTGTCCCCTCTGCCTCTGTGGTACTCAGACTGAAGAAATCTGAGATGCGTCTCTGGGATTGTCTCTGTCTTTGCCCCTTCAATAGAGCGTCTCTATGTCTCTGAATCTCAAGTAGGAATAATCCGAGGCATCTTTGATCCTGATATCTCATGAGTCAAAACCATCTCTGAATAGACAATGAAAGCGTCCCCGTATCTCATAGTAGATTGTGCAGTGACATACGTAGTGAAACTCTGTCTCTGGCTCTGCATGGCATAACTGACATATCCTACTGTCTGCTGGTATGCCTCTGAATCTACCTGTCTCAATCCCAAGCTGGTGTGAAGATGTGCGAATCTGGCCTATAGCACATCGTAACCCATGAGATAGATGTGTGTCCATGTAACTGGGCCGTGTGACAAATCCGTCTGTCGTGAGTTGAAGAAGATGCTCTCTATAGAAAACCCTCTTCGTACCCAACTCCCGTGATGGCTCTATCCATGTCCTCTTGCTATCAAGCTGGATAAGATCCTGCCGAATGAGTCTAGTAGTCTCCATCCGTGTAAGAGCCAAGGATGGTGCATCAAGAGAATACTGGAAAGGGGGCAGCCTGTCCATGCTGAAACCATGCCTCTGAAACCATGAGCTCATCTGTGCATACCAACATGATGTATCTCCCTGTAATGCCAGCTGTCTGGATGACTCAAGAGCAAGCCTGGCATACCTGTCCCTGGTGGTGTCCCATAAGCTGTGTACAAATGATACTGATCTGGTGAGTGCCTCAACCTCCATAGGTGGGGCAGCCAGCTCCGCTCGTATGATGTCATGTGGGACTGAGGCCTTGGCTCTAATCAGCCTAGAAATCATAGATATCAGGGGTCTCTCCATATTACTCCATCCAGCATTGTCAATAGACGATCCCCAAACCTGAACCCCGTAGTGCATAACTAAAGTGACCAAAGTATCAAAATGCCAGAGCTTTGTTCGAGGTTCCTGGAACTGAACCTGCGAACAAATCCTCTCTAAACCACCTAGGGCTGCATAGGCACGAGTGAATCTAGTGTTTGCTGCCACTTTCAGTGTGAACCTCGATCCACTAAAGACCACCCCAAGATATGTGTATGCATCAGTGTACTCCATACTGTCCTGCCCATATGTGAAAGTAGGTGCTGATCTCCTAACCCACTGTGGCGTGGTATTAAATACCATGACCTTGGTTTTACCAAGGTTGACAAACAATCCACTATCCTCTGCAAAACTATGCAATGCGTCCAAATGTCTCTGCATACCCTCTGGCGAGTCTGATATCAACACGATATCGTCAGCATACAATAAAAGAGGGATCCATGTCCCTACAAGCTGAGCACCTCTATCTCCCCCTCTGTCAATATAATCAGAGACCCCATCAACATACATACCAAATAAAGTAGAGGACAGTGGGCATCCCTGTTTCACTCCGATAGTGGAGTGAACTATGTCAGATATCCCCTCTGCTGTGCGTACATGACCCATCACTGAACTGTACAATGCCATTATCCCCCACATCAGCTCTGTGGGTACCCCCAATTCCATAAGTCGGTGCATCAATCTGGCCCTCGGTACTGTGTCAAAAGCTTTGCGGAAATCCACAAAGCTGTAGTATATCCGTCTACCATGTGCTCGACCCTCCTCAATGATAGCTCTGAGTGTAAAGACATGATCTAGTGTGGAGAAACCCCTTCTGAAACCAGCCTGCCCAGGTGCCCGTATGCCCATAATCTCTGCCCAACTGCTCAGCCTATGCTCGAGGATGGATGCATATGACCGTGCCAATGTGTGTCCTACCATGATAGTACGGTAATTCCCCGGCACTGTGGGGTCTCCTGTCTTGAAGATAGGTACAATAGTAGATAATCTCCAAGACTCAGGGAAGCCCTCACACATGACACGGTTGAATAGCTGTGCAAGCATCTCTGCCAACAAATCCCCAGCATGTATGATGTGCTCTGCTACCAAACCCTCATGATCCTGTGCCCGTCTGGTCTTCATCCTGTCAATGGCCTCCTTTACCATCTCAGTGGTAAAGAAGGTGCTCGTAGCCGGACATGGCTGTGGTGGGTCTGGTAGTGGTGGTTGTCCAGGTACAGTGTATAAAGATGCTGCATACTGCCCCCATATCTCTGTAGAAGTAATCACTGGTGGGGTAGACCTCTCATGGAATAGACGCCAAGCCTCTCTTGAATCTCTACTAAGGAAGAGCTGATATAAATCTTGCTCCATCTGGACCAAGAAAGCTCGCTTCTTCCGTCGCACTAGTCGTCGTGTAGGAATGCGAGACTGTCTATAGGTGATCACTCCCAATGTAAGCTCCCGCTGTATCTGAGCTCTCCTCTGTCGACACTCCTCGTCATACCAGCTGTTCTGAGGCATGTGCCCAAAACGACGTCCCTGCCCAGGCTGAGTGTGTGGGTATGCCTCTGTCGTTGCCCCATGTAATGTCACTGTCAGCATAGATGTGATCTCCTCCACTGTGTATACTGGCTCTGATGTGCATAAAAGCCTATGTATCTCCTCTACATAGACTGAGTCAGTCTCTGGTGTAAAAGTATAGCGTGGATGTCTATCACCCCGTGAGGCCTGAGATGTATTGTACTCAAAGGAGACTGATAATGTTAAAAGTGCATGATCTACTGCTATCCTAACAGGCCTGGGCCCCACTGTGAAATCCTGAATGTGAGAGATAAAGCTCGGATGTGTCAGAACATAGTCTACAGTGCTGGATCCATGTCTGTGTGGAAAACAAGTAAAACCTATAGACAATGGGAAAGTCGTTAAGCCATTCAGTATGGCTAAACTGTGAGTAGTCGTCATCTCTCTCAGGTATCTCCCATACTCTGTATGCTCTCTGTCGTGTGAGCATCTCTCAAGTCCCATCTCCTCTGGCTCTAGCTCTCTAAGCATCTCCTCTGATGTGTCATAGAAGACTGTCTGTGAGCTACCTGTACGGGCATTGAAATCCCTCAAGAGTATGATGTCTCCATCTCTGGAGAACTCCCAGATATCATCATCAAGTACAGAGTAAGGAGACTGTCCTCTGGGTGAAGCATATATTGAAGTGCTGGGAGGAAAATAGCATATGGCGATGTACAAGAAACGTCCAGTCTCTGCCCTTAGCCTCACCCACAAGTATCTGGCCTGATCATCTCTCCGAATTATGTGCAGTAGTGGTTGGAGCTCCTCTCTGAAAAGAACTGCTACACCTCCTGATCCTCTAGTCCCATGCGTAGTTCTGGTGCATGTCCTGCAAGCTGTCTCCCATCTGTATCCTGATATATGCGGCATCAACTGTCCTGGAGCTTGATGAGTCTGAGTAGAAAACAATGTCTCTGTCTCTGAAGCTGTCCTCAAAGGCACCCACATCAAGTCTATACGAACAATTACAGTTCCAAACCGCCATCCTGAGAGTGGTCCCAGAGGTCTCACACCGTCATGTAGAGTGGTGCTCTGTAATCACTACTCGTCCATTTCTGTAGAAAGCTAACTTTCCCTTCTCCCTTGTTGCTATAATCTCTGGCATGACCTCTCTCATATGTGCAAGCTGTGAGAGCGTAAGATCATCTCCTAAAAAGATACCTGTTTTCTTGAGGGTTGGCCTCTTCTTTAAAAAGTCTTTCTTTTCTTCCATGGAGGGAAAGTGCAAAATGAGAGTCCGTTCTTTTGAACTCTCCCCATTACCTTCACTCTTCTTGCCCACTCTCCAAGCTTGTGTGTGTGAGGGTTTCTCCAGCCCCATCATGGACATGAGGCTCTTCACCTCTTGGTCGACCTTATCTGAATCTTTTAAGCCGGTCACTCTCACGTTTAGAGCGCGTACCCTTCTTCGTTGTTCCTCTTCTAGTGTTTTGTTGATGATGTCGGGTGTAGTCGGAATTTCCTTGCCCTTTCCCTCCTTGACAACTTCAATCCATTTTTTAGCCTCATCCATTTTCTTTTGCGTTTTGGAGAGAACCTCCACCCACGAGGTCTTCATTTCTCCTTCCTCCTTTATTTCTTTGACTTGTGCTCGTATACTATTCAGCTCGTCAATCATTGATGGCTGAATTTCTCCATCTTCAAGGCGTCTTCCCTCTTTGGTTTCATCGAGTTCCTTTCGAAGGGCTGAGATGCTACTTTTTAAAGCTTGAATTTCATCCCGGAACTCCTTGCGTTCTAGTTCCCTCGCCTGTTCCTCCCTCTTTTTCCATTCAAGAATTAAATTCTTCTCTTTCTTCCCCTCATCCATGTGGGCTTTGCATTCTTTCAACTCCTTTTCAATGGCTGTCATCCTCTTGCTTGTGACCATGTAGTGCGCCGCCATCTGTCTTGCCTTATTTGTTTCACTTTCTAAGAGAGAGGAGAGAGCAACCTATATGCACCGCATTATGCATACATGTGTTTCCACATTCAGCCTACATGGCATATATTTGCTTTCTGTACGTGTCAACTTGCAATATCTGTGAGTTTTGCCGTTTCCAAATTCCTTGCAAATAAATCCCTGCAGGTCTGAAAATACAGGATTTTGAGAATGCGAAAATTCAGAAAATCCGGAAAAGCCGAGACTGAAAATTCTTGTGGGAATTCCTCCTGGATTTTGAATTTTGCCGGGTGTATGTACCTGCGGGCTGAAAAAAAAAAAAGAAGGAGGGGGGGGGAAATGTATTTATCTGCGGGCGCGCTGGCACAGTAGCAGGTGGGCGGGGGGTGGGGGAATTTGTGTGCTTTGTCACAGCAGCAGGTGGGCGGGGGGGAATTTTTGCGCGCTGTCACAGCAGCAGGTGGGCGGGGGGGTGGGGGGGGATTTTTGCGCGCTGTCACAGCAGCAGGAGAGAGAAATGAAATGAAATGAAATGTTATATTAACGTCTTCAAAAGGCCAAAATGACCTATGAGACCAATCAGTTACAAAATAGTGAATCTAATACCATGTCTGGGTACAAAAGAACTAGAAGTGGAACAAAATACTACTACTACTACTACAATCTAAAACTACGTGGGTGTAGCAGCTGATACAATAGGTACCCGGTAAACTGGATGTAACAGTGTGTGAAACAAAGATGGAAGAAATGGTGAGGATCCATCCTCATCTGCACTCTGAATGTCGAGAGAGTATGGCTCGAATCTTCTGTTGTAGTCTCCGTCGATGCTGTGTAGCTCCTCTCCTCAGTCGCGGTCGTCTGTATCTCTGTAGCTCCAATGCTCGGTCGATGAGAGTGCCAGTAGTGGTCGAATGAGTGTGGGACGAGCTCTGCAGTGGTGGCTGCTCCTCTGGCTGTCCCATATCTAGTGAAAAGAAATCTGTAATGTGTCTCTGGGACTGCCTCTCTCTAGCTCTCCCCAGTAAAGTGTCTCTATACCTGTGTAACTCAAGTAGATATAGTCCAAGACATCTCTGATCCTCATAACTCATGACCCTAGATAGAGGACCAAAACCCTCTCTGAATAAGCAGTGGAAACGCCCCCGTATCTCATAGAACACTGTGCAATGACATATGTAGTGCAACTCTGTCTCTGGCTCTCTCTGGCATAATCGGCATATCCTGTTGTCTGCTGGTATCCCTCTGAATCTACCAGTCTCAATCTCGAGCTGATCTGAGGATGTGCGTATCTGACCAATGGCACAACGCAAACCATGAGACATATGTGTGTCCATGTAGCTGGGTCGAATCACAAACCCATCTCCTGTGAGGTGGAGAAGATGCTCTCTATAGAAAGCCATCTTCGTGCTCAACTCCTGAGGCGGCTCTATCCATGTCCTCCTGGTGTCGAGCTGGATCAGGTCCTGACGAATGAGTCTAGTGATCTCCACCCGTGTAAGAGACAGCGAGGGTGCCTGAAGAGAATACTGGAAAGGGGGCAACCTGTCCATGGTGAAGCCATGCGTCTGAAACCATGAAGTCATCTGTGCATACCAGCATGAAGTGTCCCCCTGTAGAGCTAACTGTCTGGAAGACTCAAGGGCCAGTCTAGCATATCTGTCTCTAGTAGTATCCCATAGGCTGTGCACAAAGGACACTGATCTGGTAAGCGCCTCAATCTCCATGGGGGGGGCAGCTAGCTCTGCTCGAATGATCGCGTGAGGTACGGAGGCCTTGGCTCTAATCAATCGGGAGATCATAGATACCAAGGGCCTCTCCATACGTCTCCAACCATCCTGGCCTACAGGAGGTCCCCATACCTGTACCCCATACATCATAGCTGAGGCTACTAAAGTATCAAAGAGCCATAACTTTGTCCGAGGTTCCTGGAACTGAACCTGCGAACACATCCTCTCCAAGCCTCCCAAGGCCGCATAAGCTCTGGTCAGTCTAGTCTCTGCTGCTCTCCCCAAAGAAAACCTCGGCCCAGTGAAGACTATCCCAAGGTAAGTGTATGCATCTGTATACTCCACAATCTCTTGACCATACGTGAAGGTCGGTGCCGATCTCCTGATCCACTGTGGTGTGGTGTTAAACACCATGACCTTGGTTTTACCAAGGTTTACAGACAATCCACTATCCTCTGCAAAACTGTGTAATGCATCCAACTGTCGCTGCATACCCTCTGGTGAGTCAGAGATCAAGACAATATCATCAGCATATAACAACAATGGGATCCACGTCCCTGCCAGCTGGGCACCTCTATCACCCTCTCTGTCAATGTAATCAGACACCTCATCAACATACATACCAAATAGAGTAGGAGACAATGGGCAACCCTGTTTCACCCCGATAGTGGAGTGAACTAAGTCAGATATCCCCTCTGGGGTGCGTACATGTCCCATCACTGATCTGTATAAAGCCATAATCCCCCAAATCAACACTGTGGGCACCCCCATCTCCTGCAGTCTGCGCATCAGTCGAGCTCTCGGTACCATGTCAAATGCTTTGCGGAAATCCACAAAGCTACAATAAATCCGTCTCCCATGTGACCTGCCCTCCTCAATGATAGCTCTGAGTGTCAGAATATGGTCAAGAGTGGAGAAACCCCTCCTGAAACATGCCTGTCCCTTTGCCCGTACACCCTCACCCTCTGCCCAGTTACTCAACTGTTGCTCAATAATGGATGCATACAATCGTGCCAGTGTGTGTCCAACCATAATAGTGCGGTAATTTCCAGGCTCTGTAGGATCACCTGCCTTGAATATAGGCACAATAGTAGACAACCTCCAAGTCTCAGGTAATCCCTCACACATGGCACGATTGAACAACACTGCAAGAACCTCCATCAGCATATCCCTAGCATGTATAAAGTGCTCCGCTACTAGACCGTCATGATCGTAAGCCCTCCTGGTCCTCATCCTGTCAATGGCTCTCTTTACCATCTCAGTGGTAAAGAAGGTGCTCGTAGGTGGACATGGCTCTGTAGGATCTGGAAGGGGATCTTGCCCGGGAACCGTATATAACGATGTTGCATACTGGCCCCACACATCAGGAGAAGTAATCACTGGGGGAGGGGAGTGCTCATGGAAGAGTCGCCATGCCTCGCCTGAGTCTCTACTCAAGAACAACTGATACAAGTCTCGCTCCATTTGGGCCAGGTAAGCTCGTTTCTTCTTTCGCACAAGGCGCCGGAAAGCAATCCGCGAGAGAGAGAGAGAGAGAGAGAGAGAGAGAGAGAGAGAGAGAGAGAGAGAGAGAGAGAGAGAGAGAGAGAGAGAGAGAGAGAGAGAGAGAGAGAGAGAGAGAGAGAGATCTATTAACGTCCTTTAGGAGGCCGAACTCGACCTATAGGACAAAACAGATACATCCATCTTCTATGGGGTCTAGTTCATCAGGTAAGGGAAAAAAAAAAACCAAAATTCACAGTAGCTCAGAGCTCCATGGTCATGAGCTTATTGTTATACAGTGCTTCCAGGCTTTTATGACTCATAAAAGCTTAGTTTTACATAAGGGGTGATAATCCATGAATTTACATCAAAATATATATATATAAGGAGAGATAATCTCTACTCTGGGGGTGTGGGATTCTTGAATTCTCTAATGAGTGCTTTTCCAGCTTTATATACTGCCCATTTGCCTTCTTTCCTTGCTTCACGTACTTTTGCTAATTCACTGGCTCGATCCTTAAGCTGCAAAGGGGTGAGTTCATGTGAAATCCACACCTTAGTGCCTTGTAGTGATTTTGTTTGCTTCATCACAGCTATCTTCTCCTCCATAGTATCATAATGTACTGCTGCTTGCTTCCCTTTGACCTCCACGTAGATTGGATCTCCAAGGTCCACAAAAGGCACTGCTTTTCCTAACTTGTGCTTCCATATGGTTGTTTCTGTCATGTATTCGTCCTCTTCTATGACAACTTGGGTCCAATCATCCGACATACCACCAATCCTGATAACTTTTTTATTTGCCTGCACTTGGTCTCTTTCTTGCATTTCTGAGATAACTTTTGATACTAAAGTGTGGGTTACCTGTGTAGGCACTGAATTCATGTTTGCCTCATTGTTCTCTTCCTTGTGTGTATGTTCTTGCTGTTCTTTGAGTTGTAGCTGTGCTTCTAACCGCAAGATTTTCTCATCTTTCGTAGCTATGTCTGCTTTCATTAGGGTAAGCTCGGTTTGTACCTTTTTGAGTTCTTTAAGTAGGTAGGTTTCCCATTGCGATGGTTTTGATAGGGGTGGTGGGATTGGTGGTCCTCCCATCTTCACAGCAGGCAGAGAAAGTCATCTTCTCCATATCTGTGGGTGGATGATTCTGTACTGTGGGTCTGATTTTTTTTTGGGCCTTGGCCCCTTAGCCCTCACAGGGTGCCCACATACCCCAAGGGGGCTCAAAAAACAGAGGGCTGCTGTGTGTTTTTTGCTGGCGCGCAGAAGAGAGAGAGCTATTGGCGGGGCGGAGGGGCTGATGTGGGACGGAGAAGCTGCTACGCGAGGGGCAGAGAGAGAGAGAGAGAGAGAGAGAGAGAGAGAGAGAGAGAGAGAGAGAGAGAGAGAGAGAGAGAGAGAGAGAGAGAGAGAGAGAGAGAGAGAGAGAGAGAAAGAAGAAAGAAAGAAAGAAAGATTTTTAACGTCTATGTCAGGCCGAAATCGGCCTATGAGACAAATCAAATGTACATTGTGTGTATGTCATCCGTCTATCGGAAAGACAAATGAAACAACATTGATACAAAACTGAACTGAATGTAGGTAGTGGAGTATCTGAGGAGGGATGGAGCTCTATCTCTAGGGGTATATGCATGTCTGTATGCTGAAGGTAGTAAAATCATGAGAATGCATCAAGCTATCTAGCTCCATCCTGTACTAATGGGGGGATGTAAGATGTGGTACATGGGTGGGTCTGGTGCCAAGGCTACCCGGATGAGAGAGAGAGAGAGAGAGAGAGAGAGAGAGAGAGAGAGAGAGAGAGAGAGAGAGAGAAAAGAAATGAAATGAAATGTTATATTAACGTCTTCAAAAGGCCATAGTGACCTATGAGACCAGAAAGTTACAAGGTGGTGGATCTGATACAAAGTCAGAGTAACGAAATAACCTAACAACAGTACAAAACAAAGATATATACTATGGGATCCTAGATTGGTCGATGTGAGCTAAGCAAAAAACTAAGCAAAAATGTGCGGCTTATCACAAAAAATCTAGCATCGATCGTTGGCAAATCTCATCAATTTCCTCCATCGTTAGTAGTCTGACCGGGCGTCGTGCATGCCTGGCTAGCGTGCTCTGAATCTTTTGACGTAGCCTCCGTCGGTGCTGTGTAGTCCTTTGCAGCCGTGGGCGCCTGGATTTCCCCAGTTCAATCGCTCGATCAGTGTGCCTCTGGTGTGAGACGAGGGGGAGCTCTGCTATGGGAGTGGCTCTTGCGGCTGTCCCGTGTCTGCTCTGAAGAAGACTGTGATCCTTCTTTGAGACTGGCTAGCCTCGCCATTCATCAGGCTCTCTCTGTGTCTGCGCAGCTCGAGCAAGAACAAACCCAGGCATCTCTGATCTTCGTATCCCATTACTCTTGAGAGTGGTCCAAAACCCTCTCTGAACAAGCAATGGAAGTGGCCTCGTATCTCGTAGTAGACGGGGCAGCGGCATGTATAATGCAGCTCTGTCTCAGGTTCCATGTCACACAAGGGGCATGTCCTGGCCTCTGCTGGTACTCCACTGTATCTCCCAGTTTCAATCCGCAGCTGGTGAGACGATGTGCGTGATTGGCCAATAGCACATCGTATCCCATGAGACAAGTGGGTATCCATGTATCTTGGTCTTGTCACAAAACCATCTTCCGTAAGCTGGAGAAGGTGGTCTCTGTAGAAAGCCATCTTCGTGCCCAATTCTTGTGCTGGTTGTATCCATGTCCTCCTGGTGTCTAGCTGGGTCAGGTCTTGGCGGATGAGCTTGGTGATCTCCGACCGTGTGAGAATGAGAGATGGTACATCCAATGAGTACTTGAATGGTGGCAGCCTCTCTATGCTGAACCCATGCGCCTGAAACCATGATGTCATCTCCCCATACCAGCATGTGTATCTCCTTGTATGGCTAATTGTTGAGAGGACTCAAGTGCTATGCGAGCATATCTGTCTCTGGGAAGTTCCCATGTGCGGTTTATGAAGGAGACTGATCTGGTGAGCGCCTCCACCACTAGTGGGGGGGCCACTAGCTCTGCTCGGATAATGGCCCGTGGTACTGATGCCTTGGCTCTAATGAGCCGCGAGATCATAGAGACGAGAGGTTTCTCCATGTTCCCCTATCTGTCCGTGCGACCCAGCCTCTCGTGGTGATCCAAAGAAGGTCCCCATATCTCAGCCCCATAGAGCAATGCTGAAGCCACCAAGGTGTCAAAGAGCCAAAGCTTCGTCCGGGGCTCCTGAAACTGAACCTGCGAACACATCCTCTCTAATCTACCCAATGCTACGTGGGCTCTAGTCAGTCTGGTCTCTGCTGCTCTTCTGAGTGAGAATGTAGGTCCGTTGAACACCACTCCAAGGTAAGTGTAAGCGTCTGTGTACTCCACAGTCTCCTGGCCGTATGTGAATGTAGGTGCTGACCTCCTGATCCACTGTGGGGTGGTATTAAACACCATAACCTTGGTTTTACCAAGGTTGACAGACAAACCACTTTCGTGGGCAAACGTATGCAGAGTATCCAGTTGACGTTGCATTCCCTCTGGGGATTCGGAGATGAACACAATATCATCAGCATATAACAGAAGTGGAATCCATGTCACTGCCAGCTGTGCACCTTTATCCCCATCGCTGTCAATGTAGTCAGAAACCTCATCCACATACATACCGAAAAGAGTAGGAGAGAGCGGGCAGCCCTGCTTCACCCCAATAGTGGAGTGAACCGGTGTAGAAAGTCCCTCCGGGGTGCGTACATGCCCTACTACTGATCTGTACAATGCCATGATCCCCCAAATGAGCTCTGTGGGTACTCCCATTTCCTGTAATCTGCGCATCAATCTAGCTTTGGGTACTGTGTCAAAAGCTTTGCGGAAGTCCACAAAGCTACAATAGATCCGTCGCCCATGAGATCTGCCTTCCTCGATGATGGCCCTGAGTGTCAAGATATGGTGAAGAGTAGAGAAGCCTCTCGTGAACCTTGCCTGCCCAGTTGCACGCATTCCTTCCCTCTCTGCCCATCTACTCAGCTGTTGATCAAGAATGGATGCATACAACCGTGCTAGTGTGTGCTCAATCATAATAGTGCGATAATTCCCAGGCTCCATGGGGTCTCCTGCCTTGAAGATAGGTACGATCGTAGATAGGCTCCAAGTGTCCGGTAGGCCCTCACACATGGCACGGTTAAACATAACAGCTAGAAGCTCTGCTAGTAGGTCTTTGGCATGCATGAAATGCTCAGCGACGACTAAGCCATCATGATCATATGCTCTCCCAGTCCTCGTCCTGTCAATGGCTTTCTTCACCATCTCAGCGGTGAAAAAAGCACATGTGTGTGGGCATGGGTCGGGGGGGTTGGGCAGGGGCGGTCGTCCAGGTAGTGTGTACAAGGATGATGCGTACTGACCCCAGGTCTCTGTGGAGGAAATAGCAGGGGGGAGACTGCTCATGAAAGAGCCGTCACGCCTCACGCGAGTCCTGACTCAAGAATAGTTGATATAGATCCTGCTCGAGTCGAGCCAAAAAAGCTCTCTTCTTCCGTCGTACCAGGCGTCGGAAGTCAATATGTGACTGTTTGTGAGTGACATCCCCAAAAAGCACCTCCCTCTGAAGTTTGGCTCTAGTCTGGCGACTCTCCTCATCGTACGAGTTGTTCTGAGGCATTCTTCCTGATCGTCGGCTTTGCTCAGGCTGGGTGTGTGGGTATGCTTCTGCTGCTGCCTCATGTAATGTCTGTGTCAGTATGGTAGTTAGCTCCTCCAGAGGTCGCCCCGAGTCCTCAGTGCATAGGCGTCTGTAGATCCTGTCCATGTATACAGAATCCGTCTCCCGTGTGAATGTGTAGCGAGTAGGGGCAGCTACCCGTGGCCTGTGTGCTACACTGAACTGGAAAGAGATGGTCATCGACACCACAACATGATCTACTGCTTTCCCGATCGGTCTGGGCCCAACTGTGAGATCCTGGATACTAGAGATGAGATTCGGCTGTGCCATGACATAGTCCACTGTGCTGGCTCCATGCTTGTGTGGGAAGCATGTAAAACCTCCCGCAGCAGGAAATCTCTGTAGGCCGTTCAAGATGGCCAATCCATGTGCAGTGCCCATGTCTATCAGGTGTCGCCCATACTCAGTATATTCCACATCGTGTGATAGTCTGGACAGGCCCGTCTCCATGACATCTAACTCTCTTAGCATCTCCTCTGAAGTATCATAAAACACTGCCTGGTGATGGGGAGTCCTAGCATTGAAGTCCCCTAGTATGATAATGTCACCATCCCTAGAGAACTCCCATATGTCATCATCTAAAATAGAGAAAGGGGACTGTCCTCTGGGTGATGCATAAACTGATGTGCTCGGGGGAAAGTAGCAAATAGCTAGGTAGAGATATCTGCTTGTCTTTGCTTTCAATCTCACCCACATGTACCTAGCCTGCTCATCCTTGCGGGCTATATGTATCAGTGGCTGCAGATCCTCTCTAAATAACACTGCCACTCCCTCCGAGCCCCCGCCCTCTGTGCTCTGAGCGTGTCTCCTATCTGTAAGCTGTCTCCCACCTGTATCCACTGATGTGAGGCATGGATTGCCTAGGGGCCTGGTGTGTCTCAGAGTAAAAGATATGTCTCTTCCAGTAAAGCTATCCTCAAAAGCACCTACATCAAGACGCATAGATCCATTACGGTTCCAGGCAGCCACTTTGAGTGTGGTCCCATAAGTCTCGCACCGTCATGTGGAGCGTCGCTCTAGTATTACCACTTTTCCATCTCGGTAAAAGGCAATCTTGCCTTTTCCCCTTGCCGCTCTAATCTCCGGCATTACTTCCTGCATATGGGCGATCTGCGAGAGGGTGAGATCATCCCCGAGAAAGATGCCAGTCTCTTTACGAGTTGGTCTTTTCTTCAAGAAGGACTTCTTCGCTTCCATGGAGGGAAAACGGAGGATGAGTGCTCTTTCTTTTGAGGTTTCTCCACTGCTTTCATTTTTATTTATGTTGCCCACTCTCCATGCCCTTGTGTGCGTTGGCTCATGAACCCCCATCAAGGCTGTGAGTTCTTTTACTTCTTCGTCCACATTGCCTTTGTCTTTAAGACCGCAAATTCTCACATGTAAAGCGCGCATCCGTCTCCTTTTCTCCTCCTCTAGTGTCTGATTAATGATAGTGGGTGTGGACGTGGGCGTTATCTCCTTGCCTTTTCCTTTCTTGGCCACCTTGATCCATTTCTCGGCTTCATCCACCTTCTGCTGAGTTTTGGTAAGAACATCCACCCAAGAAGTCGTCATTTCTTTGTGTTGCTCTTCTCCCTCTTTGATGGTCCGTACTTGCTCCTTGATTGTGTTGATTTCTTCGATTACTGCGGGTTGCAATTCGCTCTCTTCCAGTGTGTTTCTCGATCGTGCTTCGGCGAGATCTTTCTTGAGCGACGCAATCTCTGCCTCTTGAGTCGTCACTCGGTCTTCCAGCGTACTTATCTTGCTCTCTTGGATCAGCACGCGTCCTTCGAGCATGTTTATTGTGCCCCAGAGCTTGCGGTTCATCTTGGTAGTGATCTTCGTCATTTCCTCTTTGCACTTTTGAATGGCATCCTCTAGGGGGTCGGCTTTATCGTTTAGCTTTCTCATGCTTGATCGCCATCCGCCAAGGGGTCCCTAAACGTACGTGTGCACCCACACTAGCAGCGGGTGCGGTAGCTGGGTGGGTGGGTGGGGGGGGGGGGGGGGGCGTGGGGCGGTACGGCAAGGGAGGGGGAGCGATAGAGTGCAGACGAGAGAGAGAGAGAAATGAAATGAAATGAAATGTTATATTAACGTCTTCAAAAGGCCAACGTGACCTATGAGACCAGAAAGTTACAATGCGGTGTATCTGATACAAAGTCAGATTAACAAAATAAATTAAACTAGGATAACAAAATATAAATACTGCGGGATCCTAAATTAAGCAGTACAATGTGAAGACAATATGGGAGGAGAGTAGAGATCCATCTTCATCTTCACTCTCGACGACGAAAGAGTATGGCTTGAATCCTTTGCTGTAGCCTCCTTCGAAACCGTGTAGCTCCTCTTCTCCATCGGGGTCGTCTAGATCTCCCTAGCTCCAATGCTCAGTCTATGAGAATGCCAATAGTGCGGGTAGACCTCTCCACCGTTGGCTGCTCCTCTCCACCGTTGACTGCTCCTCTGTCTGTTCTTCTGGGTGTACAATATCTAGTGTGAAGAAATCTGTGATCTGTCTCTCGGGATGTCTCTCTTCAGCTCTCCTCAGTAAAGTTTCTCTATGCCTGTGTAACTCAAGTAGATATAGCCCAAGACATCTTTGATCCTCATAACTCATGACCCTAGATAGATGCCCAAAACCTTCTCTGAATAGACAATGAAAACGGCCTCGTATCTCATAGTACACTGTGCAATGACATATGGGGGGGGGGGGGGGGAGTATCAAAAAGAAATAAAATGATATACTAGCATCTTCAAAAGGCCAAATTGACCTGTGAGATCAAGCTGATACACCTAGAAGAAGGGGGGGGACACCTTAAAAAATAAAATAAAATAAAATAAAAGAAATTGGGACTTCCTACGCGTAGAAGAAGGGGGGGGACATCCTACGTGTAAAAGGGGGGGGGGGGGGGGGGACAACCTACGCATAGAGAAAGGAGGGAGGGACATCCTACGCGTAGAAGAGGTCGGGGGGACACCTTACGCGGGGAGCACAGGGGGGTAGAGGAGTGGGAGGGGTAGGGAGTGGGCCAGCAAGGTGAGGGGGGGGGGTGGCGGACACAGCAGCGCAGAGAGGGGGGGACGGCGTGGCGGGGCTGCAGGCGGAGCGAGGGAGGGCAGGGGCAGGGCAGCAAGCAGCGCGAGGGGAGGCGGCAGCGAGCAGAGGTACGGAGCGGGAGCGCGCAGGGCAGCGAGCAGGGAGGGAGGGCCGGGCTGCAGGCGGAGCAAGGGAGGGCAGGGGCAGGGCAGCGAGCAGCGCGAGGGGAGGCGGCAGCGAGCAGGGTAGGGAGAGAGAGAGAGAAGAAGAAGAGATTTTAAGAGAGAGAGAGAGAGAGAGAGAGAGAGAGAGAGAGAGAGAGAGAGAGAGAGAGAGAGAGAGAGAGAGAGAGAGAGAGAGAGAGAGAGAGAGAGAGAAATGAAATGAAATGATATATTAACGTCTTCAAAAGGCCAAAATGACCTATGAGACCATCAGATACAAAGTGGTGAATCTAATACAATGTCTGAAGTACAAGTACAAAAAGTACTGAAAGTAAAAATGAAAACTGAAATGAAGTGTGAAATGTGAGATTTGAAAATGTAGAACAGGCCCTCAATGACAATCTGGGTGTCGTGCTAGAATGCCTCTGATCCTCTGTTGGAGTCTCCGTCGATGTAGTGTGCTCCTGTGTCTTGGTCGTGGTCGTCTCGATCTCCCGAGCTCAATCACCCTGTCAATGAGGGTGCCTCTGGTATGAATGTGGGTACAACCCTATGCTGGTGGTTGGTCTCTTGGCTCCCTCGATCCAAAGAAATCTGCGATCTGTCTCTGCGACTGTCGTACTCCATGTCTCCCCAATAGACTATCTCTATGTCGGTGTAGCTCAAGTAGATATAAACCAAGGCATCTCTGGTCCTGATACCTCATGACTCTATCTAGGGGTCCAAAACCCTCCCTGAATAAGCAATGGAAGCGCCCTCGTATCTCATAATACACAGTGCAGTGGCATATGTAGTGTAGCTCTGTCTGTGGCTCTCTACCGCATAGTTGACATATCCTAGCCTCTGGTGGTATCCCTCTGAATCTACCCGTCTCAATCTCCAGTTGGTGTGAGAATGTGTGAATCTGACCAATAGCACATCGCAGACCATGAGATAAATGAGTGTCCATGTAGTTCGGACGAGTCACAAACCCATCCCTGAAAGTTGGAGAAGGTGCTCTTTGTAGAAAGCCATCTTCGTGCCCAACTCCTGTATCGGCTCTACCCATGTCCTCCTGGTGTCCAACTGTATAAGATCCTGACGAATGAGTCTAGTGATCTCTGTCCGTGTGACTGGCAGGGAGGGTGCATCCAGGGAATACTGAAAGGGAGGCAATCTATCCATGCTGAGACCATGCCTCTGAGACCATGAGGTCATCTGTGCATACCAACATGATGCATCTCCCTGCATCGCTAACTGTCTAGAGGATTTAAGAGCCAGTCTAGTATATCTGCCTCTATGTGTATCCCATAGACTGTGCATAAAGGACACTGATCTGGTAAGAGCCTCAATCTCTATAGGAGGGGCGGCTACCTCCGCTCGAATAGTCGCATGTGGTACCGAGGCCTTGGCTCTAATCATCCGGGATATCAAAAATAACAAGGCTCTCTCCATGTTCCGCCAACTGTCATGATTCACAGATGGTCCCCAAACTTGGACCCCATAAATCATAGCTGAAGCAACCAAAGTATCAAAGAGCCATAGTTTTGTTCGTGGTTCTTGAAACTGAACCTGCGAACACATCCTCTCTAGCCCTCCTAATGCCGCATAGGCTCTGGATAGTCTAGTCTCTGCTGCTCTCCTCAGGGTAAACCTCGGTCCCGTGAATACCACCCCCAGATATGTATATTCATCTGTGTACTCCACAGTGTCTTGGCCATATACGAGTGTAGGTGCCGATCTCTTGACCCACTGTGGTGTGGTGTTAAACACCATAACCTTGGTTTTACCAAGGTTCACGGACAGTCCACTATCCTCTGCAAAGTTGTGCAATGCATCCAAATGTCTTTGCATGCCCTTTGGCGACTCTGACATTAACACAATATCATCAGCATATAGTAATAAAGGGATCCATGTCCCTGCCAGCTGAGCGCCTCTGTCACCCTCTCTGTCAATTTAGTCAGAGACCTCATCTACATACATACCAAAAAGTGTAGGGGACAAAGGACACCCCTGTTTCACTCCGATAGTGGAATGAACAATGTCAGAAATCCCCTCAGGAGTGCGTACCTGGCCAATCACTAAGCCGTATAAAGCCATGATCCCCCATATGATCTCTGTGGGTACTCCCAACTTCAGTAGCCTGTGCATCAATCTGGCCCTCGGCACTGTGTCAAATGCCTTGCGGAAGTCCACAAAGCAACAATACATCCGTCCCCCATGTGCCCGACCCTCCTCAATAATGGCTCTGAGTGTAAGAATATGGTCCAAAGTGGAGAAACCCCTCCTGAATCCAGCCTGTCGTGCTGCTCGTATGCCCTCATTATCTGCCCATTTACTCAATTGCTGTTCAAGAATGGATGCATACAACCGTGCCAATGTGTGCCCTATCATAATAGTACGGTAGTTCCCTGGTACCGTGGGGTCCCCTGCCTTGAAAAGAGGTACAATAGTAGATAATCTCCAGGACTCGGGTAGTCCCTCACACATGACACGGTTAAACAACCGCGCAAGAACCTCTGACAGTAAATCTCTAGCATGTATCAAGTGCTTTGCCACCAAACCATCATGATCATATGCTCTAGTCCTCATCCTGTCAATGGCGTTCTTCACCATCTCAGTGGTAAAGAAGGTACTAGTGGCTGGACATGGCTCTAGAGGGTCTGGTAATGGTGGTTGCCCAGGTACTGTATATAATGATGCTGCATATTGACCCCAAATCTCGGGAGAGGTAATCACTGGAGGAGGTGAGTGCTCATGGAAGAGACGCCAGGCCTCACCTGAATCTTGGCTCAAAAAGAGATGATACAAATCACGTTCCATATGGGCTAAAAAGGCCCGCTTCTTCCGTCGCACTAAACGCCGAAGGGCAATCCGAGACTGTCTATATGTAATGACTCCAAGTATAAGCTCTCTCTGAATCTGAACTCTCATCTCTCTGCACTCCTCATCATACCAACTATTCTCCGATATATCCATCTCTCTAAGCATCTCCTCCGAGGTATCATAAAATACCGTTTGGGAGTTGGCCGTCCTGGCATTAAAGTCTCCCAAGAGAATGATATCTCCATCCCTAGAGAACTCCCATATGTCAGCATCAAGTATAGAGAAAGGGGATTGCCCTCTAGGTGAGGTATAGACTGATGTGCTAGGGGGAAAGTAACATATAGCAATGTATAAGAATCTGCCTGTCTCAGCTCTTAGTCTCACCCACATGTATCTCGCCTGGTCATCTCTCCGGACAATCTGTAATAGCGGCTGCAACTCTTCCTTGAATAAGACTGCTACCCCTCCTGAACCTCGACTTCCATGCTGGGATCTAGCGTCTGGCCGACAAGCTCTCCCATAAATAGCCAGTCACACTTGGCATCAACTGTCCAGATTTTTGATGTGTCTCCCAGTAAAAGACAATGTCTCTATTTCTGAAGCTATCTTCAAAGGCACCCACATCCAGCCTATATGATCCATTACAATTCCATGCCGCCATCCGGAGTGTGGTCCCATATGTCTCGCACTGTCATGCTGTGCGTTTTTCCAAAACCACTACTTTCCCTCCTCTGTAAAAGGCAATTTTTCCCTTCTCCCTTGCTGCCTTGATCTCTGGCATCAACTCTTGCATATGTGCTATTTGTGCTAAAGTAAGGTCATCCCCCATAAATATTCCAGTTTTCTTAAGTGCTGGTCTCTTCTTCAGAAATTCCTTCCTTGTTTCCAAAGTCGGGAAACGCAAAATAAGTGCTTTCTCTTTGACGTTTCCCTTCTCATCCACTCCCTTCTTTCCTACTCTCCAAGCACCTGTGTGCATAGGTTCCGGGATGCCCATGTGCTGCAAGAGTTCCTTCACTTCGTCTTCTATATTTTCGGTGTCTTTGATACCAGTAATACGCACTTGGAGGGCTCTAGTCCTCCTCTTCTGTTCCTCCTCAATGGTCATATTGATGATGGTAGAAGTCTGTGCGGCTTCTGGGATCCGGGCCTTTCCTTTCTTTGCACCTTCAATCCATTTTTTTGCTTCGTCAACTTTATCTTGTGTTTTAGAAAGGCGCTCCGCCCATGAGGAAGCCTCTTTCGAGTTTAGTTCTTCCCCTTCGCGTAGAGTTTTCACCTGCTCCTTAATATCTTCGAGCTCCTTTAACATCGAGGGCTGATTTCCCCCTTCCGTTTTGGGCATAATTTTGCACGCTGCAAGTTCCCCTTTAAGCTCTTCAATCACTGCATCTTTTTCCTTCATGCACTTTTCCACATTGGTTTTCCAAGATTCAAAGCTTGCAATTGCCTCATCCAACTTTTTCTGCATAATACATTCCATTACATTCACTTCTGCCCGCATTAGAGCCTGCATCTCCCCTTTCACAGATAGATACATCTCATCATGCTTACCAAGCATCGCTTTATCGAATTCTTTCCTCATATCTGCATACATAGAATTCTTATAACTCTCTGCGTTTGCGTACATCTCTTTCCTGATGTCGTCTCTCATAAAGCTGAGCTCAGATTTAATCATCACTTGAACCCTCTCCATCATTAAATCATCTTGGATTCTGACGGTTTTCCTTGCCCGCAATGAGCTTGGCGAGAGTATGCTATCTCTGTTCCTCCGCTTGAAAGTCGCTTTCATTTTTTGTGGTGTGGTGAAGCCACTTGCATCACCATCCTCGACTGGTTGGTCCATCCTAGAGAGAAGAACAAAGCGAGCACTGAGTCAAGGCCCTCACTAGCTGAGGTCTGGCCTCCGCCCTGGTTGGCCTTGCCCTCGTCACCAAGTCCTCGCCCTCATCCTGGCTGACTTGACTGCTCTTGTCCTCGCCCTGGCATTGGTCTCGTCTGGTCGCCCTTGGCTCTTCTAGCCCTCTCCCATGGTAGGCAGCTAGCTCTCGCCCTTGGCACAGCTCGCCCTCGTCCTTCAAAGGTTAGGGCCCTCGTCCTCGTGCTTGGCAAGCTGCTCGCCCTCTTGACACAGGACCAGCAGCTCGACCAGGTCCACCTGCTCGCCCCGCCTTCGACCAGTAGCTCGCCCTCGTTCCTTGTCCAGCAGAGAGAGAGCTCGTCCCTCGTCGTTCGTCCAGCAAGTTGGCAGCGCGACGAGCTTGTCCTTCGTCCAGCAAGTTGGCAGCGCGAGAGGGTCCTTCGCCTCAGTCTCCTCCCCTCAGGCCTGCTCGTCCTCGTCAGCCTGCTCGCCACATAATGCTCGCCCTCCTCAGGCTGCTCGCTCTGGTCCAGCTGCTCGCCCTAGGCTGCTCGCCCTTGCCTAGGCTGCTCGCCCTCGTCCAGCTGCTCGCCCTCAGGCCAGCTGCTAGAGAGAGAGAGAGAGAGAGAGAGAGAGAGAGAGAGAGAGAGAGAGAGACGATACCAGATGGTTCTCAAACCCCCCTCCAAGGGCGCCCCTCTCTATGGCGAGAGAGGTCTATGCTATAGATTGCACAAATCTAGTACAATGGTCTCGATGCGATGAACTTGCCAACGATGTCGACGACGATGATGGCGACGACGAGGACGGGTTGAAAACTGAAAACGCTAGGGCTCATATGCTGAAATCTGAAAGGGCTGATCTACTGCGGGAAACTGGGACTATGTCGGCAACGACAACGGTGGTGATGACGGCGACGACGACTAGCAAAATGCTAGGTGCTGAAATCTAAAATCTGCGGACTGAATTGGAAAACGCTGGCTGAACTGAAGGGATGATGAGGATATGCAAGTGTTGATGGCTGAAAACCAAAACGCTGGCCTGCTTTGCTGATCCGGAATGCTGAAAACTGAAAATGCTATGTCTAATCTGCAAGTGCAAAAGCGCCAGTCTGATCTGCAAAGTGCAAAAACGCTGGGTACTTAAGGCTGAAAACGCTGAGTGTTTCCTGCCGGTGCTGCTGAGTAGAGACACTACAAGTTTGGGAACTTCTTGTGCTGCCTCGTCTGCTTTTATTGAGTGCTCAATGGGTTTCTTTTATAGTTCTTTTAGCAAATTGCCCTTCTTACTTTTCCAACAAAAGTCACTTATTAATAAATAAGTGAAAAATGTGTGTTTGGGGAAAAAAGGTTCTATGCTTTGGAAAATGCTCATGATGGGTACTGAATGTCATGCTAATAATCCTGTTGTGTGCAATCATAGGGTATGCAACTATTTCAAGTGTCTGGACATGCACGGCTTGGGTGCAAGCTCACAAGGGTGCCAAAACACTTTCTAGGCTAACCTGAACCCTGGAACTGGGATAACTTGTCCACATGCACATAGGGTTAGATGTGCACGTGACAGATGATATAGATCAAACACGAGTTCCATCGGGAGAGTGCAGAGTGCTTGGATCAGCTCAAATCAGTCCCATGCATATACTTCAGGGAGCTGTTGACACCCCCATCTTTGATGTATACCAAACTACTGCCCAAGTATAGTATAGGATGTAGCTAGCCAGAGTGCATATCATACTTGATACTCTTTGCATCTAGTTTTGCATTCTGAGCCCCTCGTAGAAGAACTCCATCCTTCCTCCATCCATCATGGTCACCACTCATTGTACACCCCAACCCCAGACCACCAATTTATCATATAACTCTAGCTATAGTCTATAATTTCAGTTCAACTTGTCCCTTTTTGGGATGACAAAGGATATATCACATCTCTACATTGATTTTCTCATAGGCTGAGTTCGGCCTTTCAAAGATGGGAATATGAAACATTAATAAAATCTCTCTCTCATTGCGGCTTGCTTTTGGTGTTGTGGCTTGTTGCTTTGTATGGAAGGCAAATTGGCCTATGAGAGAGATTCTAATTTATGCAGTGTCCAGGTTGCTGCATGTTATGGAAGAAGAAAAAATCATATTGAACATTTGGCAGAACTGGGGACAAGCGTGTGTTCATTGTGATAATGACGACGTGCAAGCATGTTCTAGAGATGTCTTTGGGAGATAGCCTCATTATCATGGCACACAAGGCAAGCATAAAAAACGAGACATGGATGAGTGGCACGAGTTAGCTGTGGAGTGTTTGCGGATCAACAATTATTCACATTTAGGTGATCCGTAAGTTCAACAGAGGCACGAGTTACCCAACATAAAGATGGCGGAAGTGGAGTAGTTCAGAAATGAGTTGCATTTACGACATATGATTTTAGGAGGATGAATATGTGCAGCCTTTTTTGGGCGTGTCAAAGGGTTGTTTTACTTTTTAATGGTTTGTTTCTATAGAAAAAGGGCGTGTGATCAAATTCTAAATGCGTCAATAGGGTGACATTGTCAGATGAAGCCCCTATGGAGATGCTTACCTCCAATGAAGATAACATGTGAACTCGGACCTTGACGTGCTTTCATCTGTTAGGAATGTCTTTTGTGGCTTAAATAGACTTGATGGTTCTACCCAAGCAAAGGCCCTAATTATATGTGTTAACTGGTGGGGCTATAACATGAAATGTCGTTTGTCTTCAGAAATGCACAACAATTTTGACTACCGTCTTAGCTATTTGTATGCAGGAATACACGATTGACATGACAGGGCAAATGAATCCGGGCCACAGATCTACTTTTTGGCAAACAAAAAGAGTTTTCTTTGTAACACCTCAAGTGTTCGAGAAAGACATTGAGTCAGGCCAGCTCTCTATTTCAGATTTCCGTGCAGGGTTGTATGCTTTACTCTTCTGAGTTTTTTATCATTCTTCATTTCAAACAGGTTCATGTCCAATGCAAGATCTTATTTGTCTGGTTGTGGATGAGGCTCATCGTGCCATGGGTAACTACGCCTATTGTGTTGTTGTCAGAAAGGTAGAACCCTTAATCTACTTGCCCCATACAGAACAAACGTTTAATAGTAGCATTATTTTTATTATTGTGTATAAAAATAGCGTATCATTTCACACGAATTTATTTGAAAGGACTCTGCAAAAGCTGTTAAAACAAACTAGATTTAGTACTCTGGAATATAGAAACTGCGTCACCATATTATGTAGTGGATATATGTGTAAGGATAGTACCAGAGTTTGTAAAGACAGTACCAGAGTCTATCATTTGTGTAAAGACAGTACCGGAGTCTGTCATGTGTGTATGGGAGTGAAAGTATCATCTATGTACTCAAGCTTTGTAAGCTGAATCATATGATGCCTTGTTTCTTTCTTTCTGTTTTGTTTTTAAATAAACATGTCATGAACACAGAATACACAAAATTGCCAGCCCACAATAGATTCTAGGATTCACAAACTAGAAATAGGAATGAGTTTGCATTGTATACGCACGAGAGCATGAAAAGGAATACTTTGAAGTCTTGCAAGTTGTGATTAAACAATTATACTCGAAGAAGACCATCGATCCTAAGTCACAAACTGTATTGGAAAAGCAGCTTGACCTGCATTCAAAATACTCAGCAAGAATATGACACATCCAAATAAAAGGTCAGGTGCTGAACTCAAACTGTATTGGAAAAGCAGCTTGACCTGCATTCAAAATACTCAGCAAGAATATGACACATCCAAATAAAAGGTCAGGTGCTGAACTCAAACTGTATTGGAAAAGCAGCATGACCTGCATTCAAAATACTCAGCAGGAATATGACACATCCAAATAAAAGGTCAGGTGCTGAACTCAAACTCTGGAGAAATTGAAGTCCACCCGATGACATAGATGATCAGCCATTATTTTCATCCTCAGCATTGTCCTTATCGACATCATTCTCCTCTCTTCTTGATCCTGATGGGCATGATCATACTCATTCTTTTATTTACCTGGATCCTCTTGAAGAGGGTGCTTGACATTGGAGACACTAGAACTTGCACCAGTACCAGTGTTCGTAACTATAAAAGGAGCTCAGATTTTATCCTCTGCTTCCGTGTTTTGTTGCAAAGGAAGCAGCATAATTCAATCTCATTCCTTTGCATTTACCTTGAAACGGGTTTTGACAGCCTTGAAATGTGACTCTTGAAACACCTGAAACGCTGGAGTTGGTGTTGTTTTGCCCAAACAAGAAGAAGAAAAAACTGTCCTTCATTCATTGATTAATATCCTTCCGAATAGGAATTTCAGCTAGGATCAATGTTTCCCATCCCAACTATATTGGAGTTAGCTGAGGCACTTCTCCTTTTGCTGAATCAAACTAAATTGACTAGCAACACTTCTCCTTTTGCTGAATCAAACTAATTGACTAGCAATACTTATTGCTAAATAGTCTACCTGAGATACGGGTTGAATTCCTTCCATTTCCTCAGTTTTGGGTAGCAAACGACGTTAAGCGGGGAGGACGTACAAATCCAACTAAACCAGGGGCGGCAATAGCTTGTTAAGGAAAAACTCAGGGGAAAGGTTGTCATTCACTCATTCTATGATAAGTTGCTACAATTGAGGGAGATTCAATTCAAGTGACAAAAGATCCAATATCTCTTTAACCTCAAATATTCACGTTTTGTCATGCTGAATCTCTCACCACCGTCAAGTGGATATGATGTTGACCGTGTGTGGCTCATGATAGACCAGGTAGGCCTAGGATGGTCCTCCTATCACTCGTCCACCTCGTACCAGACTGCTCGTCCAGAAGTAGCAAGGGTCTATATCCTCCGTAGGTCCACTAGTCCAACAGTCTAGGCAAGTCCGACTAGCTACGACGCAGACTTGATTATGTAAGACTCAGAGGTTCATAAGAAGGAAATGAATTGCAAAATCCTGCTCTTGCTCAAGGGGAATTGCAAGGATAGACCATCACCAATTGATGGCATCCATAGCGGTATCTATATCTGTTCACTGCAGTTTTGACTTTGACGAGGATAGACTGTCTCCAAGCTATGGCTGTATCTATACCTTTGCACTTGTATCTGTATTGGTAGCTGCTCACTATAGTTTGACTTTGAAGATGGGTGATACACCAATCACCACTTTGTTCCCTCAAGCACTATCACATTAATAACTGTCAAATCAATACGTGCCAATACAAACATTGTCACATTAATAACTAGCACATCAACACATGACAATGGAATAAGCTTGCTGCTGCGATACAACCTATTCCACCTAGGCCTGCACAACTGTAGTTGCACATGGTGCACCTAACCAGGCCGCCCCAAACAACGCAATACTTCTCTTGTATCTATATGCATCACAAAAGGTAGCATCCACAATAGCATACATAAAAGGCATAATCCACAAGAGCATACATTGTGGCACAATATCTTGCAACTTTCTAACTTGGAGCATTTAACACAACCTGTAGCTGACTTTCACGTGCTGTAGCTCGCACATGAGGCGATGTTAGCCGAAACCTGTGAAAAACCAAATGACCAACGTGGTTGAGAGTAGGATTGGACCTCTTTGAGATAGGCGAGCGCGATGAGCCTAGCGAGACGAGTTGGTCACCCAGCCAAGGGTAGAAGGTTTGATTTACTGCACGGCTGGTTGGTATGTTACAAGGCGATTAAATTGGGGGTGACAAGGTTTTTGCATGTATTGCACTACACCTATGCCCTAGAATCTTGTTGAGCTTTCAGTTTTTCCATCTCCTGCCTGAGCTGCTTCACCACCCCTTGTTGAAGGTGACTTGTCTTGCTTCATTGCATCTAATGAAGACATTTCCTCTTGTAAGGCATGTTGTAGCTTGAGTGCCTCTAGCTCCCTACGCAAGGAACCAAGGATCAGAGGCACCTTCCAGGAAAATCGTGCAAGGCAGAGCTTCAAAGGGGTCCTTGAATAGTCATCTAGCCCCTTCTATCTGTGGTTGCCTGGTAGAGTAGCTTGCTAGTCCCAAATCGACTAGTCTAGTAGGCCAACTAGTCTCGTAGGTCCAATAGGTTAAGTGGTCAAGTAGGTCTAGTGGTCTAGCAGGTCAAGTGGTGAGCTCGTGCTTAAATGGCTGATGAGACTTGATGGGCCCAGGCCACGCTGGTGGTCCCCTATCACTCGTCCACCACCTGCCAAATTCCTTACCCAGGTTAACATCTTGGGTAGGTCCATCTAGTTCGACGTTCTAGGCACTATGATAAACCCGGACTCGTAGATGATTGAAGAGGTGGAAGCATGGCAGTATGTATGTATTCTTGCATTCCTCAAAAGTGCTATGGGGTGGTGATTCGTAGACAAAACTTGATAACTTTTGGAAAAGGAATGATACGGGATGGCCATTGGACATCCCCCTAGTAGAGCTATTATGGGATCTTGGTGAGTGGCAATGGCCTTCTATGTAGATTGATGGGGAGCCCATCTCTTTATTTGAGTACACTTTATCCATTGGGAGGCCGATCCTCTTGAGGGCCTAGCACCTTGCACACCGTCTACCTCAGTCAGAGATTTGGTATGAGCAAGGGTTCTTCTTGTATGGCGTATGGCATGTTTCAAACGATGTGTTCTGTTCCATCCCGTATGGTAGGCTCGTATGGTTCCGTACGACAAGTTTTTTGGGTTCTATCTAGTCAGCCCTACCGTTGACTCTTGACTACGTATATTTTTTTAGTAGCTTTTTGACCTTGCCTTGGATGCCTTTTGGGGCATCCCTTGAGAGCAGAGGATGCTCTCACATGGGAGAGAGCCCTGTCCATGCCTCAAGCTTCAAGCCCTTGCACCTTAGCCTTTACCTCCTTTGACTCCACACACACTTGAGACTCCATGCTCTCTCACTCTCTCTCTCTCTCTCTCTCTCTCTCTCTCTCATGGGTCTCTCACTGTTTTTAGGGTTTCGTCACTTCTTTGTTGTTTTTATGGTTTCGAAATTGCTTTTTGGCTATTTTTAGGGTTTTGTCACTGTTTTTTTTGGGGCTTTGAAACTGTTGTTTTGCTGTTTTTTAAGGGTTTTGTCACTATTTTTTTCTGCTTTTTAGGGTTTCGTCACCGTTTCTTGCTGTTTTTTAGGGTTTCAAGTCTGTGTTTTGCTGTTTTTTAAGGTTTCACAAGCGTTTCTTGCTGTTTTTTAGGATTTCTTGTATTTTTTTGCTGGTTTAGAGTCTCTCTCTTCGATACTTTGGTCGCTTCAGTTATGCACTACGGGGTTCAGGTTTCGGGACCGTCTGTTGACAGTGCTGGATGGAGTAATATGGAGAGGCCCCTTGTATCTATGATTTCTAGGCTGATTAGAGCCAAGGCCTCAGTTCCACATGACATCATACGAGCGGAGTTGGCTGCCCCACCTATGGAGGTTGAGGCACTTACTAGATCAGTATCATTTGTACACAGCTTATGGGACACCACTAGGGACAGATATGCTAGGCTTGCTCTTGAGTCATCCAGAAAGCTGGCATTACAGGGAGATACATCATGTTGGTATGCACAGATGAGCTCATGGTTTCAAAGGCATGGTTTTAGCATGGACAGGTTGCCCCCTTTCCAGTATTCTCTTGATGCACCATCTTTGGCTCTTACACGTATGGAGATTACTAGACTCATTCAGCAGGATCTTATCCAGCTTGATACCAGGAGGACATGGATAGAGCCATCACGGGAGTTGGGTACGAAGAGGGCTTTCTATAGAGATCATCTTCTCCATCTCGCGACAGACAGTTTTGTCTCACGGCCTAGCTACATGGACACACATCTATCTCATGGGTTACAATGTGCCATAGGCCAGATTCGCACATCTTCACACCAGTTTGGGATTGAGATAGGTAGATTCAAAGGCATATCAGCAGACAGTAGGATATGTCAGTTATGCCATGCAGAGCCAGAGACAGAGTTTCACTACATATGTCACTACACAGTCTACTATGAGATACAAGGATGCTTTCATTGTTTATTCAGAGATGGTTTTGACTCGTTAGATAGAGTCATGAGATATCAGGATCAGGGATGTCTCGGATTATTTCTACTTGAGATACAAAGACATAGACTCTCTATTGAGAGGGCATAGACAGAGACAGTCCCAGAGACGCATCTCAGATTTCTTCAATATGAGTACCACAGAGGCAGAGGGGACACCACCATCACAGAGCTCGGTTCCCACCTATACACACACCAGCGGTACTCTCATTGGCCAAGCTATAGAGTTGGGGAGATCGAGACGACCGCGATCGAGGAGGGGAGCCACACAACACCGGAGGAGATTGCGGCAGAGTATCCACATGATTCTAGCACGACACCCAGAGTGTCGATCAGGATAGGCTTCATACTACTGCTATATTGTATCATGGTGACACTTATCCCCACTTTGTACCTTTGTGGCATGATACCATTCCTCAGCTTACCAGCCACCCATAGGAGTCGGCAACACTCCTATCTCAGTTTTTAGTTTGTAGTTTTCTTTGTTTGTACCCAAACTCGGTACTAGACTCATCATTGTAATCAGTTTGGTCTCATAGGTCATTTTGGCCGTTTGTAGACGTTAATATATCATTTCAATTCTCTCTCTCTCTCTCTCTCTCTCTCTCTCTCTCTCTCTCTCTCTCTCTCCCGAGCCCGGGAGCGCCGTGCCACTGAGGAGCGAGTGGCCCAGATGAGGGCCGACCCGACAGCTTTCATCCGGTAGCCTTGGCACCAGACCCGCCCATGTACCACATCTTACATCCCCCCATTAGTACAGGATGGAGCTAGATAGCTTGATGCATTCTCATGATTGTACTACCTTGAGCATATAGACATGCATATACCCCTAGAGATAGAGCTCCATCCCTCCTCAGATACCCCACTACCTACATTCAGTTCAGTTTTGTATCAGTTTTGTTTCATTTGTCTTTCCGATAGACGGATGACATACACACCATGTACATTTGATTTGTCTCATAGGCCGATTTCGGCCTGACATAGACGTTAAAAATCTTTCTTTCTTTCTTTCTTTCTCTCTCTCTCTCTCTCTCTCTCTCTCTCTCTCTCTCTCTCTCTGTTCTTCTCTTCTTCTTCTTCTTCTTCTTCACGGAGGACGGTTTTGTGACTAGGCCTGCATACATGGATACACACTTATCTCATGGGATACAATCCGCTATTGGGCAGATACGCACATCCTCACATCAGCTCCAGATCGAGACTGGCCGATTTCAAGGGGTACCAGCAGGGGCCAGGATATGTCACCTATGTAACATAGAGCCAGAGACAGAGTTGCACTACACGTCATTGCCGGGCTTGCTATGAGAAACGTGGCTGCTTCCACTGCCTGTTCAGAGAAGGTTTCGGACCATTTTTTAGAGTCATGAGATGCGAGGATCAGAGATGCCTCAGATTGTTCCTGCTAGAGCTGTGCAGACTTAGGGAGAGCTTGCTGAGGACATAAGGGGAGAGTTAGTCTCAGAGACAAATCACAGATTTCTTTACACCAGCTAGGGGAGAGTCAGAGGAGCAGTCATCACAGCAGAACTCATAGCCCATCCACACTAGAGGTACGTTGCTTGACCGAGCCGTGGAGCTAGGAAAATCTAGACGCCCGCGACCATGGGGAGTCTCCCACCATCGATGAAGGCTGCAGCAGAAGATACAGATCACTCTAGCTCGACATGCAAGACGCCCAACCAGAGTACTGACCATGGAGGAGGTTGATGAGATTTGACAGCGACCGACGAGAGATTTCATTTGAAGCCACCAACCCCTCCCCCCTCCCCTATATCTCGTCTCAACTCCGAATCAGTTTCCGACTCATTTCCTTAGTGTTTTAGTTTTAATGTTAGTTAGTTAGTTAGTTCTTTGTAATTTTCGTACTCAGACACGATATCAGATTCACCAATTGTAACTTTTTGGTCTCATAGGTCATTTTTTCCTTTCGAAGACGTTAATATAACATTTCGTTTCATTTCATTTCTCTCTCACTCACTCATGGGAAGCATCGGAGAAGTGCAAATGGCTTCCCCCACGTGTAAGAAGACGCATCCTTCATCGGCTGTCCATAAAGCTTCTCTCATGCGGACAGGGAAGAGGATGTCGGCAATAGAGATGGAAATGAGAGAATGGAGAAATGAAGTGGAAGAGTGGAGGAAGGAGAGGAGCACTATTCTTCAAAGATGGACCGAAGAAAGAGATGGCATGTGTAGGAGGATCGCTTCACTCGAGGAGAAAGTGGTCATCCAAGATTCCATCATCCGAAATCCAAGCAAAAAGTGGGCGGCTCGAAGAAGGTGAAATTCATCCATCCATGATGGAAGAGTTGAGTACCATGAGAGAAGAAATACGGGTTATCAAGGAAGGTGAGGAGAAGAAGTCATGGGTCGCGGTCATCTCCGCGACACAAAAGAAAGTAGAGGAGGCCGAAAAATGAATTGAGGTCATCTCACGTGAAACCTCTCCGAATTTACCTGTACCTGCGGGGGATTAGCAACTAGCTAATCCAGTACCTGTGCAAGAGGCTCTTGCCTCGGCAATCGCACATGAATCCACACAACTGTACATAAGTCAAATGAAGAGCCTCTTGTGGGGCATCACATAACTGCACGGAGGGAAGAGAGAGAGACAAAGCAGTGAATGCTGTGCAAGGCTTCAATTCTTGCACTTGACTGTACATAGAGGGTAGGCAAGCACACAGTAGCTTTGGTACCTGCAACAATCCACCATACGGTTGAAAATGCAGCCCACGTTTTGTTTTAATGCTTCTCTCTCTCTCTCTCTCTCTCTTAAGTTGAAAAATGACAAAAAATGTGCGAAGTGGCACTCATGCATTAATTCCCCGCTTTGGGTCTGCTGGTCTAAAAATATCTCAACCAGTTGCTTAGTTGACTTAGCGGTAGAGTAATGAAATGTTCCTCTTGTCATTTCGAAGCTAATGACGCGAACATATTTCATGGCCAAAAATAGCAGTTCTGTAAATTTTAGGAGATGCTTCGATTGGACTCTCATTGGTCATCTCACCATCTTTCACCACTGGGACCACATCCAAAAATGCAATGTAGCCCAGTTCTCGGGTGATTTTCTCTGGGTGACCCCACCTTATCACTGTGCCTCTATGGAGTTAATTTCCTAGTACGCTGATGAGCGCGCGGCGGTGTGTGCAAGTGAAAGAGCACGCGAGGAAGTGTAGTGTGTGTGCAGAGAGGGGAGGTGGAGGCCAGCAGGAGAGGAAGCGCTAGCACAAGAGAGAGGGCTCACGTTTTTGGGGAAAACTCAATAAGTGAGTTTTGGGTTTTCCCACTTTTATTATAAGTGACCTTTAAAAAATGTGTCCAGGTTTAATATGAACTTGGACAAAGTATAAAAATGTACAAAAAGGGGTTATTTAAGCCTTTAACCCAACAACCTCCCACTTAAAGGCATAAATGGCGCCTTTAAGCTACGTGACTCCCACCATCTCTATGCATAGATGGTGTTGTGCTTTGGGTAAACACTTAGTGAGAGCATCGGCTAGATTTTGTGATGTATGGACCTTAACCAATGTAAAGCACTTCTTGTATGAAGTGATACCGCACATCAATATGCTTTGTGCGTGCATGAAACATTGCGTTCTTTGCCAGACATATAGCACTCTGGCTATCACAACCAAGCATAGGTGCCTTGGCAGGCAAGCCAAACTCACTGCATAGGCGTGCTAACCAACTAGCTTCTTTGGAAGCCTCAGTGGTGGCTGAAATATATTCAGCCTCTGTAGTAGACAATGCAACAATCTTTTGCAATCTAGAACACCATGAAACAACACCTCTCGCAAGAGTAAATACATAGCCACTTGTGGATTTCCGTGTAGCCACATCACCAGCCATGTCAGAGTCACAAAATCCCTTCAACTCCATTGGTCCTTTACCATAGCAGTGGCATTTGTTTTTAGTCCCCTTCAAGTACCTCATAATGGACTTCACTGCATCCCAATGCAACCTGCTTGGATTAGCCATAAACCGGCTCACAACTCCCACTGCATGGGCTATGTCAGGCCTAGTAGCAACCATAGCATACATAAGTGAACCACAACCTGAAGCATAAGGCACACTTTGCATGTCATTGGCTTCTTCCTTTGACTTGGGACAATCATCCTTGGAGATTTTAACATATGGCTGTAATGGCACACCAAGAGGCTTTGCTTCACCCATATTAAATTTGTCCAGCATCTTTTCAATGTACTTTTCTTGCGACAAATACAATAGGCACTTGTCTCTTTGCCGTGTAACACGCACTCCAAGTATATGTTCAGCTGTCCCAAGGTCTTTATTTGAAAACGCAGATTTCAGTTGCCCTTCAAGAGCATCTACAGTGCTTGTTTTCTTTGCAGCTATCAACATATCGTCTACATAGAGCACAAGAATGATCGGGCTGCCATCCTCATCACGTTTGGTATACAAACAATGGTCTGCATGGCTTCTTTTGTAACCATGTTTAAGCATGAAGCGATCAAACTTCTTGTACCATTGTCTATATGATTGTTTCAGCCCATACAAGCTTCTATTGAGCATACGTACCAAATGTTCCTTGCCAGGGATGACAAAACCCTCGGGTTGCTTCATGTAAAGCTCTTCTTCCACATCACCCTGCAAGAAAGCGATATGTAACCCATTTCGCCTTCTTCACCATATCCCATGAAGAGGCCTTTAATGGACTTCGCATCTAGTTTACTCCTCAACTCAGGTCTAACATGCACAGAAGCTTCGCAACCAAAAATGCGTAAGTGATCGTATGAAGCAGGCTTGCCAGACCAAACCTCTTCAGATGTCACCTTTCAAAGACATGTGACGGGATCGATTGCATATATGCACTGCAATTGTCAAAGCTTCTCCCCAAAATCCATGAGAGAGATTAGCTGTGGACAGCATGCATCTCACCCTCTCACAAAGTGTCCTATTGAATCTTTCAGCCACACCATTAGAAGAGGGGCTGTATGGCACAGTAAGCTCCCTCTTAATGTCCAAATTTTCACAAAACTTGTTAAATTCAGCACTTGTGTACTCCCCCCCATTGTCTGTAGGCAAGCATTTTAGCTTTCTACCAGTTTGGGTGGTCACAAATGCATGAAATCTCTTAAACGCAGCAAAGGCTTCATCCTTAGACTTAAGCAAATAAACCCAAATTTTCCTAGAATGATCATCAACAAAGGAGACAAAATAACATGCACCACCCATAGACTTAGTAGGCATGCTACATACATCGGAATGTACAAGATCAAGCACACAAGATTTACGAGAGACACCAAAGTAATAAGAACGCTTTACTTGCTTGCCATATTGACATTCATTACAAAAGTCAAGCTTTGTGCCTTTAGCATCAAGCTTGTTCAAAGTACAAAGTATAGAAAGACCCTTTTGGCTCATATGGCCAAGCCTCTTGTGCCACAACTCCATGTGAGTTAATTTCAGCCAATGCAATAAACTTGCCCAACACGGCCTTACCATGCATGTAGTAAAGTGTCCCTTTCTTTGTGCCCTTTACAATCAGCCTTGAGTCTTTAGTTATTTTCCATGACCCTCTCTCAAACAAGATGCTGTAACCATGCATATCCATCTTACCAACAGAAAGCAGACTCTTCTTGATTCCCGACACATATCGAACATCATGCAAGACAAGCTCATTTGTGCCATCTATGGAGAGATGCACAGTGCCAATACCCTCAATGGAACATGCATGATTGTTTCCAAGGTATACATGGCCACGCTTGCCCGCATCAAAAGTAGAGAAACACTCCTTGATAGGAGTCACATGAAATGAAGCACCGGAATCAACAATCCAAGTCTGGGACAATGCATCATTGACAATCAACAAAGCATCAATAAGATCACTCTTGGTGATCTGCATGTCCTGTGAATGAACATTTAGAGAGGCATCAAAGTCATAAGCATCATCA
This sequence comes from Adiantum capillus-veneris, assembly GCF_014529385.1. Taxonomy (NCBI): domain Eukaryota; kingdom Viridiplantae; phylum Streptophyta; class Polypodiopsida; order Polypodiales; family Pteridaceae; genus Adiantum; species Adiantum capillus-veneris. Next base: position 151,354,223 of record NC_140944.1, read on the forward strand.
TCTGACAAAGTGGCACACAAGATGCCCTCTACATTGACAGTTCCTCAATCACGACACTAGAAGCCACTTTGCCTTCTCTTTGTCCTTTGAGCTATCCTGTGCATCTGCCTTGACTTCCTTCTTTTCTTTCTTTTTGTCTCCACTATTCTTTTTCCTTTCTAACTCAGCTTTATAGTACCTGCAATCGGGTTTCTTGTGACCTTTCCTACCACATTGATAGCAAGTCACATCACCCTTGCCTTTGCTTGCATTTCCCCTTTCCTTACTCTTACTCTTACTCCTTTGGGCATAGACGTTCTTCTTCTCTGTCCTACCTCTAACCATGTTGGCATAGCTGCCTCCCTCTCCACTTGCTTTCTTCCTGATTTCTTCATTCAAGATAGAACTCCTAACACCATCAAAGGTCAATTGGGGTTATTGGACAACAAAACCACCAATGTTTCCCATGACTCAGGTAAGGTAATAAGCAAGAAGATAGCTTTCAGCTTATCATCAAAAGGAGGCAAGCCAGAATCTTGTAATTGCGACAAAGTACCTGCGAATAATGACAAGTGCTCTGCCGCGCTCTTGGACTCATCTAGTTGCATGCCAACAAGTTTTCGCATCAAGTGCACCTGGTTGACAGGCGTTGTATTTTCATACATTCCCTTCAACTTCTCCCACACATCAAAAGCAATCATGAGACCTTTCACATCAATGACGGTCTCATCGGTCATGGCCATTTTAATGTATGTAATGGCCTTCTTGTTCATGCTAACCCATGCTTCATTCGTCATATTTTGTGGCTTCACCTGTTCAAGTGCCCCTTCGCAATCCTTAAGAAATAGGATTCCTTGAATCCTGTCTTTCCAAAGATCAAAACCTGTACCATCGAACCTCCTAATCTCGAAGAGGTTCTTCACATCCGAAGAAGATCAGGCCATAGTTGCACGAAATAAGAGGGATAATACGCTAAATTTTTGGGCAAAATGCGCAAAAATCGGAGTATAGCCTCACAGAGATGTGCACTACAGCTCCAAATGGTCACAGGAGCAATTTGGGGCAAAATAGATCGATTTGGGCACAAAATTCAATTTCTGAAATTTATGCGCAGAAAATTTCAGCGAGCGAATTTGTGCTCGAAAACAACAAATTTAGTTGTTTTTAGCCTCAGAAGACATACATAAGGCTAAATACACAGCCTTTAGAAGCATGTAAGCGCAAAAGCCCCAATTTGTAGCATCAAAATTACATGAAATTGAGCCACGAATGGTCATACATCGACAAAATTTGTCACATGTGCGTAGATTGTATCAATTTGCACTTTCCCCAATGTAATCGCACCATAAAAACACTTGCAAAAACTTGCCAAATATGAAAATTTGCTTAAACCACTTGTTTTAGGGCTTGTTTTTCGGCAATTTCAGTGTTTTCAGGTAGCGGGGACTTAGCAAAAGTATTCCCACACCTTAATACATCATTTGCAAAACCTGTATTTTGCTGTCATAACCTGTAATTTCCTGTTGTTGACCTAATTTCAGCCTGTTTTGGGTCAATTTGGGTTGCTGGGAGCTCTCTAGTGTCCGGGGATGAGTTCTTTGGCGACGAAATTGCAAAATCTTGCGTGAAAGTTGACCTTCTTGGCTGAAATTCAGCGTTTGCAGGTTTGGGGCAAATCCTAATCAAGGCTCTGATACCAATTGATGAGCGCACGGCGGTGTGTGCAAGTGAAAGAGCACGCGAGGAAGAGTAGTGTGTGTGCAGAGAGGGGAGGCGAAGGCCAGAAGGAGAGGAAGCGCTAGCAGAAGACAGAGGGCTCACGTTTTTGGGGAAAACTCAATAAGTGAGTTTTGGGTTTTCCCACTTTTATTATAAGTGACCTTTAAAAAATGTGTCCAGGTTCAATATGAACTTGGACAAAGTATAAAAATGTACAAAAAGGGGTTATTTAGGCCTTTAACCCAACATACCCAGTAACTTGCTAAGTGCGACGGGGGGGGCCTGCATGATCTTGACTTGAGCCTAGACATCCTCTTACTGTACGCGTTCCAGTGCCGACCAACTTCCTGTCTGCGGGTGAAACTACTATTCACATTGGCCATACAATGTCTGACCATTTTCAACTTCAAAAAGAGGGTTTCAAAAATTAAACAAAAATCATTGGAAAGAAACCAACGACTAAAGTTAGCAGTTGCCACGTCCTCGTGACATAGTTAACAGTTGGGACATCCTCGTGACATACCCCCCTCTTGAAATCGCAAAGGTCCTCATAAATACATGCCATTGATGATTTTGTATTGTTAGCACTCTTTATCATCGCATGTATCCGCAAGAAAGGTCGTAACACATAGATACAAATGACTTAATGAGACCTTCATACTTTTGTCATTTCCATCTATTACACTGAATTCATATGTACATTTGATGTGCTAGCTCTATCATTACCCCTCCTTTGCACACGTTGAGTTGGGGCATAAGTAGGTTGTAACCCAAAGGCTTCAAGGTAAAGCTGCAATACATTTGGTGACTTTTCACGAAGGGAATGGGTAACACATAGCCTATTGCCGTGGAGAAGATAACCATCCTGCAAGGTGAATGGTTCCTCTTTCTTCCCCAAAGCAAGGGCTGACATTATGTCTCTAAAGTCAGGGTCAGTAGCATACTCATCTATCATAGAGGATAGATCATTGTGAGTAGCTATAGACACCGCATTAACTTTTGGTCGTCGTGAAAGTGCATCGGCAACTTGATTGTGCTTACCAGCTATGTGAGCAATATGGAAATTAAATTGCGAAAGAAAATTTGCCCACCTCATTTGTTTGTCGGAAAGTTTGGTTTGCGTCATGAAATACTTGAGACTTTGGTGGTCGGTTCGTAGGATAAATGGAGTCCCCAATAGGTAGTGCTTCCATGTATCTAGGGCATGTAGAACAGCTAAAAGCTCTTTCTCATAAATCCCCAAGACTCGTTCATCACTATTGAGCCTTCGGCTCTCATATGCTATGGCATGCCCTTCTTGAAGCAAAACCGCTCCAAGGCAATCACTACACGCATCACATTGGACCTCAAATGGTTTTGAGAGATCCGGAAGCACGAGGACTGATTGGGAAGTAAGCTTCTCTTTGAGTTTTTCAAAAGCATTTTGCTCCTTAGCATTCCATACAAACTTAACGTTCTTCTTTGTTAAGTCGTGTAGTGGTCCTGCTACTTGAGAGAATGTTGCTATGAAGCGTCTATAGTATGCACACATACCAATAAAGCTTCTTAGCTCATGTAGATTCCTTGGGTTAGGCCATGATTTTATTACTTCTAACTTTGATGGATCCATATGAATACCATCGTGAGAGATAATATGACCTAGATATTGAATCTCTTGAAGTAAGAATTCACTTTTCTTTTGGTTGAGAAAAAGTTTGTTTTCCCTCAATGCTTGAAAAATCACTTGGAGATGTTGCTTATGTTCGTCCAAAGATTTGGAGTAGATGATGATATCATCAAAGAACACTCTAGTGAATTTACGGTATGGTCTAAAAATTTTCTCCATGAGACGATTGAAAGTAGTTGGTGCATTCGTCAAGCCAAAAGGCATGTCTAGATATTCATAAAGACCAAATGTTGTGTGAAACGCGGTGTTTAGGATATCTTCATCCACTATCCTTATTTGATGATAGCCACTCTTAAGATCAATCCTACTGAAGTAGGTAGAGCCTTGTAGCTTATCAAACAGATCTTCTTCCCGAGGCACGGGAAATCTGTTTTTGATAGTGATATGGTTTAGTGCTCGATAGTCCACACACATACGGTATGTACCATCTTTCTTTTGCACTAAAAGGACTGGAGAATAAAAGGGAGAGGAACTAGGCCTCACCATCCCTTTGTCTACCAATTTCTGTACTTGCCTCATAATCTCCTCTTGTTGAGCTTGTGAGACTCGATAAGGAGGTTTGCTAGGCGGTGAGCTTCCTGGAAGGAGCTCAATACGATGGTCATCATCCCCTCGTTTTGGAGGTAGGTCCATAGGGATATCATAGATGAACACATCTTGGAATCCTTTTAGAAAAGTAGACAAGTCTAACTCTTCTTGATTCCTATCATTTTCATTTGATGAAACATTATTAGCTTTTAGAGACTCTTTGACATAAATCATGTACGCAGAAACAGAACTCTTCATTGATTCATCAAAAGAAAGAGGATTTACAAGTGGAATAGTGCGACCACGCTCACTAGCGTCTATATACATGTTCTTTTTCCTGTAGGTGAAGTAAATTCTCCTTTCAGGGAACTTCATGTTGGCAGCCATGCGATCAAACCATGCTGCCCCTAGGATAACATCCTGATGTTGGAGAGAAGAGATGAAGAAGTCTTCTTTGTCGACATAGCTTTGGACATGAAGCCTCAACTTCCCAATCAAGGGAGTAACGGAGGATTGTTGTCCCTTGAAAGCTGCATCAGCTGTTACTATATCTCCCATCTCAAAAGCTTGAATGCCCAACTTGGTGGCCAACTCTATTGATATGAAGTTGAGAGTAGAGCCAGGGTCAAACAAGATGAAGGCATCATGCTCTCTTACCTTTCCCCAAGCATAGGAGAGTGATGATCCTTTGCAATGAGCATCCTCTTTTGGAGCTTCGATGGTGGAAGCCCTAGGAGTCTCATTGCGAGTATTCTTCTTGGGGCAAGAACGATAGCCATGTCCTTGCTCCCCACACTTGAAACATTTATGGTCCTTGCGAAAAGCTTCAAGCTCTTCAGGAGAGAGTTTGTTTTTACCTTTGTAAACTCCCTTCTCCTTGGACCGATTGTTGTTGTTGTTATTGTTGTTGTTGGAAGTGCCTTGGGAATTATTTTGTGCATTGGATTTTCCCTTTGCATCATTTTTATCTTTGTTTTCCATGGGCTTGACGTTACGTCTAGCCCCTTGATGGAAATTGATGCGTGAAGCAACCATGGTGTGATGGATTACTTCGGTAATAGTACCAGGCCGTTGAGAGTTGATGTATTCGGCCATCTCTTCAGGTAATCCCGCACAGAATTGTTGTCTTTGCTCGGCAAAGTCTATCTTTTGAAAAACAGTAGCTTTGAGATGTAAATCCCAAAACTTGTCTACATACTTGTTGATAGACTCATGAGAGAGAAGCTTCAAGCCGCGCCATTCGGTAAGAACTTTATCTTTAGTATCACTTAGAAGAAATTGCTTCATGATGGAAACTCGTAGAGTTTTCCATGTCTTTGGGGCTTCTCCATTGCCACGGAGGCTAGCCCACCATTGACGAGCTGATTTTTGGAAGTGCATAGCTACATGGCGTAGCTTGGAGGACTCTGTGAAGCCCTCGTCCCCAAAGGCCGCATCAAATTGCTGGATGAAGGCCAACACTTTGTCGGTAGCACCAAAGGTGCCATCGTAGGTGAGAAAAGAGATACTCTTTCCTCCCTCCTTGAACTTCTTTAGCTTTTGTGACCTTCGCCATGCAGGAAATGATTTGCGATGTCCTCCCCTCTTGTATTCTCTAGGAGAATAGCCATAACTTTCATCGGAAGAGGAGGAAGGTGAAGAAGAAGGAGAAGAGGGTGACCTCTTCCTAGCCCTTTTCTTCCTTTGTTTCCTCTCTTGCCTTTCAGAGTGATGAGGAGAAGGACTATAGGTTGCTCTTTTCCTCTTGGGAGGAGTAGGCGATCGTCTAGACCGCCGTCTTCGTGGAGCCACATCTTCAGAAGAACTTAGACTGTCATTGCTTTCTTTCTCTTTGGATTCCTCCTCTCGAATGGGAGAGAGTCTTCTTTTGGGGGTCTCTTCAAGAGGCCTCCTAAGCTCTCTCTCCTCTGGGAGAGGAAGGGAAATTCCATAAGCACGAAGTTGTTGAGTAACTTCGGCTTGCAAAACAGGGTTGCCCATAGCTTGTTGCAACCTAGTGACGAGATAATTCACAAACATGGGAGCATCATCATTAGCACCTTCATGTGAAAAATCAAAGCTATCAATGTTCATTCTACTCTCTTGATTATTGTCAGCCATGTTAATAAAATTTATGTTTATACTTAGTGTATGCTTTGGCAATACAAAACCTTAGTTGCCACTCCTCTTAGCCTTTGAAAATCGGCTCTTAAGTATCTACACCCACGGCTCAAAGTGGTTAATTATAGAAAGTAGAGGAGTAGGTCTAATAGAGCAGAGTTGCCAAGGGCTAGCTCCTTTCGGACTTCTTATGGCTCAATAATGGTAAAGCCGTAGGCAAGTCTAAAAAGACTCCATTATTAAGTCCAAAGCTCCCGAGGTGTGCACCATCCCCCACATAGTGGGCTTAACAAAACCGATATTAGATCCCAGTTCCACTTACTCTATTATAATTAACAACATCAACCATTTATAGGCTACTTAAGGACCTCTCTTCTTAAGCAAGAAAAGAGAAACCAAATGCTCTGATACCAATGTAATGGAATTTGCCTATTCAATTTGAGAATAGCGGAATTTAATGAGAGTACTTTCAAGAAATGATTTTGTGAGCATAGCGGGTAGACATAATTGAAGATAGCAACATAATCATAGCAATTAGTTAACTTGGCATAGACAATACTTTTGCAAGAGAGAGAGTTTAGAGAACATGACAACAGTTGAGGACCGGATTTATGTGGAGCCGGTCCCCCCTCCAATAGGCATTTGTATTATGATTTCTTCCATAAAGAGAGACTTGTTACAATACAGTCTTTGTGTTCCTTGTGACCTAGGTGATGCCATGAAGATGGACGGCTTCATGCATCACAAACATAACATAAACTTGAAGAAAGCTTTAACTATCCCAAGCATCAGTCCCAAGACCTCAAACACCTTCGAAGGTGGAGAGAGCTAGCAGGGAATGAGGGTAGGGAAGAGGAAGAAGAAACATTTCGTAGGAGAAAGAATTAGTTCCTCACTTATCATACTCTTGTTGCTAGCATACATAATAGCATAGTAATGAAGAAGAAGAAGATGGCAAGCTTAAGCATTGAAGCATGGCTCTTGGTTGGATTTGCACTCCATAGCCAAGAGTGTTGGTGTAGGCTCTCAACCTCTACTTGCTTGGAGAAGGAGAGGGAGCTCTTGCACTTTGCATAGTACACAATGAGAGTGCTTGTGAGTGTGTGTGGGTGAGTATACCCCCTAAGCACCCCCCTAGCTTGCTTGGGTCGACCCCCCCTTGTAGCTCATGCTTGAAGCTCATTGGACCCCTCCAGGCCTAGCCAATCACAAGCAGGATCCATTACAAGCAACATGGGTAGCCTTGGGACAAGTGTCCCCCTTTCCCCTTTGAGAGAGAGGACTTGATAAATGAAACAAACAATTAGATAATTCAAGTAATTTATCATTGGACCCCTTTGAAGCCTAGCCAATAGGCTTCAACCAACACATGAAGGTAACATGGGTAGGGACCTGACATGTGTCCTTGCTGCCTCTTCAAGCTGGGGCTTCCCTTGTGAGTGTGAGTGTGTGTTCTCTCTCTAATCCCTAGGAAAAGGGCTCGCCCTCCCTCTTGTAATTTTGACTTTAGGAGCTGAAGCACCTTAGTCATCAAGCATGACAAAGCACTTGGACTAGGGGGTATTCCCACAAGCATCTCAGGCAAGCATGTCAAGGCACCTCAAGCACCTTAATCAAGCGGCAAGTCAAGCACCTCAAGCATGGAGTAAGTCAAGCACCTCAAGCACCTTAATCAAGCACCTCAAGCAGGGCAAACACCTCAAGCACGACAAGCACCTCAAGCAGGTCAAGCACCTCGAGCTTGGGCCGGGTTTCCACCTCAAGCTCAGCCCTAGCTTACCTAAGGTCAAAGGACTTTTACACACATTATTGGAGGTCTTCAATGAAGCTAACCCTAAGGTCTTATGCTCCATTGGTTAGCCTTGCTCTTGATAGACCATCTCCCATTTGGGCCCCTTTACTATTGGCCCCGTGTTGAGATAGATCTATAAGCACATATCTATATCTTAACACTTGTTCCCGTTTATTCTCCCACATTAAGTGATCAATTTAATAAGAGAAAATCATTTGGGTTGGTTAGATATTAGATTTTATGACATAACCTCTCTCTTGAAATCATAGTCGTCCTCGACTATGAGGTAGAAGAGATAAAGGCTTAGTCATTAGTCAATCATACTTAGCGGGTAGAGGATCGCTTTTTTACCCTACGACATCTTTCCAAGATGGATGACTAATCCATTTGGTGCTTGGGAGACATAGCTGCCGCAAGCATGTCTGCTCTTTAGTCCATTTCATTCTCCCAAAGTAGAGTGACAAGTTCTACTTGGTGTTTGAGAGACGTCGTCATCACAAACATGATTCTAAGCATGTATACTAGTTAAATTTGTGCACAATTAAAAAGAGGATTAGTCTTATAAGACAAAAACATGAGTCATTTAAAAGAGAGTTGTACATTTGCTTATTCTAATGTAGCATTGTAAGCATTGACAAGGTTCATATCATCCTTAAGTTGTACTCCTTGCATTGACAAGGTTCATACCATCCTTAAGTTGTACTCCTTGCATCCATTTAGCATCTTCAAAAGGAACTTAATAAGATACTGTCGGATTATCTTACAATGTCGTAGTACCTTGTCTTCATGCCGAAGGACAGCTTCGGGTTGTAGCACCTCTTCTTGTTCTTCAACTTCGGGAGAGTATTCAATAATTGGTTCAGTTGGTGGCTCTCCTTTGTAGGGCTTAAGTAGGCTTACATGAAAGGCATTGTGTATAAGCCAATGGTTGGGCAACTTGAGTTGATGGCCTGTAGGATTTTTGCTCGTCGTTTGCCTTAATCGAGCCTTAGGAAACTTGAGTAAGACCCAATCATTTTCTTTGAACATTAAGGCTCTTCTGTGCTTATCAGCAGCAGCTTTTTGCCTTTGTTGAGAGATGGCTATAGCCTCCCTAATCTTTTGAAAAGATTCTTGTAGGTCACGGCTATACTCATCGGTGGCGAAGATCTTCCTATGTACTTTGAGTAGCAAGGGACTTTTAGGTCTTCCCTCTATGATCTCGAAAGGTGCTTTCCCCGTAGAAGTATGTACAGTATTATTGTAGGCATACTCTACTAGAGGTAAATACTTTTCCCATTGTGAGCGTTGATCTACTTCGGTAACATAAGTCTTGAGTAGATCGAGTAGCGAAAGATTGGCTATCTCACTTTGGCCATCCGTTTGTGGGTGATAGGCCGAAGAGAAATTCAATCTTGTTCTCAGATTTTCAAAGAGACCTTTTCAGAAATTACTGGTCATTCTAGGATCTCTATCTGACACGATGGATGTGGGTAATCCATGGTGCTTGAAAATCTGAGATATGAAGAGAGTTGCCATTTGATGTGCCTTAATAGTCTTTTTGACGGGAATAAAATGTGCTTGCTTGCTAAACCTGTCGACTACTGTCCATATTCCTGTATTCCCATGGATAGACTTGGGTAATCCAAAGATGAAATCCATGGATATACTCTCCCATGGTGAATTTGGAATAGGCAATGGCTGGAGTAATCCAGGTTGCTTCCCTCTATCATACTTGGTCTTTTGGCATACTACACATTTTGAAACATAGTCTTGTATGTCCACTTTCATGGTAGGCCAATAGAAATACATCTCTACTCCTCGGAGAGTAGGTTGGATACCTCTATGCCCTGCATATGGAGGAGCATGGGATTCATACATAATCTTCTCACGAAGGGAATGGGTAACACATAGCCTATTGCCGTGGAGAAGATAACCATCCTGCAAGGTGAATGGTTCCTCTTTCTTCCCCAAAGCAAGGGTTGACATTATGTCTCTAAAGTCAGGGTCAGTAGCATACTCATCTATCATAGAGGATAGATCATTGTGAGTAGCTATAGACACCGCATTAACTTTTGGTCGTCGTGAAAGTGCATCAGCAACTTGATTGTGCTTACCAGCTATGTGAGCAATATGGAAATTAAATTGCGAAAGAAAATTTGCCCACCTCATTTGTTTGTCGGAAAGTTTGGTTTGCGTCATGAAATACTTGAGACTTTGGTGGTCGGTTCGTAGGATAAATGGAGTCCCCAAGAGGTAGTGCTTCCATGTATCTAGGGCATGTAGAACAGCTAAAAGCTCTTTCTCATAAATCCCCAAGACTCGTTCATCACTATTGAGCCTTCGGCTCTCATATGCTATGGCATGCCCTTCTTGAAGCAAAATCGCTCCAAGGCAATCATCACACGCATCACATTGGACCTCAAATGGTTTTGAGAGATCCGGAAGCACGAGGACTGGTTGGGAAGTAAGCTTCTCTTTGAGTTTGTCAAAAGCATTTTGCTCCTTAGCATTCCATACAAACTTAACGTTCTTCTATGTTAAGTCGTGTAGTGGTCCTGATACTTGAGAGAATTTTGCTATGAAGCGTCTATAGTATGCACACATACCAATAAAGCTTCTTAGCTCATGTAGATTCCTTGGGTTAGGCCATGATTTTATTACCTCTAACTTTCTTAGTCTAGACGAGCCTTCTTAGTCCCAAGATTAGTTAAGGTAAAATGTTAGCAGATAGACAAGCTCTTCCATTGTGCGACTTTGGCGGCTTCAAATTGATGTTGTTGGTGAAGGAGAACAAGTCCAAATGCCTTGAAATTTGGTGTGGTGTATGCTCACAAGGCATGTAAGGTCACTCTATAAGCCCAGGCTCAAAATCTGTTCATTTGCAGCTTTTGCTCAGTCTATCGCGATAGACTAATCTTTTTTTGACCAAGGTCCTATTTTGCAGTTGTGCCTCCACCAATTGGTTTCCGATACCTAGTACATGATCTGATCCCATTTTCACCTCAAATGAATGCGAAATGACCCCTTTTTGGATCAACTCCCCATTTTCTTGATTCCTTCCAAAGAGATGTTGGTCTATCTCCTTCATTTTGTGTTGTTTTGGGCTCAAACTTACTGGGTGGTCCTCTTGCATCATGTTGAAGACAATTGATAGTTCAAATTTTTGATAAGATGGTCCAATATCCCTCTGCTTAGACTATTGCGATAGACTGGTACTTAGTGCCAATTTGTCATTTTTTGGCTCTGTGACCATCTGTCTGCCTTCTCCCAGTTGATGCAAGGTTTCTTGACCCCTCACATGAGAATTTTACCTGTCTGCCCTTGAGATGTCCTGTTCTGACTCTGAGTTGTCTGCATGTCTTTCTCAGATTGCCATATGAGTCCATCTTGTCACCTAATTTGGTGTACGGCCTTCATGTGCTTCCCCAAGTCTAGCTTGTAAAAATTTTGAAAAGTCTTTCCCCCAATAATTGGTGTAGCAAGTCTATCGCGATAGGCTAAGTTGTTTGGCCAGAAAAGATCCTTCTTGCACTTTGACTTGATATTGGTGGTTAATAATCCTTGTTAGCACCCCTCATAAAGCTAAAGTCAAAATTTCACTTGTCTAAGTGTAAATTCAAGTCTATCGCGATAGACTTGCTCTTGGTCATTTTTACCATTTTTTTCTTGATGTTAGTTGACCATCATGGTTTTAATAGGCCCTCCTAGACACACACATCAAGTTTTAATCAATTTAGCAGAGTGTACTCCCTAATTGCAGCACTTAGCTGGTCCTGGTGTCGAAGTAGACCACTTAGGTGATGGTCGCGGTTCCTTTTGGTCATTGTATGATTCGAGCTGTCTTTTATTTCCTTTTGACCTTCCATCCAAGTAGTCAGTTGTTGTTTTGGTGTTTACAACACCAAGAACGATCATTTGGACATCCTTCTGGTCTGTTGCCGGCATTTGCCCTAGTGGAAGAGCTTTTTTCCCGAGTGGACACATTTTATCTCGTAGTTGACCTCTTTTGGATGTACCTTGTTGAATTTGGTGTCATTTTGTCACTTGGTCGGCCCGTTAGAGTATCGTGACGCTTTGTGCAGTTTTCGTCCGATAGGGACTTTAGGCTCCGATTTGACGAACTTTTTCATAGTCTAACCCTTCAGTCGGTTTGTCGAGGTTATTGACTTGCTGTCTATGAATTTTGGCTCATTTCCGATCACCTTGGTTCATTTGCCCTTTGCTGGTCCTGTGAAATTAGGGTTTTCTGAGCGGCTTCCTTCGCGCTTCCCGAGGTCATAGGCTCGATCCCTAAGCTATAGGAATTGTGCCTTTCAATTTTGGTTCCATTTGGTGGCCTCTAGGTCTCCCTAACAACCATTCTACCGTATGTGTGCACAGGTTGTGATTGTGATGCCGGCGAGGTTTTGCGACTAATTGAAGCAAACAACACTTAGAGTCAGTGTTGACGAGCATACCTCTCATATTTGATGTCGATCTGGTGACCGTGCGCGATGGATGAGCTCCTGGAAGTCTCAACTGCTGTAGGGAGCTCTCTCTCTCTCTCACTATGGAAAATGACTCAAATGAGAGATTTCTAGCCTAGCTTCTCTATATGTAATCGAGACTCCGACACGAAATTTTCTCATCTTTTACCTGTGGCCATAACTTTTTGCGAGATGCGGTTTAGGCTTGCAAATTTCTTGATTTGGACTTCGGTTGCTCCAGTTTTACCATTTTTGTAGATTTCTCCTGTTGGAGGTCCCTTCATGACAGTGGTCGTTTTGCCCGGTCACCTTTGCAGTCCCTATTTTTTTTGTGTCTTCTTTACCTTGCTCGGATCAGGCGTCTCTTCTTCTGTGTTTCCATCTGGATTACGGACTTTTTTCTATAATTTTTGCTAGAAAATGGCTAAAATAAAGCAAATAAATCCCAAAATAACCCGAAAATAGCAATTCTAACTTAGAAAAATACCAATGAAAAGCAAAACACTTTGTAGCTCACTTTTCTCTCGTCTATGTACAATCTCGCTCATTATCGTCAACCTTGGCCTATTTTTTGCTGTTTTTAAACAGCTTTTGGCCAGATTTGACTCTCTTTATAGTCTATACACATCCCTAGGGGCTCATGAATGATGATTTGGTCCCCAATTCAGTTTAATTACGAGGGCATATTCTTTTTTCCGAAAATCACACAATAAAACGCAAAAATGGTTGAAAAATTGCTCACAAACATTGCCCTCTAATATATGACATGAGTCCCCATTTGGAATGCCTCCTCCCTTCCTAGTTGGAGTCCTCCCGGACGACAGGGTATCGTCAAGGGTATGTGCTGTGCATGGGTTTGAACTCGTGCTAATGCAGGCCTCGTAATATGGCCCTATATGCATGTGCAGTCAATGCATGTAGAAAGAATTTATGCGGTGCAGGAGGAAGGTATAAGCGATTCGCTTATTGGCATTTGTCGTTGAGGCTTCCTGTGGTAGCTTGAGTTGGTTGGCAGATTTTCTTTGCAAGGAGTAGTTGTAGATCTACTGCTCTTTGTTTGATTGTTTTCGACTGGTTTTGATTTGGCGTGTGTGGTTCCTTTGAAGTCGATATTGTCATAGCTGGTGGAACATTCTCTTTTTCTGCTTTGATGACTTGGGTCTTATAGATCCTTATAGTTTTTGTTGTTGATTCTGTTTGTTTCCTCGTGCTGTTTGCATGATGTGGCTTGACCTTGACAGTTGTAGACAACTGCTCGTTTGTCATCTTTGGCCGCCCTTCTTGTGTTGTTGGCTCGTTTTGAATTGGCAATTTTGGCTGCCATACCAATATAGTCCGTTGCGTATTTGACAGATTGACTATGTTTCTTTGAAGTTTTGCTGGCTTTCGGTGTTTTGTCTGTTCTTCTGACTCCTTTTTTATAGGAATTAGGCTATCGTGCCTTACCCAAACTTTGTATTTCCTCTTTTGATGTAATTGGGCCTCGGTCAGCTCTGTACGCCGTACCCAAACTTGCCTGGTTCCCTGCATGGTTGCTGATTTTTGATAAGACGTTGCTGGACTTGTAAACTTTGTTTGTTGCTGGGCAGATCTTTGCGGTTGTATTGACTTTTGTTTCCTCCTTGACATGAATTGGTTATATGATAAGAAGGATTCTGAACATTTTTCCTTTCTGAACAGTGCCTCATTAGTATCCAATTCAATGAATACCCTGTTAGCTTACATCCATGACACTGCTAGGATACACGGCGTTGCTGATCTACTTGGTGGCAGTACATGGAATTTTGTAGTGTACGGGTGTGCCTGCTACTTTCAACCGGTGTGTCTCTGGGATCGTCTTCATTGGTCCAAGTTTCTGAAAGAGCTCAAAGCTGATGACACTCATTTTTGCTCCAGTGTCAAGCAATGTATAGATTTCAACTGGTTTTGTGCCTGCATAAGCTTTTATGTAAGGACTACACCATGTATCTTCCAAGTCGTTGATGATGCTATCGTCCTGAGCCCTAAGGTCTGTCATGGTCTTTTCTGATTCGTCGCTTTGTATATCCGCTTCAATTGTTTGGGATGTTGAAAGAGGATATTCGTCGGTCATCATTGGGGTGACCATGTTTATTGTCCTGAGAAACTGTCTTCGTTTAGCAATCCGTTCCTTTGCTTCTTGTTGTGCCTGGTCCTGAATTCTTTGTTGTTCCTGTCTATAGGTTTTTTCATAATGCAGTTGAAACAACATTTCCGGTGTTAAAGGTAGATGATATTTTTTTAAACGACACCTACTAATCCAGTTCGGCATTTCTTTTCCATCTAGTGTCGACAGTTTTACTTCTCCGATGGACGATATTTCTTGGATCAAATAAGGCCCCATTCCCCTTTTCTTTAGCTTTTTGGCATGCTGTTTAAGGGCGTATACCAAGACATAGTCTCCCGTTTTAAAGTCCTTGTTCTTGACATGTTTGTCAAAAAACTCTTTCTGTTGTCTTTTTTTTGCATATATGGCCGCTACAGCATTGAGTCGTAACTCATCTAATTTTTCAAGGTCCTCTAACCGTTCGGAAAGTTCATGCCCCGTCCAGTCCAATTGTTTGTCTACCCTTAGTGTGGGGATTAAAAAGTCAATAGGCAATATTGCATTTAACCCATATACCATATTAAATGGTGTAGCATTGAGTGTTGTTTTATATGCAACTCGATAAGCCCACAATGCCGAATAGAGCATTTGATCCCAATCTGTTCTTGTTTCACTAACCAGTCTCGTAAGAACCGTGCACAATATTTTGTTGGTCGCTTCCGCTTGGCCATTGGCTTGTGGATGATAGGATGCAGATTTGCGATAAATTACCATAAACTCATTTAAGAGATGTTGGATAACTTCATTTACAAAGTGTGTCCCTCTATCACTCACCAACTCGATTGGAAGGCCATAACGTGTAAACACATATTCATATAAGAATTGTGCCGTGGTTCTAGCGTCTGCTTTCGTTGTGGCTTTTGCTTCCACCCATTTGGTCATGTAGTTCGTGGCTACTATGATATATTGTGCTTGTGAACGATACGCTGGTGGAGTGATAGGACCAACAAAGTCCAATCCCCATTTAGCGAATGCTCAAGCACTCATCATTGGTCTTAAGGGCATTTCGTCTCTTTTAACTGGTACCTTAGTGCGTTGACATTCATCACACCTTTTCACGAATTCTGCTGTATCTTGAATCATGGTCGGCCACCATATACCTGCAACCATAATGATTTTTATGGTTCTCTCTATTGAAAAATAACCTCCTGCTATGCCTGCATGAGCTTGTTCCAATAGTGGAAAGTAGTCATTTTCATGAGGAACTAATCTCAGCTGGTCATCAGTTCCTCTTTTATACAATTGGTCACTAATGAGGGTATACCTATTCGCTTCGATTTGTAGAGCCTTTTGTCTGGCTTTAGACCAATCTTCTTGCAGCTCCTTATTAGTCAAATATTCCACAATAGCATGACTCCATGCGGGTGCTACTGTCACTTGGTATAATATGGCATAATCCACAATGGTATTGGATGTGCAAAAGTCACATTTCTTGATGTAATTTGCTACATCGCCTGCCATTCTTGGCCAATACACTCCAAGTCTTCTTAATTGTTCATACATCATTTGATTTCCTCTATGGAATCCCCCTGTTTGTGTATGGACCTCCTCTAGATACGCTTCGTACTCCTCTGGGCCTATACACAACCTTAGAATCCCATCGTTTCCATGATGGTACATTCTTCCCGTAAGCATTGTGTAATTTCGTGCTTGTCTAATGTCTTCCACCGTGTGTTTGTCGTCAAGATTCATTCTATATGTCAGCAACGGAATAATTTGTTCTGACCATTTCGGTACCATTTCTATATTAAACAGGTATGCGTCTAGGAGATCATCATCTACCCCAGTAGCATTTTCACCATGTAGTAGTCGAGAAAGGTGGTCTGTTCTTTGATGCGTTTTTCCTTTCTTAACTACTACCATAAAATCAAACTCCAGTAACACATTGAACCATCTCACAATTCGTCCCGTGTTACAAGGTTTGTTTACTAAGTATAAGAGTGCCTGATGATCCACAAAGAATGTGAATTTGTTCGCGAGTAAGTAATGCCGAAATTTCTTTAATGCATATATCATACCCAATCCTTCTCTTTCAGTGGTAGTATAATTCTTTTCTGCACTGTTGAGTTGTCTACTAGCATAACTGATTGGAAAGTCCGTCTTACCCTCATCTAGTTGTGCTAATATACAACCTATTGCAAATGCCGAAGCATCTACATGTACATGAAAGATCTTTGACCAATCTGGTGCTTTTAGAATTGGTGCAGATACCAGTGCATCTTTTAGTTTCTGGAATGACTCCTCACATTCATTGGTCCAAATAAAGAGCGTGATTAGACTATACAAGGGTTTTGCTATTACAGCGTACATGTAGATAAAACGTCGGTAGTATCCATAATGTCCCATAATGATTGTACCTCTTGTACAGTGTTTGGTCTTGGCAATTCTATGATCACCTTTACCTTGTCTTCATCAGTGGTAATTCCATTAGCCGACACTATGTGGCCTAAGATTTTACCTTGTTGTACCATGAATACACATTTTTCTGGGTTGAGGCAAATCCTATATGTTCTGCATTTTTCGAATACCTTTCTCAGATGATCTATATGGTCTTCTCTCAATAGAGAATAGACACACAAGTCGTCCATGTAAATATCCAAGAATTTTCGCAAGTATTCTTTAAAAGCGTGTGTCATTAATCTCTGAAATGTGGCTGGAGCATTGGTCAAGCCAAATGGCATTACCCTAAACGCATATATGCCCCATTCTGTTGCAAATGCTGTTTTGTATTGATCTTTTAGTTTGACCCCCAATTGGTTATAACCAGAGAATCCGTCCATAAGGCTATAGGCTTGCTTGCCTGCCACTCGTTCCAGGACATGTTCAGTGATAGGAAGAGGGTAGTTGTCCCTTATCGTGGCTGCGTTTACCTTCTTGAGATTTACACACACTCGTAATTTCCCATTTTTCTTGGGTACCACCACTATCGGGGACACCTTGTCCGGGTGCTTTATCTCATAAATAAATTCAGCCGCCATAAGTTTGTCTATCTCCTTTTTTATCCTTTTGGCGAATGTCTCATTATACGTGTATGGACGTTGTTTGCTTGGCTTTGCATCAGACTTCAGAGGGATTGAATGTTCACAAATGTTAGGATCCACTCCCTTCAAATCTTTGTACGACCATGCAAATACATCTCGAAATTCCTTAAGTGTTTTGATCAGTAAGTCCTCTTCTTCTCGACTTAGATCTGTGGCAATGTAAGCAGGTCGAGGATTTTCTCCTGGTTCTGCTAAGTCTATTTTCTTGGCGTTCTCTGGTCCATCGTAGGATTCGTTTGATTTAGGCTCCCTCATTGGTTGCTGAACCACCAATCTTCTTTCTTGAATGGTGTACTTACAATAGTGAGGAGGTACATCTATCTTTTTACTCCCATCACTCTCGTTCGTTCCATCGCTATTTTCCATTTCAGTTGTCCATGCATTTTTCGTTTTTTGTTTCAACTCATTGTATTTCGTTTTCCTTTCAATTTTCGTTTTTATTGGGCTACCACAGACATTCAGTTTTTTTGTTGTAACTCTTTTTTTTGGTTTGTTGCTTTTCTTAGGTTTCAACAGTCTGGATTTAAATCCTGAGTCAACAACCTTAAGAAATCTTCCTGACACTTTATCCTTAGCACAATGAACAACATGAATGTTCATAAGGAAATGTGTCTTACCTTTAAACTCCGGCATGGGTCTCAGCCTGGTTGGTGGACTGATATGGTGCCGTTTACTCTTGTATCTTTTTTGGCGTCTCTCATTTTGGTTTGGGAAATTGTAGAAGACGTCATTGTCTTTATCTCGATTGTCATCTTCCTCCGTATTTTCCGACTTCTCGTCATCCGCGTTATCCTTGTTTTCACTCCGATCAGAAGAATCATAAAATTCTTCTCCCTCCTGCTTGATTTCTTTAGTGGGGATGTCCACATAGCCCACTATCTTAATCTCAAGTTTCGTTTCTGTTTTATTGGTCTTCATATTCTCAGTATCTCCATCGTTCTCATCCTCCTCCACAATTTTGCTCAACATGTAGTATGGTATGATATCGTAGCCATTCTTATCACAAAATTTGGTGGGAGTGACTTCATTGACGCATACATCCAATGTAGCCAAAATTTGAGACCATTTTAGGGGTTCGAGCTTCTCTTCAGGAAAAGGTTCTCGTATATAGGCATCGTCTTCCAAGACCCTCTCCAGTGTCCTTTGATTGTTGTCAAATTCACTACATTGAGATTCCCTGCACGTCCATATCTCCTTTTTCTTACAAAGTCACGCTGGGACTTCTGATCCACTAATGGTGGCTGAGTCAAATTCTTCCATAGGGGTTCTCGTGACATCATGGTAGCTATGTTTTTTCATGTTTACGCGTGTAGTAGTTTCAGCATGTCTTAGGTACCCCCAGTCCTGCACCATTTTGAGTTGCCTCATGAACGGCCTACCAAGGATAATTTCATAGTTGTTGTTCTTGCCGAAATCTACTATGGCAAAGGTATGTTCGTACTCTATGCCACAGGAAGATACCACAATTGCCTCAAGCAATCCTATAGGCCTTTCTATGTGTCCATCCGCCAGTTGCAATTTCATTCTAGTTGTTCGTATTGCTGGTTTTCCCCATTTTTCCTATAGCATTTTGGTCGCAATGGCAATGCTAGCTCCACTATCAAGTATTTCCTTAGTCTCTATGCCGTTATACTCAACTGGTAGGGTTGTGTTGCCATCTTCACCTTCACAATACTCTCCTACCTTGTTGGGTGGCACTGGTCTAGTGTTGACTTTCTTCGGTTCTGTGTCATTAAGCTCGGTTTCGAAGAACTTAAGAGGCGTCCTTATGCCAAATTTTTCAAGACATTTGCCCACTTCCGTCCACATGCTTGGCCTAATTTTTAACAATTCTGCCAATGTGATTGTACACTTGAACGGAGTGGTCAACAAGTCTGTCAGGATTTTAGTGTCCAATTGATTTGACCCGCCTATTTTGTGAGAAGGTACTCTTCGAATTTCTGATCTTGCCTCATAGTTCCCCATATATGATGGCAAAGTTCTGAGTGATTCTGGTCTGCTATCTTCGGATGCAACTGAACCATTATCCCCTTGAAATGATTTAACGTCTAAATCCCATGGAGGCTTATTCAAGTTCAGCTCCGAGAAAGGCGTTGACTCGATTGTTTTTGTCTCATATTTTTCTTGAGCTTTTCGCACCATTTCCCATAGCTCTTCAGGCCAATTTTCTTCCACAATAGGAGAATATGGTGAAAAATCTTTCAGTGATTCATCAGTGCTATTAGGTACGTCTTTTGCATCCTCTACATCCGGCAAGGATTTAATGTTTTCTATCTTGTCGGGTATCCTTTGTTCGGTTTTGTGAGGTGTTTCATTGTTTGGTGATTTGATTACTCTATCTCCTGCTTCCATAGGTGGAAGCTCCAGTAAAGCTTGTGCAGTTTCAATCAGCTGTTTGCACATCTCTAGTCTCTGTTTTTCTATCTCTGGATATGGATATGTCATCCATCTTTGCTCTAGAGTCTGTCTGTTCTTCAATCTTGCTTCATATGCTTGCAAGATTGCATCTAAGGGTTCATTGATCTTATCTACCAATACCGACCCTCCTGAGCTTGCACTTCTTGGTCCTTCCGTTGATTTTAGAGAGTCGGACTCTCTTTGCTGTTTAAGTTGCTCTCGAGCTATTGTTAGCTCAGCTTCTACATCTTTTTGTTTTCGCTCACGTCTAGCTTCTTTCCAAGGATTATCACGACTGACGCTAGACTTGTCAGTCTTAATTTCTTCTTGATTTTCATCGTTACTCTTGGGATGATTGTCATTTTTCCTTGCTTGGGCTCTCGTCAAGACCTTAACAGGAATCGGAGTTTCCTTTTCTGACCCTCCACTGGAAGGTAGCGCTCCCAGCATATTCAAGGTAGTTTTTGTGCCTTTGCTCGGGTTTTTAGGGCAATCAGGGATCAAGTGAGTAATTCCACATTCCGTGCAATATGCGTTGACCCTAATGATTTCGTCATGAGGGCAGTCCCTCAGCCAATGCTCTCCACCACACTTGTAGCATGGTCCTTTAGGCTGTTGAGGTGCTCCTGGAGCTTCTCTTTGTTGGTGTGCAATTCTTTGCCCGCTCATGCCTCCGTTGGCTATGAACAACAATGTTCTTTCATCCAGGCTATATCGTCCTTCCCCCGTTGCCTGTGCAGCAGTTGGTGGTCTTGTATTTCCTATCATGCTCCATGGTTCTGGTGTAGAGGGTTCGTCCGGTGAATAATAGACAGAGTTTGCCGCATATCCATTGAGCTCGTTGTAGTATGCATGCATAGGTACTAAAGCCTTCTCATCCGACTCAGTTAATGTGGGTGCGTATCTTATGTCGACTAGTCGTAATCCTGGTAGGGGTGGTTGTTGTCCCAACACTGGTTGTGGTCTTTCTGCACCTCCAGGTCCTGGTAGATTGCCAGTCTGATATCTAGGCATCGGTGGGATTTGAGGGGATGTCGCCCGAGCTTGCGGAGCATATGGTCGTTCTCTCACATATCCCTTGTTATAATAACACTCCTCCGTCCCATGGTTTGTCCATTTTTGTTCAATCGCACACCATTTTGGTTGTTTAGCTTGTGGTTTGGAATACAAGTTAATCTTTTTAAGCACCTCCTCTACAAGCTGCTCTTGGCTTACTGCTACTTCTCTTTTCAGTGTTGTCTTAGCAGACTTGCTTCCGCTTTGTTGCGAGGAAGAATCATCGTCAAGATCCTGGAACTCACCCTCTTTGTAAACCGCACAATTGTCCACAAGGTATAGAGCTTCCTTGGTTAAATCATTCAACGTAGTGCTCCTTTTCATATGTAAGTCCTTTTGAAGATCTGCATTCCTTAGTCCTTGGATAAATATAAGCGTAAGTCTGGACTGAGTTGGCAGTTCTTCCACAGGGCAGAACTTAACATATCTTTTTAATCGGAGGGCCGTCTTTCGCACAGACTCTCCATCTTTCTGTTTGAATTTATGGATTTGCGAGACTGTATTATGAGCTATCCCCCTTTGTGAGAATTCCTCGATAAACTCGTCAAACACTTCCTCCATAGACTCAAAGTCTCTTCGCTCCACCGAGTCAAACCATATAGCAGCATCATCCTCTAAGGTTAAACCGAATCCTGCAAATTGGGTAGGAAAGTCTAACACCTCTTCAGCTCTAATTACACGCACAAAGGTTGCTACATGATCTCTCGGATCCCTGCTTCCCGTATATTTCTTGTTTACCCATTTTTGCACTTGAGAAGGTCTAATTCTACGATGGTCTACAAATCTCATCATGGGATCTCCCCGTCCTAGCCGATATACCTCCTCTGGTCTTCTGTAGTGGCCAGGTTCCTCTCCCAATGGTGCTCCTAATCCATAATTTCTAACAGTTCTCGTGAGAGATGGCTCATCTCTCCGAACTCGTGCTCGGGGTGTTCTTCCAAGCTCAGTTGACCCCTGAGTCTTTGGCTTACTCTCTCCTTGATACTGTGCATAGAGTGGTGGTTCTTGTAGATCCCTTAATCCTCGTGTGGTTTGATAACCCTCTCGGGTTCGGTCTTGTTCTAATGTAGCACTCTGTCGAAGCTATGCCTGCAATGATGGCTGAGTAGCTGGTTGGTCCTGGTAGTTGGACGTCGGTGGTCGGGTAGAATGTGAGGTAGCGTCATACTCTTCTGAAAAGGGATTAGTCGACTTGCTAGGGGTGTAGGTGGCTCTTGGTACTTTGTCGGGGCCATAGGTCGATGCTCCCGGAACTGTTGCCCTTTCAACCTCTTTTGGGAGAATACGTTTGTATTCTCGCCCGTATCTGTCAACAAAAACAATATCCTTCCCCATAGCAGTTTCATAAGAAAATAAGTAAAGAACCTTGTCTTTGCTTAATTTATTTGGGTAGGGTTCCTTGCATCGAAAGTAAGAGACTATTCCCTTCCTTTCATGCTTGTAAATCCCTACATTCTCATTATAGGTTGGGACCCTGGTTGTTTTCTTATCATACATAAAAAGCGCTCCAGGTCGATCGATGTTAGGAGGCGGTTCTTGGGTTTCTGAAACCATTTTCTCTTTTGCCACGTTATCCCCATATCTGTTGTACTCCTCAGGGTTACTCACTATCAGATAGTGGTTCCCCTTTTCGTCTCGGAATCTGTCAACATCATCATAGACTCGAATTATCTCTAGTCTCTGAGCCGATCTTTCTTCAATACAAATACACTTGCGTCCTCGATAGTCAGAATAAACTAAGGCTCCCCTCGAGTTAGTTCCTTCCAAGAAGATTATAGTGAATTGGGTTTCGTTTAAAGGATGTAGGGAGGTGCTCCCCCCTGGCATTGGTCCTTCACCGTTGAAACCTCCTGGCTGTTCACTCCCCGTCATGAAGGACTTTTCCGACGAAGTGTCAGTATCACTACCCTCTTCAATGATTGGTGCTAATGGGTCTAGCCTCGTCTGAGTTACACTCTCTTCGGTGGACGTGGTGCTAATTTGACTTTTGACACTTTTAGCTCCCGACTTAAGAAAGGCTCCTAACCTTAAATACATAAGAATGAAAGTTTGGTTGCAAACTTAAAGCTTACCTGGACTCCTTCTTCCTGTATGGCTTTGTGCTGATCTCCTTCTGGGATCTACACAAGGATGGTTAGTCTGTTCACAAGGGTTTTCCCTGAATTACCAAAAATTTTTCAAGTATATACAGCAACCCCTTAGTCAGTCTTCTGGTGGCCCAATTTCAAATATGAAATGATGGTTGGGATCTATATGGAGAGTATGTCCTAACAGTATAGTCACAAATTGCAAAAAGTGTTTAATTCACTACTTTCTTAGGCTATCGCGATAGACTGACAATTTGCTCAGCATAAGTCAATTCAAAATTGTGACTTTACCCTTGAGTTCCAGATACCCTCTATAGCCTATCCCTCAAGTTTTATGAAGTTTGGACACTTGGGTTGGGTTTTGGTCCCATTTTAGTATATCAATCAGAGCTTGATTCTATATCTGATCCTCAGATTGACCTTCAGTGTTCTAAATGCCTTGAATTTTGGTGTGTCTGCTATTTAGGCCCTGATAAAACTCTCCGTAGGGAAAATTTGAAAGAAAAGTTCCCCAGCAACAATTTCCTTGGTCTATCACGATAGAGTAGGCACTTTCTCCAATTTTAGCATTTTTCTCAAGTTTTCACCACAGTTGGGTCAGCCTCCTGTTGTGTAGTGCATTGACCAATTTTGGCACTGTTTGGACATTTGGTCAAAGACTTCTTGCCCTTGTCTTTGAATTCAGACTCTAAACACCAGTTTTGAAGTTTTGTGGTCAAAATGGTGTTCAAATTCACTCAATTTTTGTGAGTACCCTTGTATTGATGTGTTAAACGTGTGGTGTAAAGGTTTTTTGCTTGTTGCTAGTCAATCACCACCTTCATCAGTCTATCGCGATAGACCAAACAGAGAGCAATGGAGACTTAAATTTTTGTCTGTTTTTGCATAGTCTTGTTCCCTGTGCCCATATAAGTCTATCCCCCAAGTTTTATGAAGTTTGGACTTATTTTGACCTCAAACTCAAGCACTTCACAAATTTCACTTTTCTCTGACAATTCACAACTCCATTGCACTTGAAGTGATGCAAATTTGATGACACTTCATCTTAAACTTGTGAACATCAGTCATACCCCATGACACAGTCAGTTTACCCTTGGCTAATGGTTATATCTCTTCTTGGCCTCTTTAGGTGCACTTAGTGTTTCCTTATGACAATCACCTGTTTCTTTTTTTTTTTGTTGGTTTTGGTAGCAATTTTTATATTTTCTCGAGTGTTGGATCATAAATTTCAATGTCGACTCTTTTCACCCCTCTCAAGGGTTTATGGGGTGGGTTTTGCTTTCAAGGCAAGCAACTCCCTTATTGTTTCTTCTTTTTGTTTGTTTTTTGCGATTTTACAGCGTTTTTCTACTCTATTTCTTCACAAGTATAACAAGCACTCAAAACCAAAAACCATAACTCCACATTATCCTACTTAACTAAATCTAACTAGTCGCAGACCCTCGGCAAGACACAGGCTTCCTAGCTATCCACTAGACCTCAGGATACTCTATCCTAGATCTTGTTCTAAAAGTTTAAGCTGTCTCTAGTCAAAACTAAAGTAAGCTAACCATCACACGAGTGACGTAGATCTCCCTACTTAAGGTCTTGTGTCCCCAGCAGCGGCGCCAATGTTTTAGGGCAAAACTACTCCCCTGTTCATACTCACGAGCGCGACAGAGACAACATACTTATCATCCGATGACACGACTAACCGGTGCACGTAGACAATCTCGTTAGCTTGTCAGGCTGAGACCAATCTACACATACGCACTTTTATGATGCATCAATCACTAACCTTGGTAGAATGCAACCCACTCTATCCCTAAACGCTCACAACACAGTTTACACGTCCAATGAACTCGGAATCGCATCAAACTTACTAGGCACCATCCTCTCACTAGGATATACTTTCCTATAAGTCTAATCTCACCAGATTTGAACCCTAGTTTTCTCGAATACAGTCGCGATAGACTAACAGGTCATAATCCAAAAGTGGGCGAAACTTAAGTTTATGAGTATCTATGTGTAGCTAATCTCTTTCTCATTCCATAAAGCACTTGATTATTGAAAACAGACACCGTTTGTGCTACTTACAAGCAAAACAAGCTCGAGGAAGGATCGATCGCGATCAACTCGAAACGGTGAATGCGTAGCGTGGGCGCATAGCTCTTGGAGAGACTACCGCGATGGTGTGGTCACGTCGTGAATCCGGTGAGGGAGAAGCGCGTAGCGAAGAGGATAAGACACACTCACTCACTCTCTCTCTCTCTCTCTCTCTCTCTCTCTCTCTCAGACTCGTACGACACCGGATTAATATTCAAATGTTATTAAAAAATGGTTCTAAGGTGACTTTTATACTTTAGTCACCTTAGCTCAAAAATGTACATGGGGTTCTCTTACTCATTATTACGAAGTGGGAACAAATGTGAGTCCTGACTAATCTTTACATAACCCAGACGAATGGATCAAAATGATAAGACATCTTTGACATAAAATGGGAATTTGATATGCTTTACAAGATGGGCTCATTACAACAGTTGGACCAATGGGGCTCCAACACCTGGCCATGATGTCCACTAGACCATCGTATCCCTGCCACGTGTCACTGCCTAGCAAGTCCGTTCAGTGTGAACTAGACCAGACCAAAGACCAACTGTGCTAACTGTGTGTCTTGTGAAAGTGACACTGTAGACTGCTAGGTTGCCCGCCACAAGACTGCTCCCTGTCCGGGAGAGTGGAAAACTGAAAGATCTGCAACAGGTCTACTACTAGTGAAGACTCCAAGAGGTGATATGTATTGGTGGTCGGATGATGGAGAGGGAAGGGAAGGCTGGTAGAAAGGTGGGTAAAGGGATGGAGGTTAGGTGTATGGTGGTGGATAGTGGCCATGAGGAGGGTACATTGGATATGGAGTAGCAATCCCATGAGCAGCAGAGTGAGAAGGTGCCCAGGAAAATACTGAGTAGGCTGAGAATGTGGGACAGTTGGTGGGAATCCAGAGAAGCTGTTGTAGAAGGAGGAGGGAAAGAGGTGGACTTGGAGAGGGAAGCCATAGAGGGTCCATGAAACTGTGAGGATGCCGATCCTACTGGCTTAGACTTCATAGTAGGATGTGTTTATTCAGCTGCTTGAGAATCCCCTGAATGAGCTTTGGAAACATCTGTTTGTAGTGCTATAGCAGGAATTTGCGTAGAACTTGGAGCTGTAGCCGTAGCTGTATGTGAAATAGCTATAGACTAATATTTGGCACATGATGGACACTGAATTTACCACAGGAGAAAGTTCCTGAACTGTGGCCATATTATTTGCCTCTTTTAACTGTATTTGTTGAGTGCGGACTATATGTTTGAGGTCTTGTATCTGTTGAGTGAGAATCCTTATGCGATCTTGAGCCTTAGCAATTAACACTATCCCTATCCATCGATCGTTGAAGGTGGCTGCACACTTTCATTTACATACTGTCATAGACAGCGCGATGCAGACCGTTAGTACCTTGCGATGAGATGGCTGCATCTATAATCGTTGAAATTGCTCTTCTGTCCGTATCTAGAAGTCTGCCGGCCTGAGGCGCAAAGATGGCAAACATGTCAGGTTGCCCAGAGCTAGGTGTCCTTGTAGTACTCCTATGTGTCCCTGCACTAGGAGTAGTAGTAGGTGGTACTGCCGACACAACTGGAGAGTGTGTTTGGGTGTCTGTAACACTACTAACAAGAGGTGGTGTAAAAGTAGAGGTGGCCACAGAACTAGTCATGCTCACTCTTGGGTTTGGGGTATTGACGTCAGAGATTTTGACCTGTGATTCAGAGAAAAGGGTAGTGTTGCTAGTGAGTCTTACAGAGAACACTGCTTCACCATCCCTGCACATCTGAGCCTCGACACCCCATTTGTACCTGTGAGTCCTGGGCTGGCGCTGAGTGTGCTGCCACGCCAGAGACTGTACATGGTTCTTTGAGCTAGTCGAGTCCACATGTTTTGGTCCACTGTTGTGTCTCTGTTGTTATCCATTGTTCCTGTGTTTCATTCTGTTTGAGAGAGTTTCCATTTGTTTGAGTGAGATTGTCACGCACATTGCATTGAGGGGCACCCACACTGTAGAGAGCACGACACATTATCTGCGCTACACGTGCTCTCATTTTGGCGATCACGGTGGGACCTCAATTGAATTCTCACTCTGTTGAGTAGCTGGTTTCTTCGCTTCGCCTGTACAGCCTGTTGGTCTGGTCCAGTTTCACCCTTCAAAGCTTAATCTAGCTGGTCTAGTCTCTCGCCTTGTTGGTCTGGTCCTCTCTCGCCTTGGTTCACCCAGTCCTCGTCCTGGTCTAGTCCTTCTCGTCCCTGGTCTAGTCCTTCGTCATCTTGGTCCAGGCGAGGTGGTCTAATCACTCGCCCTGGTCTAGTAGAGTCTAGACCAATGTTCAGCCAAGTGAAGGTTGTCTTGCCCAAGTGAAGGTCTTCTTGCCCAAAGCTTGGTGGGGTTGGCGGTTACTGCATGACACATACAAGGAGGTCTTTGGAGCGTCAAAGTGCACTACTGAGTCCTCTGAAGTACTACCACAGACGGCGTCAACCCCTGGTGCCTAGTAGAAGCATATTAACCCCATCACCCATACCTACTCATACGGC
Source organism: Adiantum capillus-veneris (assembly GCF_014529385.1). Classification (NCBI taxonomy): domain Eukaryota; kingdom Viridiplantae; phylum Streptophyta; class Polypodiopsida; order Polypodiales; family Pteridaceae; genus Adiantum; species Adiantum capillus-veneris. The sequence continues at coordinate 151,381,766 of NC_140944.1, forward strand.
TACCTCCACTCCTTCGATCGGTTCTACATCCTCAAGGTCAGCTTCTCCGGTAAGGCTCTCCCCCATTTTGTTCCAGCAAGCTAGTGAGCAACAGACTCAGGAGCAAGAGGCCATGGAGGCGCTCACAAGTGTTCTGGTAAAGGTGAACATGAAGTTCCCTACCTTTAAAGGTCTCTCCGCAGAAGATGCAGACGACCATGCTCGGAGGTTTGTCTCTCTTTGCAGAGGTCCTGGCCTCAACAGAGAAAACGCATACCTGGTGCTCTTCCCGTCCACCTTGGATGGTCTTGCAGATAAATGGTACAGTCAGTTTGCTTAAAACGACTTTACTACTTGGACCATGTTAAGACAGCAGTTCTGTGAAGCTTTCCGACCAGGGGATTATCAAGAGAAGATTCTAGATGAGTTGGCCAACCTGTTGCTCCAGCCCAAGGAGACATTTGCAGAGCTCATGACCAGAACAAAGTCCCTGGTCGCCAAGCTGCCTCAGCAGCCAGGGGAATTCATGGTGAAGAAGTGGGTAGAGAAGGCTCTGCCTAAGAGTTCTCACCACAAGCTCAGAGAAAGTCTCCGTCCTGAACCTAGTATGGAGGACTTTGTTGCTACTGCTACTAGAATAGAGGGAGGAAGAAGGCAGTTCACTGACTCTCCTCAGTTAGATACTGCCCTTGTACTCGTGGACAGTCTATCAGACCCCTTGACTTCTCTAAGAAGGGAACCGGAAGCCCTAAAGTTACAACGGGCCCTTCACGAAGAGAGATCCTTCTCTCTCAGATAGGAGAAGCCTCCACATCAAGAGGCTTATGATCAACTTAAAAGAGAGTTAGAAGAGCTCAGGTCTCAGCAGGAGACTAAGGCTATGGTATGGTGTAGTTCATGCTGCTCTCCAGGACACCCTCCACAGGACTGTCCCCTTCGCTCTTATTGCCACTTCTGCGAAAAATCGGGTCATGAAGATAAGGATTGATACTATATAAAGGGATTGCACAAAATACAGCAAAGTCTTGGTCCTACTCTCCAACAAGGGTTAGCACCAGCATCCAACATGGTTTCCCACTACGGCCAGCTCAACTACATGCCACCTTTGCTCAATACCCCTGCTGTCCAAGGTATGTCAAGTACTTTCCCGACTCAAAGTTTTTATAATGCTAATGCCACCTCAACCCCTCAGAGCTTATACACTTATAATGCTAATGCCACCTCAACCCCTCAGAGCTTATACACTTCAGCCTCCAACTCTATACAGCAACCACCTTGTCCCCCGTTTCGTCCTTCCAATCGGCCCATACTCTGCTACAGATGCGGAGAATATGGGCATTATCAGAGCAAGTGTCCTTTACCTGAGGGGTCCGCTCCTTGTCGTCATTGCCCTGATTCGAAGGATCACTACAGTAAGGATTGTCCCACGCAAAGGGCATCCAGGTCTTCAAGCTGGACTCAGAACCAGCAAGAATTCACCTTCCCGAAGATAAACTTGATTACTGTGAACACCGTGCCTCAACCATCACCTGCTACTCATGTGGTTAAGCCATTGCAAGTGGAGGAGCTTGCTGGTGTCCTTACTCGGGCACAAAGAGAAGCTCTTGGTCTCAGTCTGTCCACACGTCCACCTCGCCAGTCCGCACTTCCTCAAGCTGGTCTATTTGACCCAAAGGACGAGTCCTTCAAAATTGCTGACAGCAAACCAACTTCCCTGTTATTTGACATTGATGGAGCCTTCTCGAAAGCAGTGGCTGACTTGGAACAGATTAAGGTCCCAAAGGGAGCCCAGGATGAAGGCGCCAAGCCCACAGCAGAAGCCATCTTGAAAAGTACTTTTCAGCAGGTGTCACTATACGACATGCTAAGGCTCGACGCAACACTCACAAGTGACACCCTGTCAGTCATTCAGTCTCTGTACCCGAGGGCTGGGCCTAGTGGCGGGCACCTCCCTGTACAGCCCTCAGAGTCTTAATTGATTTCCTATCCAACTGCTCCCCTCACTGATTATAAAAGTCCTCGTCTCACTGTATCTATTCTTGGGCACCAGCTATCCGGCGTCATCGTTGATGGTGGATCTGGAATCAATTTGATGCCCGAATTCACTATGATGGCTTGAGGTGTACAGCCTACCCGACCTGCTCCTTTCACTGTTACATTGCCCGATCAGAGAACAGTCTACCTAGTGGGCATAGTCGACAAGGTGCCTCTGAAGGTACAAGATTTCACTTTTAACTTGGATTTTGTGGTAGTTAATCTTCCCCAGGTAGAGGGAGGTTATCCCTTGCTGATTGGTAGGCCATGGTTGCGACATACGAAAGCACTTCACGACTGGGGAAACGACACCATGCGGATACATACTCCTCGATCTCCAATGCAACAAATTCGTCTCGAAGGAGGTATGGATCTGTTCGTTCAGCATAGCTCTTTGTCAGTAGAGTCCAACCCTGACTTGGAGCAGCCGGTCCCTCCTGATGGGTCCGATGAAGTCTTACTGCAGTGGTTAGAAGCTACGTCTTCTATGCCATGCTATGTAGTCTCTCTTCAACCTTTGCCAAGAGATTCACCCTCTCCTCCGGATCCTACACCTGAAGCTACACCTGAAGCCAATAATCCCAGTCAGCCAAGTGCGCGAGAACCAAGTGGACCGGTCTCTGGTGACCATCCTTCAGAGGGTCCCTTGGTGGAAACCGTCGGCCTGGGGTGAGCCTATAACCCACCATAGAAGGGGGAAAATGTCGCCCTTGCAAGAGTTGGCCAACACCCCAGCTCCTTCCTTAGCCTCTACTCCATTTGGCTCTCCATCCATGCCGGAGCACTCTGAGGTCTATGAGGATTTACCATTTGCAGAGCTTCCATCAGGATGGTTGCAGGAAGAGTATGCTGATTTCAACATTGATGAGACGCCAGCTCATAATGTCCAGAAGCTAACAGAGGGGGCACGGTCTTCTCTCCCTGAGGCAGCCTCGCCCACTGCACCGCTTGACCCAGTCAAAGAGGTCAACCTAGGCGGCCCTGACAACCATCAGCCCATCTTGTTAGCCACTTGGTTATGGGATCACCCCGCTCTACTCGACCTGGTAATCTCTTTCGTGCGCTCTTTCAAGGATGTGTTTGCCTGGTCTTACCACGATTTGGAAGGAATCCCAGCAGAGCTAGGAGTCCACACAATTCCTTTGGTGGAGGGGGCTAAGCCAGTCAGAGGACGGGCAAATCCCAAGTATGTGGAAGCAGTCAAAATCGAGTTGGAAAAAATGCAAGAAGTAGGTATTATTGTACCAGTAAAGCACTCAGAATGGTTGTCCCCTATGGTTATTGCCCCAAAGAAGCAGTCCAACAAAATTCGAGTTTGCGTCGACTACCGGGCTCTGAATAAGGTCACAATCCCGGATGGATTTCACTGAGAGAGTCCTTGAAGATGTCGCTGGCCATGTATTGTATAGTTTTATGGACGGGTTCAGCGGCTACAATGAGTTAGGAATACATCCTAACGACCAAATCAAAACAGCTTTTGTGACTCCCTGGGGTATTTTTATCTACACTAGAATGTCTTTTGGGCTTTAAAATGCACCGTCTTCTTTCAATCGCATAGTATATCTCATCTTTTGTCCTCCGCTTACTGATCACCTTCGCATATTCATGGACGACTTTTCCACCTTCTCGGGTGCTCAATGTTCGACCCCAGTAGAAAATCTAAAGGAGCATCTTGCACAGCTCTCTGCAGTCTTCCTCAGGTGCAGAGAGGTACGTTTGAAGCTCAATCCGAGTAAGTGTCATTTTTTGGTCACCAAGGGCACACAGTTGGGCCATGTGGTGTCTGCTCAAGGTTTAGCACTTGACCCAGAGAAGATAGTGGCCATCTTGAAGTTACCTCCTCCCATAAATCCCAAAGGTGTTCAGAGCTTTGTGGGCCACACCGGCTATCATCGCAGGTTTATACGTATGTATGCACAGGTGGCTCAACCATTGACCCGGCTCACAAGTGCTGTTGTTCCCTTCTAGTGGTCAACACCTCAGGCTGAAGCATTTGCATACCTCAAAAAACGCCTCACTGAAGCGCCTATTCTAGTTGCCCCGGATTGGGCCCTACCCTTTCATGTGCATACAGATGCCAGTCTGCTGGCGGTAGGTGTTGTGCTGACTTAGCCTAGCAAAGAGTTCAACTTGGATCGCCCTGTACATTATGCAAGTCCCCTGCTCACCAAAGCAGGGTGCAATTGTAGCACCACAGAGTGGGAAGGTTTGGCTATAGTGTAAGCTCTACAAAAATTACGTCACTATTTGCTAGGGGTCCACTTCACAATTATTATTGATCACCATGCCTTGCGCTATCTGCTTAATAAGCCACAGGTCGCAGGTCGAGTATGGTTATGGCTCCTCCTATTCCAAGAGTTTGATTTTGAAGTGGTACTCCGTCCTGGTAAGCATCATGTAATGGCTGACCACCTCTCTCGCATTCACACAGGTGAAGAAGCTACCAGGATTGCGGATGACTTTCCAGATAGCAGTCTCTGTAAAATCGATACAACACCGGAATGGTACGGGGAGGTCTTACATTTTCTATCTATTGGGCTGTACCCAGAGAAGGCATCTCCACTGCAGAAGAGGAGATTCTGTTGAAGTCCAGGCCTTTCACTCTGATTGGGGGCCAGCTCTACAAATCGGGACCAGATGGTGTTCTGAAGCGTTGTGTCTCGCCTCATGAGGTAGAGCATATTCTCGAGGATGCCCACAATGGTCCCACTGGTGGCCATTACCCTGGTCACATCACCGCCCAGAAGATTCTACAGAGTGGTCTATGGTGGCCCTACGTTTTTAAGGATGCAATAGCATATTCTAAGGTTTGTGATGTGTGCCAGCGCTGTGGGCCGAAGCCAACTAAGCAATCCAACCATCCTCTGCAGGTCTCGATGGTGTGGCTACCTTTTGAGAGATGGGGCTTGGACTCTGTGGGTCCAATATATCTCCCGGCTCAACCAGGTAATCGCAAATATCTGCTAGTAGCTACAGACTATGCAACAAAGTGGGAAGAGGTAGTGGCGACAGTAGATTGCACTCGCAATACAATAGCCAAATTTTTATATGAAAATATTTTATGCAGATTTGGATGTCCCTTAGAGATCACGAGTGATAGGGACAGTCATTTTGTCAATGACATGATCTTAACTTTGTTGGCCAATTACAAGATTTTTTATCGCAAGTGGTGCTCTTATTACCCTAGAGCCAATGGGCAGGCCGAGAGCACCAACAAGGTTCTAATCGCCCTCCTGCGGAAAGCATGTCATCTCCATCCAGCATCGTGGGCTCAGGCTGTGCACGGCACTGTTTGGGCATATCGCACATCTATCAAAGCAACAACGAATCACAGGCCTTTTCAACTTGCTTTCGGCTTGGAAGCCATAGCTCCATTTGAGTTCAACTCCGGATCCCCTAGGGTGGGCATGCCGTCTACGCGCAAGTTGGGGCATGGAATGTGCTTCTATATCCCGTCTCAACTTATTGGATGAAAGCCGCCGTTTAGCTTCACATGCTCTGCAAGTGGAGCAACTTCGTCGCAAAGCGTGGCATGATCGCCACCTCAGAAAACGGAAAATAACACAAGGCACACTGGTGCTACTCTATCAGGCAAAATATTTGAAAAAAGCAAAGAAGCTGGTTCCAGCTTGGCAAGGGCCCTTCGTGGTGGAAGAGATTTTACCACAGGGGGCAGTCCAGTTAGTCACTCTGGAAGGGGTTCCCTTGCCAGTGGTAAACGGATCAAGGATTAAGTGCTATCACTCGCCCTAATTATATACACATCTACTGATGATAGCTATCCGAACACCATATGATTATTCCCTCCTCAATTTGGTATTTCTCCCTGGCTTACCATTTTCCCCTCTTCTCAAATCTTCCTCATAAAAGCTCTTATCTGTCAAAACTCCCCTTGTTTCAATGTATGCATCAATTAATGTTGTTCTATTTCTCTTGTTCTGTCTCTGTCTCTGCTCCCCCTCTGTAATTTCCGAGATTCAAGTCTCATCGAATAGATCTTTGGTTTATTGGATATTGTTCGATGATTAGACCAACTCAACTGCATCTCTCTTTTCTGTCTCTAATTTTTACAAGCACTCTCTCACCATCAAACCTCTCTTTGCCTTCTGGGACTATCTCTTATAAAAGACTCCTCAAATTGATTCTGTAATGATGTTTTCCTCCTGTTAATTAGAGTCCGTTCTGGTTAATAAACCCCATAGCCGAAAAATAGCCGAAAAGATAAGGCCTAAATCGTTATTCTCTATCTCTAACAGCATTTATATCTGGCTCTCTATCTAGGCCTTGTTCTTTCTTTTCCCCCGCACTGTTCTTGCTTACTGAGCCCCTTGTCATCTCTTAACCTGCCCCACTTTCTCTCCTCCTACAGAGTTCCCATCCTGAACATGCTTGAATGCGTCTTTTTGCCATGTCTCAAGTTCTATATCACCTAAAAATGCCTCGTAGACATCCACATGGACCTCTTCTTTCGATAAATTGGCACTTCGCATCTGCTGCCCACCACTTTCCTTACATTTTCAATAAGCCTCATCTCATACCTGCTTTTTGTCTGCTTTTTGTTGACCTGACAGCCCCTTGCCCCTCCAGCTCTCGCCCTAGCCCTCGCCTTCGACCTTCCCCTGTCGACCCCTCTCCAGCATTCGCCCTCGCCCCACCCCCTATCGACCCCTCGCTCAGCCCTGCAACATTCGCCACATCCCTTATAATTCGCCCCAGCCTACCCTTGTAGAATTCGCCCCTACCCTATTTGGTTTGGATTCGCCTCTGCCCTTTTGGATTCGCCCCTACCCATTTTCCTCTCAGCCCAATCAAATTCGCCCCAGCCCAATCAAATTCGCCAGCCTAATCAAATCCGCCCAGGCCCAGGGCCAGGCCCAATCAAATTCGCCACAATCAAATTCGCATAAGCCTTATTCAATTCGCCCAAATAACTTACTGCCCACAGCCTAACTTCATTCGCCTATTACCCCTTGAATCGCCCCTATACCCAATCCTTAGTCGAATCTCTCGCCAGCCCCACCCTAATTCGCCCCAGCTTCCCCTCTGCCTAGCCCAATACGCCTTGGTCTGCATCTGTCTAATCGTGGTGCTTTTCCATCACTTGGTCTACTCAACTGCTCACTGTCTATCATCCACCCGACCTCACCATGGCAAGAGGTAACAAGCAACAGGAGAAACAGCCAGAAGGAAGTAGCAAGAGAAAGGTAGAGTTGAAGAAGAGGAAAGCTCTGGTTGCAGAATCAGAGAGCGAAGCAGAGAAGGTATCTGCAAGCAGCAGCCATGGCATAGATGACTTTACCTCCAGTGACCCAAGTGATGAGAGCTACAAAGCAGACTCAGCAGCATCTGATGATTCATATGTAAATTCCGAGTCAAGTGCTTCCAGTGATCAGGACGAACATTCAAAAGTGGCTCAGAAGAAAGAAAAGCAGCCAATCATCACTCATGAAATCAAGAGGCTTGCTTCTTCAAAATATCGCACAGCATTCTCATTAAATTTTCATATGCAGCAACTTCGACCATCTCTCAGTGAGGTGCTTTCGACTGCTCAGCTACGGACTCTGGGCCTCACAGCATTGGCTGATGCAGATTTACCTGATACGGTTCCAGCAGAGCTGATACATCAACTGTTGAAAGACTTTCCAAAGGTCCGGGGCCACAAGCTAACAGCTACAAGGCTTGGCCATGCCATGGGTATGACCAACTTTCCAGCTGTGAAGTCTACTACTCGCACTTTCTCCTTGCTGTCCAAGGATGCGACAATTCAAGCATGTCAAGAGCTATTGAGTTCGGATTATGAGCGCAACAGACGGCTTCTCGCAATCTTCAGGTATTACTTTCTGGCTCGAGATGCGAAAGAAGACAAGGAAAAAACTGATCTTCTCACTACATTCTCACACTGCGACGGGCTATACTGTTTAATCCACACTATCCCTTGTGGATTCCAGCAGATTCTCTTCAGCTCTTTGCAGACTAGGGCTAAAAGATTTCGGGCCCAAGTGCAGTTTGTGCAGTTAAGTTTTAAATGTTTGCGGCACCTCTCTTGGCATGGGTCATAAACATACCTATCAACCCAAATGAAGTGGATGAGGAGCAGGGAACTTCGAAAGGGAAAAGGAAAACCGTGAGCATGCAGGTTGACCCCACAATCACCAAGAAAAAGAAGATCAAGGCGAAAGTGGTGAAGGATACAGTGAAGTCTCTACTCTCCTTGCGAGTTTCTGAGAGCCAGCAGACTAGGGTACATTTTCAGCGTCACACGTCCACTTCTATCCCTAATTCTGTTGTGCCGGTGCCAGTGCCTACTGCCGCTCCTTAGGACAGGATGGTCACTTCACCCATACAGGATCCTCTTCCTTCTTCTCCCATCTTCACTCATACACCGATCAACATATCTCTCTCTCTCCACCTACAACAACAATCTTAGAGGCACCTACTACACCAGTTGTACCTACTTCTAGCTCGCCGGCTGTGCCACATGTGTGCCCTCCAGCATCACATGCATCTGAGGGATCTTCAGGTATGGCCGACTCCACTTCTCTGTTTCAGCTTTCAGAAAAGTTACTTCAGGACTCCAGAGCTGCTATTGCAACCATCGAGCTAGGCGCAGAGCAGCTAGCTGCAACGCACGAGCGTCACTCCGCCACATACGCAGCTATGGAGGGATCTCTGCGAGTTGCAGAGAGTGCCATCGCAGATCGAGATGCAACGATTTTTGCACTACAGCAAGCATTGAAGATAAAGTCAAGGATTATTGATGACCTAAAAGCACAGGTGCAGGGATTGCAAGAAATGCTTATGTATGGTAACAGGCCTTCCGAGGCTCCTGTGGGATATGGATGGACTAGGCCAGGGATATAGGTCCAGAATCCAGCAGGCTTTGCAGCATCAGCAGGTCCCTGTCAGCCCTCTCAGCAGTTCATGGGACACTACCCAGCTGGTCCCTCTCAGCCCTCTCAGCAGTTCATGGGACACTACCCACAGCCCCAGTTCCAGTACTTTACTCAGCAAGGGTCTCAAGACCAGATGCCACCCATGCAAAGCCAGAGTGTTCCTTTCTGTGACGGTGTTGCTAGTGCACACCGCCATGGTTGTGTTACTAGGCGTCCGGAGTTCACTTCAGGGCAGGTGCTTCCATCCGCTGTGCAACAGATGGCTGCTCAAACCACAGGAAGCCAGGTTATGCAGAGCACAGTCCAGCAACCGCATCGTTACACAATCGATTTGATGGCTCCTCCCGATCCGGATACTTCTGGGGCAGCAGTGGCGACGACACTTTCCCTTGGATGACAGGACTGTGCTCTTGCCCCACCTTTCATTGTACATAGAGTTACTTTTGGAGTTTCATTCAGTGTTTGGCTCACCGAGACGGTGACCAGTCTTTTGGCAGGCAACCTGTAGCAGGCTACAGTGTCACTGCTACAAGACACAGTTACAGTTAGTACAATTGGTCTGGTCTGTTCACACTGGACAGAAACTCTGGGCAGTGACACGTGGCAGGGATACGGATGGTGGCCTAGTGGACATGTGGCCAGGTCACACTTAGCTGGCTGACATTTATGAGCCGTTGGTGGCTCTTTATGATTGTATATATGAGTAGTAGCCGTTGAGTCATGAGGATTATCTTGTACGTAGTCGTCTTGGTAGCGAGTCTTACACAGAGCACTGCTTCACCATCCCTGCACATCTGAGCCTCGACACCCCATTTGTACCTGTGAGTCCTGGGCTAGAGCTGAGTGTGCTGCCACGCCAGAGTCTGTACATGGTTCTTTGAGCTAGTCGAGTCCACATGTTCTGGTCCACTGTTGTGTCTCTGTTGTTATCCATTGTTCCTGTGTTTCATTCTGTTTGAGAGAGTTTCCATTTGTTTGAGTGAGATTGTCACGCACATTGCATTGAGGGGCACCCACACTGTAGAGAGCACGACACATTATCCGCGCTACACACATGCACAGTGTCCATTCACTTTGTTTATGATCATTGCACTCTCTCATTAAGAACGGAACGCTCTCCCTTCCATAAGAACAAAAAAAGGAACCTTGAGCACATTATGGAGCACACTACATCATGAGTTCTGCAAAAGTCTCCTTTGGCTAGAGCACCATGTTGGCCAACTGATCCAAAACCTTTTCCTGGTAGTCGCCTGGCCTGAATGCTACACAAGTTGCCCAAGTTGCAAAATAGTTCTCTGTAAACTGATTGTACCACTTGTCTGCTAAGCCATCCAAGGTAGATTGGAAGAGTACCAGATCACGACCTCTATAGAGAGATACAAACCTCCTTGCATGGTCGTCTGCATCTTTTGAGGAGGGTCCCTTGAAGGTAGGAAACTTGATGTTTACCTTGGCCAAAACATTGGTCAACGCCTCCATGGCCTTTTGCTCAGGGGCCGGTTGCTCAATAGCTTGCTGTAACAAAATAGGGGAGAGCTTTACTAGGGAAGGTGACCTGGAGGATGTAGAACGATGCAACAAGTGGAGGTATGGGTGACGAGGTTGGTGGACTTCTACTAGGTACCAAGGGTTTACGTCTTTTGTTGTAGTACTTCAGAGGACTCAATAGTGCGCTTTGACGCTCAAATGACCGCCTTGTATGTGTCATGCAGTGACCACAAACCCAACCAAACCTTGGGCAAGAAGACCTTTAACTGGCTGAATGAACACATGTCTAGACCAGGCCAATTGGCTAGATCACTTGGTCCAAGACCAGGGCAAGTGACTAGACCACCTAGCTGGACCAGGGACGAGGAAGGCTAGACCAGGGAGGAGGGCTTGGTTGGACGAAGGCTAGACCAGGGACGAGGACTCAGTTGGACGAAGGCGAGAGAGGACAAGACCAAAGGGCGAGTAGAGTAAGCTGTCCAGGGTGGAAAGCCAGCTAGCTCCTCGATTTGCACCTCAACAAAGAGTGAGACTTCAGTTGAGGTCCCATCGTGATCGCCAAAAATGAGAGCACCTATAGCGTGGATAGTGTGTCGTGCTCTCTACAATGGGTGCTCCTCAGTGCAATGTGCGTGACATCTCACTCAAAGAGACTGAAAACAAAGGAACAATAGATAACAACTGATCACGCAGACCAGAACATAGGACTCAACAGCAGACCAGAACATAGGACTCGACTATCTTAAAGAACCGTCAGAGACTCCAGCGTGGCAGCACACTCAGCTCCAGCCCAGGACTCACAAGTACAATGGGTGTGTCGAGGCTGAGATGTGCAGGGATGTGCAGACGTGCAATGTGTCTAGACTCGCTACTCTAGACGATGACGTAAAGATGATAAGTGATGACCCAACCGCTACTACTCATATATACAACCATAAAGAGCCACCAACGACTCATAAATGTCAGCATCTAAGTCTATTTTCACTGAGTGGCGGTGGTGACCTGTCCACGATGTCCACTAGACCACCGTATCCCTGCCACGTGTCACTGCCCAACGAGTCCATTCAGTGTGAACCAGACCAGACCAAAGTCCAACTGTGCTAATTGTGTGTCCTGTGAAAGTGACACTGTAGCTTGCTACACCACTTGCCCTTGTTATCTGACACAACATTTTAGCAGATCTAAGATTGTAGAATTAGCCTCTTCTGACTGTCCATCAGTTTGTGGATGAAACGAAGACGGGAACTTGAGCGTAGTGCCCATGTTCTCAAACAATCCTAAAAAGGCAGAAAAAGCATTATGTTGAAATGTATACCCCGAAAGATGAGGATGTAAGAGGGTCCACAGGTCCAACATTCGTGTACATGCCACAAGATTCATCCAAGCTTGCAATTCTATGCTTAACATGTGTGGTGTTATCAGATGAAGCCGGCGCATTGTTGAAATCACCACAAAGCAACACATTGGAAAGCCATGGATAAGAAGATATCTCACGCCACAAATAGCTCATTGTCTTGAGGTAGTGTGCGCATAAACACCACCAAATTCATAAATCTGACCATTGATTGTACATTGGACCACCATCGAACGACCCGCCGGATCATTATACGCTAGAATTGGCTGCAACTCATGCCTAACCTTATTGAGAACACCCAAAAAGCCCAACGAACCAGCATATGCTATCGAGTATCCCGCAAAATACGAGCATTGCCTAGCATAATCATGTTGATTATGCTCTTGCAAAACCACAATGTCAACCTTACATGTATGTAGATAGTTCCGGGTTAGTCTCCACTTATCAAGGTTACATAACTCACGCACATTATATGAATGCATTTTACACAACTATGCATTTAAGGGATATGTACAGAGGCAAAATAAGGATGGGACTAAGTTGACGTGCCCATAAGCACATCGACATTAACAGCCCGCGACTCAACCACAGTATTTTGCATGCCTGTCTCAGGGGCAACTAAACTATCATGTCAACCTTACATGTATGTAGATAGTTCCAGGTTAGTCTCCACTTATCAAGGTTACATAACTCACGCACATTATATGAATGCATTTTACACAACTATGCATTTAAGGGATATGTACAGAGGCAAAATAAGGATGGGACTAAGTTGACGTGCCCATAAGCACATCGACATTAACAGCCCGTGACTCAACCACAGTATTTTGCATGCCTGTCTCAGGGGCAACTAAACTATCAGATTCTTAAAAAGTCCCATGAACCACTGCATCCCTGTAAGAGTGCACCACCTTATTCCATGCATTAGCAAGAGTGCGATTATCGTTACGAGGAAGGGGTTTTTGTCCAGCAGATTTAACCTCTGGAGGTACATAATTACGAGAAGAAAGCTACGAGCGCATCTTAACAGTCTTCTTGGGGGTCACCCAAGGAGATCCTTCCGCCGAGTCCACATTTTTTCCTTTGTTTTTGGTTTCCGAAATAGAAAGAGACTTTCCTTTACCCAGAGGATTCGTGGAAGCAGCAGATTTAACCTTGCCTTTTTCTGACGGTACGACATTAGGCAGTGCAGAAGCTGCAACCGCGGCAAATTTGGGATTAGCGACTTCTCTCATTAGAGACCGCGAGCTGAGGGACAGTCGAAAGAGGGGGTTGCAAAACAGGCTCGGAACATTCATATTGCATATGTCCAAATTTCCCACAACGGAAGCATGAATTTGCAAATTTTTCCCATCTAAGCTTGAAAGGGCGTTTCCCAATGAGTGGGTCTCCCGGATTGACAGTAATACCCTCAGGGGTGGGAACATCCGTGTCCCAAAGCACACAGAAGCGATTTGTATTAGCATCAAGTTTGGGAGGATAAATCAGTTTTCCCAAACGAGAGGCGAGCATAGGAAGGAAGTGGCACCAAGTGCGTGGAAAATCAAGGATTTCCACCCATACAGGGCACTTATGACGGATTAGGCTTTGATAGTCCTTGGTAAGCCCACGGTAAAACATGTGTCATGTGAGTACCAAAAAACAGGGGAGACAACTAAAGCAACATGCTACGGGCATTAGTATCTGCTAGCAAAACTTCATAGAATCCTCTGGCATGAAAGTAAATGCCTCGAACGGCCTGGCGTTTAAGCAAGAAGTCCACCCACTGACCCACATTTTGCGCAGTGGGCATTTTGCCTGGAAAAAACAGAATAACCGCATTCAAAGCATATTGCGCCACGGGGTCCATCACTGAATGAAAAGGAATGAGTACGTTCAGTAGCAAGCTCGTGCGCCTTCCAAGCATTCCGTGCACCCTTAAAATCCTCTAGCAGACAGTCTCGGAGTTCACCAATTTTTGAAGACTCAGGTGCCATCTGTTTTCTTCCTTTATATGCGGTAATAAAGGGCGTCCAAAATCTGACATACACACATACACACACTCCCTCTCTTTTTTGGATTTTATGATTTTTGATTGCTTTAAACTCTGTGCAGAAACGCACAGATTATGTACATTCAACCACAGAGGGCATACGTCGAGCTAGCGTGAAAATCCTCTGCTGAAAGAAATCCCTGCTGATTGACTGCGTAGGGGAACTGGCCACGTTGAGAACTTCTGTGCAGGGCTAAATAGTCTTTGCAAGTTGATTACATACACACACACACACACACACTCCGCAAGGTGAGTAGGCAGCAGATAAAGGCAGGCCGTAGAGTATGGCTGGAATCTGCGCGCAGAGCAGGGCAGCACAAGGGTTGCAAGGTGCAAGCGTGTAGGGCTTGCAGGGCGCAGGGATGGGCAGCGCAAAGAGATACAACGCTCAGGGCAAGCTTTCGCGCGCAAGTTCTGTTCTCTCTCTCGTTCGAGCTAAATCAACCCCCCCCCCCTCCCACACTCCCACACACACACACACACACACACACACACACACATTTTTTTTGTAAATCAATTTGATTTATCTATTTGTGGGAAATCTCAAAGAGAGGAAAACCCACCAAAAAGATGTACAAGGAAAGGAACACAAACGTGTTCGGTTGTACAAAATAGCTAAAAGCATTCATAAGAAAGCTGATGTATCTCTGCCGTGATATCACCAATTTCCAAGGCGAACCGAAAGACTCCCGAAGGGAAATCTTGAAGAAAGGTAGGGGATCTGTATGAATGCGATGGAACATATAGCCATTACGCTGTCGCCGCAGGCTCCAGTACGCCTAAAACCTGACCCACATGAAGAAGCCTGCAAAGCACTGCAATGCCGGTGAGAAGATACCAAAAACCCAAAACCTCTTATGGAATACCGTCGTGGGAAAACGTAGCCGCATACACGCAGATACCCGACGAAGGAAGTCTCGAGTGACACAGCAATCCCATAAGAGTGACAAACATCCTCCTCGGCAGATAAGCAACGGACACATGATGAAGGGCGGATACGGCGCATCCCAAGAAAGGTACCCATTGGGAGCACCCCAAGTAAACACCACCAAAGAAACAAACGCTCCTTCAACGGCAAATGGCTTTCCCATATTGCAGATATAATCCTTCGCCACCAAATATCTGATTTATGCATGTGCCAAATAGCGTTGCAATGATGAGCAATCCATGGATGAGGCAGAAGAAGAGCATATGCGCGGCCGACAGAAATATCTTGAAATGGCATTTCCCCAAGCTTCCAGTCAGACTTGCGATCACCATCAGCCAAAGGTGAAACGGGCAAGAAACCTATCAACATTTGTCGCAATTCTCTCCAAAACTGGCGATAGTGCATGCCCAATCCAAAGCGGCAAGCGGCAAATGGAAAGTCGAAAGTGAAACTAGCTGCATCCACCACATCCTCAACCACTCGAATGCCACGACAGGAGAGGAAATACGCCTGGCGAGGCGAGCGGTCAACCAAAGTAAGAGAAAAAGCCCGGCTCCAATGAAGGCTCTCCGCACGAAGTGTTTCCTTCCCTCCGAGCATTCCATGATAGATGAATCGTAACGTGTTTCCATGCAGAAAGCAAGGTGGAAGAAAGTGGGCATCCAGGAATATGACCATCTATCTTACCAAATACTGCCTCCCACATGGATGATTGCTAGTGACCAAATGATGATGTAACCACATGCTGACTCAAGTGCGCAAACATAAGAGTCCAAGGCTGAGATTGTTGCGTAAGTGTAGGCAAAAGCATAGCCTTCCTAGCAAGGACATGCCTACGCAGGTCCAAAATATTCAAACCACCAAAGCGCTTTGGTGTACAAAGTTTTGCCATTGACATCAGACACAAACCTTTTTTGTGAGCAGGCGTTCGCCACAAATGAGACAAAATGGCCGACATGAGAGAGTCAAGACAATGGCGGGGCCAATGCAACAATGGCAAAAAGAAATGAACATATGCCATGAGGATACTCTGGACAATTCGTAGGCGAACATGTAGTGGCCAAGTAGAAAGCTTCCAGTAATGCAATTTAACATTCAAGCGATTCATAACCCAATCCACTTTCTGCATGTGAGTAACATTCCATCCAATTGGATAACCCAAATGCCTAGTGATTACATTCGGAATAACAATCTCTCTTGGCCACAATAGAGCATGCCAATCACAAGAACGGAGAGGCATAAGCTTTGATTCACGGAAATTGACTTTAAGACCAGCCGCAATCGCAAACAATTCCAAAGCGTTCATAATTACTTGAACATCGTTTTGCTGATTGCGGGGCATAAACAACGAGTTGTCTGCATAAGCCTGCCCAATAAAGGTATGACCCGATGGTAGCTGCAAACCATGAAGACGCTGCGCAGAGGTCAAGTAATCAAGATACATCAACAAAGGATGAGAGGCAATTGCATACAGCAAAGAACTAATAGGGCAACCTTGCCTAACCGAACAACCAAGCGGCCACGATTCTGTCAATTCCCCGTCCAGGATTCCCGAAGACGTACTACAATCGTACAAGAAATAAACCACATTGGCCAACTTAGGACCAAATCCTAGACATCTCATTGTGGCAGCAATGAAGTCCCAGTGCACAGTGTCAAGGGCCTTTTCAATATCAACTTGCATGACCAGCACACCCACACACACAACACACCACACACTTTTTGTAAATCTGATTTGATTAATTTAGAAGTGGGAAACCTCTAAGCAAGGAAAACCCACCAAAAAGATCAGATACAAGGGGAAGAACACAACTGTGTTCTGCGATGTAAAATCTCTAAAAGCAAACATAGAAGAGTTATATGTCCCAGTGTCAAAGGCAAAATGTATCGATTACCTCAACGAAATCTTGAAGGATGGAAAAGGTTCCTTCTTACGACGGTGAAACATACGGAGATTGCGATGGTGCCACAGAGACCATAGCGACCAAAATCTGACCCATGTGAAGAAGATGGCAAAACGATGGAGGGAAGTCGGAAGAATGCCAAAAAGCCCGAAACGTTTGTGGAAAACTACCGAGGGAAGTCAAAGATTGATGCAAGCAGAAACGCATCGAAGGAATGTCCTGGTGCAACGACGATCTCAAAGCAGATGTCTAACATTCTCATCTGCCGCGAAGCAACTGACACAACAAGAGGAGCTAATGTGACGCGCTGCAAGGAGAGTTCCAACAGGAAGAACTCACAACAAACAACGCAAAGAAACAGACGCTCCTTAAGAGGCAAGCGAGACTTCAAAATTACAGTGAGAGCTTGTCTCCACCATCGTTCAAATTTGTGCAAAGCCCAGAGCGCATTACAGTGATCAGCCAGCCAAGACTCTTGCACAAGAGAAGCATAAATATGACGGGCAGAAATCGTGTCCATAGAAGTGTCCCATAGAGTCCAATCCTGCATACGACAACCACCTGCCAGCGACGGTGGAATAGAGAGGAAATCAGCCATCATAAGCTGAAATCTCGAAATCTGACGATAATGCATGTCCAACCGAAAGGGCGCTGCTGCTTGAGAAAAAGTAAGCAAATTCCCAGATGAATCCACATCATCCATTGTGCATATGCCACGACCAAAGAGGAAGTAGGCTTGACTAGGCGATTGATCAACCGGGGTAAGAGAGAACACCTTACCCCAATGAATGCTTTCCAAACGCAAGGAATTCCCAGCTGCTTGCTGCCTACCATGCCAATAGAGATGATTCGTAACATCTTTCCAAGCGGAGAGCAAGGCAGAGGTGAATAAGCAACCAGCAACATAACCATCCATCTTGCCAAACACAATCTCCCAAAGGGAAGTCTGCCAACGACCAAAAGCGGGAGTGGTAGTGTGCCGACAGAGATCAACAACCATAACTGTCCATGGCTGAGATTGCCGCACAAGAGTAGGTAATAACATAGCCTTCCTTGCCAATGCATGGCGTCGAAGGTCCAAAATATTGAGCCCCCCAAGACGCTTCGGAGTGTAAAGTTTCTCCATTGCTAACAAACGGAGGCTTTCTTATGAGAACTAGAGCACCACAAGTGAGATGCAATATTAGACATAAGCAATGAGAGACGGGAGCAAGGCCAATGCAACAATGGCAAGTAAAATTGAACATATGCCATCATGATACTTTGCACAATACCAAGTCGAACATGTAGCGGCCATGTAGATAGTTTCCAATAGTGAAATTTGACATTCAATCGTTGCATAACCCAATCAATTTGCTGTGTATTGGTTACTTGCCAGCCGATAGGTATCCTAAGTGCTTGACCACCACATGGAGATCAAGAATCTCACCAGGCCACAGAAGACGATGCTAGTCAACATCGAGAGGCAAGAGTTTGGATTTGTGAAAGTTAACCTTAAGGTCTACTGGCAGGCCAAACGTATCCAATGCCTGCATAAATTTCACGCACATCATCGTGGTTATTGCGGGGCATGAACAATGAATCATCACCATAGGCTTGCCTTGTGAAGTCTTTGTCAGTCGATAATTGCAGCCCATGAAGACGGCCGAGCGAAATCAAGTGATCTAAATACAATAACAAGGGGTGGGTGGCAATGGCATACAACAGGGCTCTAAGCGGGCAACCCCGTCTAATATAGCATCCAAGAGGCCAAGGTTCTGTCAACTCCCCATCAAGGAGGCCTGAAGATGTATTGTGAGCATACAAGAAGTATACCACATTGACCATCTTAGGACCAAATCCAAGGGTGCGCATGGTGACAGCAATGAAATCCCATTGTACTGTATCAAAAGCCTTTTCGCTGTCTGCCTGCATCACAAGAACATCCTGCTGGATATACTTTGCATATTCCATTCCAATCAATACATTAGCCAGATTATCCAAAACCTAACGATGAGGATTAAAGCCATACTGCACGGAGTGGATACCAACCATAAGAGGTTCCTTGATACGGTTCACATGGATTTTAGCCAATATTTTATATATAACTGGCATAAGAGTTATGCGCTTCCAATGCAAGAACTGCTCACAAAGCGCTTGTTTGGGCAATAACTTCAACAAACCCTGTTTCCAAGACATCGGCAAATACAGCTACGCCCATGCAATGTTCATCATGTAAAGCAAAGGTTCTTTCAAAGGCTCCCAAAAGGAGATAAAAAATTCCACAATGAGCCCGTCCGAACCAGGCGAACGCTAAATGCCAAGAGCGAGCAATGCCGAGTGCAATTCATTTTCTGTAAAATCCGCCTCCATGGCCAAAGTATCATGTGGCAGGACAATTGAATGCACTGTAGATTGTCCAGGCTTTGAGCTTGTCCAGGCTCAAGCTTGGAACATAACCCGCTTAATAGTTTGAGAAGCCCTTGAATGATGCAAGTTCTTCAAAAACTGTTTCGAGGCACATCCCTTGTCCACAAAAGCTCGATGGCGAGCACGAGTCTACCATTTAACCAATTTTCGTTTCTCATTATGCTGCAAACTCACCCGGGCCTGACAAAGGGCTGTCAATTCACTTTTTGTCCTCAACACACACACACACACACACGCACACACACACATTGTCACACCCACACACATACTCTCTGAAGCAGACCAGCAACAGCAGACGGAACTCGTACAGGGTAGGTGCTGACGAGCTGGGTGATGCAGGTCCCGCAACCACGCAGGCCGCAGTCCACGCTGAGACACAGTTCGCGCTGGAGGTTAGTAGCGTAGAGCTCGCAGCCAGAGAGCGCGTGCAGGGACAACCTTCACGCAGAAGCTTTAGATACACCATACACCACCCACACACACACACACAGTCCACGCTGAGACACAATTCGCGCTGGAGGTTAGTAGCGTAGAGCTCGCAGCCAGAGAGGGCGTGCAGGGACAACCTTCACTCAGAAGCTTTAGATACACCATACACCACACACACACACACACACACCACATACTTTTTTTTGTAAATCTATTTGTTGCCACTTTATCAGCCACGCAAAACGCGGAAATCTGAACAGCCTGCCACGTCATCATGTCAGCGCAATTTTGGAAGATCTTCGTACAGCTGCCACGTCATTAGATTTTGCGTGGGTCGTGCTTTATTTTAATTCCTTTATGTCACTGGGGCCCCATCGGACTGGGTCCCCATAAGTTGGTAGGACTTCTTCTTCTGTTACTTGTTCTTCTTAGGGTTTAGGCCCCTCGGCCGACATCTGCAAGTTGACTCCCTTCTTGAGGGCTTTGACACGTCCGCAATTTGTGACACTGCTTGCCTTTGCCCGCTCCGCCCTACCCGCACCCTCAATTGCCCCTTCAAACTTTTAAGCGTTGTTGCTCAAACATACGTCGCCGTCGCCCTATCCCAATCATTGAAGGTGCTCCCAATACGTTATATTTGCATCACCCATCAGTATGATAGTGATCCAATCCTCTACCATGCTCAAAAATCAGCTGTAGCTATCCAACAAACAAAAAAACATCAATCGGTACTAGTATATCGTCAGCAAAAGACAAGTGTAACAGATACCTTTATGAAATGCAAAAGTGGTGTATGGGATCTGGGGATTGAGATGTATGCAAATTTTGAGGCTATTTGGCTGTTGCGAGCCTATGTATGCATTGTGAGGAAAAGAATTTGTGTACAACACGTATATAGTGGCAGTGACAGTGCCTGTGTGCTGTATCAGACACAAATCGTACAAGAGATTTTACTATTGGGAAACCTCAAAGCGAGGAAAACCCACCGAAAGGGTAATGTACAAGGGGAAGAACACAGAACTCCTCAGCTGTAGAGAGTAGCTAGAAATATTCATAGGAAAGCCGATGTATCTCTGAGGTGATATCACCACTTCCAAAGCAAATCGTAACGATTGCCTAAGGGAAAGTTTGAAGAGTGGAAACGGGTCTGCACTAGTACGACGAAACATGTAAGCATTACGTTGACTCCACAAGGTCCAATAAGCCAAGTATCTGACCCACATAAAGAAGACCGCAAAACGCTGTAGGACCGAAGAGAAAATGCCAAATACCTAGAACCTTTTGTGAGAAACAACCCCAGGAAAGCAGAGCCGCATACAGGCCAATACACGACGAAGGAAGTCTCTAATAATGCAGCAATCCCATAACAGGTGGCAGATATCCTGTTCTGCAATGGAGCAACGGACGCAAGAGGAGGGCCGAATATGACGCGCCCTAAGAAAAGTGCCAACAGGAAGCACTCCAAGCAAACAACGACAAAGAAACAGTCGCTCCTTCAAAGGCAAATGGCTTTTCCACAAGGTAGAGAGAAGCTTCCTTCACCAGAGATCAGATTTATGCATGTGCCATAGGGCATTGCAATGATAGCAAGCCATGATTGTGGTAGAAGAAGAGCATAAATTTGAGGCGCATAAATATCTCGAAAAGGCGTTTCCGAAGATCCCAATCAGACATGCGATCACCAAAAGGTAAAGGTGAAACTGGCAAAAAGTCAAGCAACATACTTTGAAGTTCTCTCCAAAACTGACGGTTATGCATGCCCAATCCAAAACGGCAAGTGGCGAATGGAAACTCAAAGGTATATCTAGCCTCATCGATTACATCCTCAACCACATGAATACCACGCCTAGAGAGAAAGTAAGCTTGGAGAGGGGAGTGGTCGACCAAAGTAAGAGAAAATGCTCGGCTGCAATGGAGACTCTCCAAACGAATCGAATCACCTTGCTGCCGAGGATTCCATGGTCCCCCCCACCCCCCCACCCCCAACCACACACACACTTTTTTTTGTTATGTCATTTTGAATTACCCATGGGAAACCTCAAGACGAGGAAAACCCACGAAAAATACTACAAATGGGAAATTAGAAAGAGTCAAAATAAAGCTCATAATGACTGAGAGTAATCTCATCCAAGTCATAAGCCACTCGAAGAGACTACAACAGAGCCGTCTTGAAGAAGAAAACATAATCGACTCGCATCTGCTGAAACATGAGGGAATTACGTACTCTCGACACCGTCCAAAGCGCCTAGAATCTGACCCGGCCAAAAAAGTATGCATACGGCCGAAGCAATGGCGGAAGTACTCCAAAGATCCAGAAAGATCTACCAAAATGCATGCCAGGAAAACGCGTGCGAAGAGCAGCAGAGATGCAATCCACAAACTGCAGCGTATGAGAACAAGACCACAGTAAATGCGGAATGGTCTCAACTGTTGCACCACATCTAACACATCGTGAAGAGGCCAATCTCCTAGAACGTAGAAATTTGCCAATCGGGAGAACCCCAAGTATGCATCTCCACATAAACAGTCTCTCCTTTAGAGGCAATTTCGCATGCCACACCCTCATGACCTTACTCCGCCACCAAATATCACTCTTGTTCATATTTAGCTTATTACAGTGTTCATACATCCAAGAAAATGATTGCAAATGACCATACACTTTCTTTGCAGAAATCAAAGAGGCTGAAGAACCATCATAGTGCCAATCACAAATTCGGTTTTTTGCAACCAGCAGTGGAACAGGAGATATGGAATCAACTAGATTTTTAATGTTGTCCCACATACGCCTATAATGCATCCCAAGCCCAAAGATACGAGCAACCTGTTTGAACGAAAGCATCCGTCCATCAGCATCCAACACATCAATTACGTTGCAAATACCTTTTTGTGAGAGAAAATAAGCCTGTCTTGGAGAGCATTGAACAAGAGTTTGATAAAAAACACGACTCCAATGTAAACTTTCTAACCGAAGCAAGTTGCCACATACGTCATCTCTACCATGCCACAACAAGTCCTGTGTGACTACTTTCCAATCCGCTACAAGACTGGAGGCAAAAGGATCCAGGTATCGTGGCTTGAAACTTACCAAAAACCACATCCCAATACACACACACACACACACACACACACACGCACACACACGCACACACACACACACACACACCCATCGTCTAGCATTGTCAAGAAGTACTCATTGTAATACATCATCTTTGGGCGAAGAGGTTGTCTAGGTGTTATCCATGTTTCTTTGATGTAGAGCTACCATAGATTCTGCATGAGTATTGTGTAAGAGCTGTGTAAGGTGTTATCCATGTTTCTTTGATGGATTATAATGGAAGGGTATATCTATCCATGTCTGCTTATGTGCTCCAAACTACTCTCTCAACTGCGACTCCTGCTCGCCTCACCCTGAAAAAAGGGGTGGTGTGCCTTGAAGGCTCTGAATCTGAGTCTATCTGATGATTGTAGCAATTCCTAGCATGAAGCTGGCTTGTCTATTGGGAGACGTGTTTCGTGTGCTAAGGTGCACACTTTGCGACATGACTCCAACTCTTAGTCGGGTACGTTAGAGATTGATCTGGTTGATCATGTAGACATTTTACGGGAAGGATGAGACTATGCAATTGCCCATCCAGCTGGAGACTAGACCTAGAAAGAATCTTAGTGGCCTCGGTCTTTTCTTTCCTCTGATGAGGTGATTAATTTATGGTCAGCCTAGACTCAAGTATACACTATGCTTATTGCCATTCATATCATGTACCTTTGACACTCCTACTCTCAGTAATTGTTGTCCTTGTAGTATTTTAATGCCTTTATTTTTTTTTTGTAATGGTGCATTTCCTTATTAAAGAGCATTTTCCTTTAGCTTCCCTCACAAGCAATATACAAACTTATGTTACACGAGTATTGGAATCAGTTGTTTGTTTAGCAGTACAATTATGCCAAATTGTCTGAGGGAAAATGTTATATCAACTGTTCTAGGCCTTTTGGATATTTGTGTTTTGACACAGTAGTTAGTGGACGCATCTGTACGGCTTCGCATACTCGCATTGACTGCAACACCTGGTTGTAAGTAGCTGCCCTTCTCTTGTTTTCATTTGTTTCAATTGGACCTTGATAAGCATTTAACAATTTGGACATAATGCTATGTGCCTATTTTTCTCAGCAAAGCAGGTCACAATCCAGTCTGTAGTGGACAACCTTAGAATTTCATGCCTCGAGTATCGAAATGAGAATGATCCAGACGTGAAGCAGTTTGTACATAATAGGAAGCTTGAACTACTCCAGGTTAGAAGCTTGAAGCTATGTTGTGCAATTGATTGCCTCAGAGAGAATGTTAGTGCATGCAGCACACACTCAATGAATATTTTTGTGGTAGTATCAATGATCCAATCGAAATTAAGTTGTTTCCTCCAGGTGCCAATGGACTCGGAGTCTGTAAAAATCAGAGACCTTTTTCTTGAAGTTTTACAACCTTTGGTAAACAGACTTTGTGGCTTTGGAGTTTTTTATAGCAAAGATGCTGCACGGGTAAGAGGCTATCTGACTGGAATTATGGCTGCCATTTCCTGTTTGTGATACATGTTTTAAACCTTTGCCTTTTTAATTGGATCAGCTTGTACCAGACAAGTTTTCTGTTTCTGATACATGTTTTAAACCCTTGCCCAGCTTGCACCATACGAGTTTCTAACGGCTCGCGACAAATTCAGGCAGGCACCTCCGCCAGGGCTAGATCCACGACAGTATGGGGAGGTCGAGGCTTGCTTTGGAGCTACTATCACCCTCTATCATATGTTCAAATTATTATTTAGCCATGGAATCCGACCGGCATTTGAGATGCTTAAAGAGAAGCTGCAGTCAGGGTGCGGGTTGGCCTTTATTTTTTTGTGTGAAATTTACTCCAAAGACTTTTCTGTGTGACTCAATGCTTTACTGTGCCAGACCATTTGGAAGATTGATGGGAAGAAATGAGAAGGTACAGGAAATTAAGCTAATGATGCAAAAGCATGTGCGTAATGGGGCATCTAGCCCCAAACTAACAAAGTTACTTGAGTTGATGGCAGATCATTTTGGTAAGGCTTCAATATGTTGGCGCTAATATACTTGCTGTCATGGCTCTTTGTGGGGTGGTCATCATGAATCATTTGCATATAAGCTTGATTTACCGCGCTTTTACTTGCAATACATTATGCATTTCCTCACATGACATTGCTGAACCTATATTGTTTGACTATTTGGATTTTGATGGATGCAGAGGCAAATGACCCCAGTAAAACGAGGGTGATTATTTTTACAAATTTTCGAGAGAGTGTTAAGTAAGTATACATTTGATAACGTAAGAACTGGAATTTAAAATTATTACCCAACCACCAACAAGTACTTGGGTTTCTTAGGGATATATTGGAGGCACTCAAAATCCTTGGAGACATTGTAAAAGCAATGGAGTTTATTGGCCAGAGTTCAGGTAATAAGGGAAGGGAAGGGTTGCCACAAGATCATGGTTTTAAATGATCTGGCTTTTTAAAGTCTTAGCAATGAGCATCTGTTATGAATGTTTCTCGGCATTAGACTATTGCCTCAAATGAAGAGAGAAAACAGTCATATCTCTGACTGGATTCAGTCTATCCCAGCCATTCTTCTATCGGCCCCTTACCATTCGCTTCGCATGTGAACCATTGGTGATGAAAATTTGATCCAATGCTGGTCTTTAGAACAAGCTTTTCCTTGATTAATTATGGCCATAAGAAGCATTACCCTAGCTTAAGCACATCCCTAAGCTTAAACAAGATGCTTTCTTAAGCACGTGCACCCATAGTCATAGTAACCAGGAAACTCTGTTTTGGAGCCATCGGAAACTCTGTTTCCGAAGCTCTCTGTTTCTCATTTCCGTTTTGCCATTCCTTTAGGGAGTTTCAAACATTTTATACACAATATAATTATAAAAAGCCGTTGTAAACTGTTCCAGTGAAATGAACAAGCCATTTCCGTCTTTGATGGCCTTGCCAGTCTCATTCCTGTTTCCCATTCCAGGTGACTATTGCCCGTAGTCCATAAAAATGGAATGAGAATGAGGGGACAGGGTCACTTCTATATAGATATAAGTGACCTAGAGTCTTGCAAAAATGGGGCTGGCTAGTTCAGGGCTGAGTGTGCTAATAAAATTGCCACATCATCAAAAGTATGTCACATCAGCATGAAGGCTGATAAAAAATCAAAACGGACTAAAAATGCATATGCAAGGCCATTGTGGACATACAACCATGAGATGCAAGTCACAAGGAACGACCATTTTTGGGTCTCGTACCCATTACCCATTCCCATTTTCTATTCCGGTCCTCATTCCATGTCACTATATAGTCACAAGGAATGGCAATTCATTCCATCCCTCGTCTCTGCTCCCTATGTGACTATGTGACTATGGATGCAACCTAGAATGCCAACATCTGGTTTTTAAGTTTATCCTACCAAGTTGTAAGTATACGAGACTATTAGACTTTTAAGTTATGCATATCCTCTTTACTAAGTTTGTCGGAATTCAACCAAAATTGTGTAGAGTGTAAGGAAGGATATATTACAGAACCATTCATGGCATTGGCATGGTAATTAACAGTTAAACACACATTAGAAGATGGAGTAGAGTGTAGACACAAGTTATGCGTATCCTCTTTACCAAGTTTGTTTGAATTCAACCAAAATTGTGTAGAGTTTAGGGAAAATAGATTAGAGAACCATTCATGGCATTGGCATGGTAATTAACACTTCAACACACAATAGAAGATGGAGTAGAGTGTAGACGCAAACTTGTTTGCTAGATTGAATCAAAGTGAGTACAAAGGCTCATTATATAGAGCTAGTGTAGGCATGCCATCTAGCATCATACGTGACATCATATGGA
The DNA here is from genome assembly GCF_014529385.1 of Adiantum capillus-veneris. Lineage (NCBI taxonomy): Eukaryota > Viridiplantae > Streptophyta > Polypodiopsida > Polypodiales > Pteridaceae > Adiantum > Adiantum capillus-veneris. The sequence continues at coordinate 151,408,111 of NC_140944.1, forward strand.
AGCTCCAAATCAGCCCAATCAACTTGAGAACTCGTGGGTGACCTCTCAGGCTACTTTAGGGACCTCTTAACAAAATCTAGGTGAGTTCACACCCTCTAGTAATGGCCTCCATGGGTAACTACCATAGTCACATGAAAACACGTTTTGTCCCTTCCAAACGAAACGAAACCCGAAATGCTCGAAACGTATCGAAACAAACTAGAAACAAGGGGACGAAACGTGTTTTTCAGGTTGAAAAGACAAAGGGGCCTAATTTTTAAAATTCAATATTAGCCATATAGTGTTTAATGTGTAACATATTTTACCACTTATATGGCATTTGTGAAACGAAACGCCTCGAATCAAAGAAACACGCGAAACGTTTCTTGTTACACTGGTAGCTACACCCCTTAGGTGTCTTTTCCACATGCTACCACATGGTTCCATGCCACCTATGCATCCTAGTAAACAAGAGGTGCTACACACAAGCATAGGCTAAATCCCATAACCCTAACAACCCTCCCCTTGGGGTTTAGACTATGAAAATTGACATTTTTGACACACTCTATCCTAGGAGCAAAAGAACATCTTCAATCCAGGAGACCATGTCCAATCGAGGAGACAAACCATCTCTAATCCAAGAGACATTGCATACCTCCCCTTGAATGAAAGTATAAAGACTGAGGCCAAGCTAATCCAAGTTATCTCTGTCGTCAGAGTTGTAGTCACAAGAGACTGGAAGATTGTTGCGTCTTCTTTTTTATCTTCATCTTTGTCTTCTTCTGCGAGACAGACTAAGCTTCTGGGCTTCAAATTGTTGTTGGTGCTGCCTGTGTCTTTCTTGAAGCACTTGGAAGGAGGATGACCTTTCTTCCCGCAAATGCTACAAGTCTTCAATGTTATGCAATCTTTGGCTATGTGCCCTTCTTTGCGACACTTGAAACAAATTTTATTGCTAGAACTGATTGCAAATGCTCCTCCCTTTGAAGTAGAATTCCTCCTCTACTTTTCCTTTGACAATAAAGAGTTGATCACTAAAAAGTCGAGGCGCAGAGTTGCTCGTTGAAGCCCTCGGTGCCCCAACCTACTGCTCTCCCTCGCATGTGCCCCCCCCCCCCCCAAAAGCCCTTCTCCTCTCTACAGCTTGTCCGTCTCCCCGTAGCCCGCTCCCTCCCTACAGTTTGTCTTTGATCCCTTCCCCTGCCACATTCCCACCCTAGCCTCCACCTCCTCTTGTCTTTCTCTTGTGCAGGGGAGTGATGTGTGTGTGCGCGCGTGGTGTGGTGTCAAGTCTGGATTTTTATCTGTGCTGCTTGTGCTTCTACTTCGCACGAGTTCTCTTGGCGCTTCTACTTCTGTAATTTGTCTTACTTGCTTTTTAGGGCAGATTTTAGACCAGATGATTTTGGGGACTATTTGCTTTTGAGTTTGAAGCTTTTGGGGCTTTGTTTTTGGCATCCCTTCTAAACTTTATAAGAGCCCCTGGGGCCTCATTTTGAGGGGATTTGAACGCAAAGTCTGAGAGCAGAGGTCCCTCGGGTTTTGTACTTCGCAATGAATAGTGAAAAATAAATTCCGTAAGGGGCGCTAGTCTTTGGGGCCAATACCTCTTGGGCACGGCAAAGAGATTGTACTTGACTGAAAAAAAAAGAAACTGAAAGGTCGAATATGTTTGACCTGGAAATGGAACGACAAGATTTTGTGCAAGCTGAGGTTGATTGTTTTTCTAAGGGCGTACCAGGCGAGTTGCCTCCTTCACGTCCTGAAGATCACATGATTGATTCGTGGTAGTACACCACCGAACCGGCCACCTTACAGAATTAGCTGAGGCCAAAATGAAGAAATCATGAACTAGAACAAATTTCCACATTACAAGGATTGATGATATACTTGAAATACTTCATGGTTCTGCTTGCCAAATTGATACAAAGAGTAGCTATCATCAGATCTGAATTGCTCTTGGAGAGTCTACAAGATAGCTTTCAAGACGACTTGGGATTTTGAGAGAGTTTTATAGGCACTGCGGAAGCATAAATTGGTTATTAACACGAAAAAGAGTGAATGTTTCTTCCTTGAGATACGCTTCCTAGGACATCCTCTTAGTAGTAGGGGTAAAGATGGACCCGGCCAAAATTGAGACTATTCATTATTGGCCTGATTGGAAGAAGGTTCATGAGGTTCGAAGCTTATCTGGGCTTGTTCTCATATCATTGGTGGCTCTTTCGGAAATAGTTTGCAGAGATAGTTTCTCCTTTGCATATGCTGACTCAGAAAGGAGTTCCTTTTATTTGGGACCGACATAGATTACAACCTTTGAGACTCTCAAAGAAAAGTTGACTACTGGACTCGTATTGGCCTTACCAGGCTTGCATAAGTCATTCGAAATTTATTGTGATGCTTATGGTCGTAGTTTGGGAGCAATCTTGATGCAAGAAGGCCATGTATTTGCTTATGAGAGTAGGAAGTTTTTATGTCCTGAAATGGTTGCACAGATTTATGAAAAAGAGCTACTGGCAATGATCCATGCTCTTACTCAATGATGACACTATTTACTCGGAGCTGATTATACAGTCTTTACGGATCATGAAAGTTTACGCTACTTGTCACAGAAGCAGCTTTCGGAAAAGCAAATGCGATGGGCTACCCTTCTGTCACAATTTCACTTCCAGATTGTCCATGTTCAAGGACAGAAGAATTTAGTGGTAGATGCATTGTCTCGGAAGCCCTTGGTTCAGGCTATATCCACGATTCATCACAGATGCTTCGAGGATATGGTTGATCAGTATGCCATGGATCGTGACTTGGTTGATATTTTTACTAGGATACAGGTTGGGGAGACAGTTTCAAGCTATTCCATACGAGATGGCTATTTGATGCGGAAAACGATGTTGTGTGTTACACAGCCCTTCAAGGAAAAGGTTTTGACAGAGTGTCATTGTACATCTTTTACAGGCCACCCCGGCATAGATACCACCTTGAAGGGTGTGAAGCGTTACCTCTATTGGCGACGGCTTAAAAAGAATGTGGATGACTTTTTTCGCATTTGTTCAGTATGCTAAAAGGTTAGGTTTTGACAAGCATAAGACACATGGACTCTTACAGCCTTTACCCATTCCCACTCGCCCTTGGGAAAGCATTGCTATGGATTTCATCTTTGATCTCCCCAAGACTCAAAGTGGGCATGATGGCATTTAGACAGTCATCGACAGATTCAGTAAACAGGCCCACTTCATTCCGGTAAAGAAGACAGTTAAGCCCGACCATTTGGCAAAACTGTGTCTCATAGATTTTCTAATATATGGCATGCCCGAGTTCATTGCTTTGGAGAGAGATCCCCGGTTTACTAGTTTATTTTGGAGGGCAATCTGGGAGAACATTGGAACGCGGTTGCAGTTCTCGTCCTTGTTCCACCGGAAGACAAATAGGCAATTTGAGATAGCCAATTTAATGGAATTGGATTTATTGAAGTCTTATATTTCAAATCAAAAGACTTAATGGGAAAGGTATTTGCCCTTGGTGGAGTTTGCCTACAACAACACACAGGGATGGTGCCATTTGAAGTATTCGAGGGTGCTAAGAAGGTTCCTCAATTTATAAGCACCTAAGACAAGATTCTTTTGAAGTAGATTTTTGAAAAAAAAAGTCTAGTAGGCATGGAAGGCCATCTAGCCATTTAGAGGAGGAGAGCTCATCTCTTTTGACAATGACCTTATCAACAAGAAAACCAAGGAGTTCACGGAAGGGAGTCCTGTCGTCAGGTTTGAGACGTTTTCAGGCTACCATGACACCCATCGAGCCCTTGAGTTTGTACAACAGTTTGACGTTGCCTTCTTTGGAGGACGGTTCTTGGAACATTCCAGGGTGCGAAAGGCAGCATCTTTCTTGAAAGGATCTGTACTGACATGGTGGTCTACTTTGGTCTACTTTGTACGTTTTGAGAAGGCACGCCTAAAGAAACGAAAAGGAAAGGAGTGGATTTTTCCAAAGCGAAGATACTATGGCCCTTTCCACATGAAAGAGAAGATCAATGATGTATTCTTTTGACTGAAGTTGCCAAATACTTGGAAGTTTTTATACGAGTCTCTTGAAAAATTTCAAGGGTAAGGTGCTAGTCAACATGGAGCCTGAGGTGCAACATGAAATGGCAAAGAGCGAGGAGATTCTTGTTTTGGAACAGGTACTGGCTCACCAGGAAAGAAAAGAGAAAGGTAAAGTGAACGATGGTTCTTAATTAAGAACCATCCGGCATTGAATGCGAAGTGGATGGACGAGGAGGACCTAGTGGATACCCTCAAATTTGGAACTTTACCTTGACGCTTTTGGTCTAGCTTTGGCTATTCCAGAGATCAGTAGGTTGAATCTCGTGCAGGTGAAACTGCACAAGAGAGGAGTTACTCCGCTCCTTTATCACAGATTACCCAAAAAGAATAAAGTCATTGATTTTCCTTTGGATTTTAGGGATACTGATGGGTTGACAATATTCTGCTGGATGACTTTATGAAAGAAGTACTTCACATGGGAATTCCCGGAACTGATTCTGATTGGTGAACACTCTAACATGTGACTGTGTTTGAGTGTAGGACTCAAAGACGAAATGACTGCAACATTTCGGTCTTGAGAATCTCTATTGACAGGATTGCAATAAGAATTAGTTAATCCGACATCAGTGAGGTCCGGGATGGATCTAGATGCCATTGCTAAATACGTTGCTGGCAGTCATGGTCTGAGATTTGGAATGATTTTTTTTGTTATGTGATTTGAATGTGATTTGATGTGATTGTTGTCTTTGTACAAGTGTTGGATTTGTCTCGTCTAGTGCGTCGGTACTTAGAGTCAGTGTATACTGAATTAATTTTTGGTTTATGTTTGATTTTGCAGGCATAATCGAGGGCGATTACAATTCTTTCAAGAGGGGTGTATGTCACAAGCTGATGACGTGGCATGACCTGGCGGACAAAAGTGATGATGTGGCAGACTGTATGGCAGGGTGCCCGGCAATAGTATGGATTTCCGACATGTTGACATGGTAGCCTGTACGGATTTCCGTAATTTGTGCTGCTTGCTTTTGGGCGTAGATTTTATACTAGATGCGTTTGGGGACTATTTGCTTTTGAGTTTGAAGCTATTGGGGCTCTGCTTTTGGCATCCCTTGTAAACTTTATAAGAGCCCTTGGGGCCTCACTCTGAGGGGATCTGGACGCAAAGTCTGTGAGTAGAGGTCCCTCGGGATTTGTACTTTGCAATGATTAATGAAAAATAAATACCAAAAGGGGTGCCAAACTTTGCGGCCAATATCTCTGGGCACGGAACTACGCTGGGCCATGTTGACTCTCTCTCTCTCTCTCTCTCTCTCTCTCTCTTTCTTAATTGAAATTCAATAATTTTGAAGTATCTATTTGTGTGTTGCTATTGATTTTCGGGTTTGGAGTGTCCAAGCCGGTTACATATATCTGCTACCTATGTATTTATTTGTTTTATAAGGCTTCATAGCTTTTTAACGGTCTCTAGCTTAATTTGCTTTTGAGTTTGAAGCTATTGGGACTCTGCTTTTGGCATCCCTTGTAAACTTTATAAGAGCCCTTGGGGCCTCACTCTGAGGGGATTTGGACGCAAAGTCTGCGAGCAAAGGTCCCTCGGGATTTGTACTATGCAATGATTAATGAAAAATAAATACCAAAAGAGGTGCCAAACTTTGCGGCCAATATCTCTGGGCGCTGAACTACGTTGGGCCAAGTCGACTCTCACTCTCTCTCTCTCTCTCTCTCTCTTTCTTAATTGAAATTCATTAATTTTGAAGTATCTGTTTGTGTGTTGCTATTGATTTTCGGGTTTGGAGTGTCCAAGCCGGTTACATATATCTGCTACCTACGTATTTATTTGTTTTATAAGGCTTCATAGCTTTTTAACGGTCGCTAGCTTAATATAAATAAAACTCATCGCCATATTTTATCTCCATAGCTTCCTCTGTGTTCTCTACGCTTTTTGCACAGTGGGTCACCTTGCTCAATGTGTGTGTGGTCATTGTAGACAATCTCAAGCACCGTGTCAACGTGTGCGGGATTTGGGCAGGCGCTCTTGTCTATAGAAGGGTTTTGCAGTTTCACGACGGATAGTCTGTGCATCTATAAGCTAAGCAAAGCGATGGATTCTTCATCGGTGGATGCTATGTCCCTCATTAAGGAATGCTTACAAGAGGATTTTGAGGATGCTTGTAGGATCTGAGAGGGTCCGAAACCTGAGAAAGGGGTCCTCATTTCCGTTCAACAACTGATGGATCTCGTCGCCCAATAAATGCGGTTATATTTTTCTTTCATGGCAAAATGGCTATGTCTCAGGATGTAGGACAATGGGTGGATTTCTTGGTTAAGCGTCAAGCGGTTTGAGGAGTCTACTTCGGGGCCCGAGGTTTCTATGAGGTTTTGTTAACACAGAGTGAGGCTAGGGATGCCTTGCTTGAAATGTCACCGTCATGGGATCTTACCAAGGATTATCAAAGTCTCATTCGACATAAATGTCGAGTTTGGGTGGAGTTGGTGGATTTTCTCCGCACATGGCGTCACTTTCTTCCGCCTACTGGCTGCGCATTTGGGTAAAGTGGTTTGCCCTCTCAGGTTAGATGCAAATACTAACATATTCTACATGTTGTGGGATATAGACATCCCTACGCCAGCAGGTATACCGATTAACTCAGGCAGGCACCCTGCACGACGCTCCTCGTCTACTTCCGCTCTTTGTTCTATTGAGCCGATGCTTTGCTCTGGTCTTTCAGATCACACTCTTCATGTCCCAGCTGTGGCTTCTCCATTGTGTGCTCCTCTCTCTACTCCTCCCATCTTCACTCCTACCACAATGACCATCTCCCATATCCCGTGTGCAGTTATCTCTTCCTCTATACCTATTTCAGCTACGCCCTCTCCACCTGTCTCAGCTACTCCTACTATGCATCCTACCAGTTCAGCAACTGTGCCACTTGCAAGCCCTATCCTACCAGACACCATCGTAGGATCTTCAGTAGTGGTGGACTCTACTCCCTCTTTGGCTATTTGAGGAGATACTGCAGGAGTCTAGACATGCTATTGCTATCATTGAGTTCGGAGCAAAGCGGTTGGCTGCTACTCACCAACGCCACATATGCAATTATGGAAGGGTCTTTGTGTGTCGTAGAGAGTGCGATCGTGGATAGAGATGCTACTATTTTTGCTTTGTGACACACATTGAAAGAGAAGTCTCAAATCATTGCGACCTTTGAGTTCAGGTGCAAGTATTTTGTGAGATGCTACTACACGGAGATATGGGGATTCAGGTTCCAGTGGATATGGGGTATGGATGGACGGGGCCGGGGACACAGATACAGACTCCTGTTGGGTATGCACAACCAGGTCCTTCTACACGGTTCATGGGACCCTCTACACAGACTCGTGTACGATATGCTCAGCCTTAGTAGTTCCCAGACTATGTAGTATGCTCAGGGGTTTCAGCAGCCCACCCCCATGCCACAGATGCACCAGACATAGAGACTTCCTTGCGATGGTTTTGCTGGTGCACACCGCCATGGCTGTGTCAGTAGGTGGCCGTGGTACACTTAAGGACATGTGCTTCCATCCACGGAGCAGCAGGTGGCGCTCCCTTCACAAAGAGCTAGTTTTTTGAGAGCAGAGTCCAACAGCCTTTAGTCCAACATCGGACTCCCATCATCGATTTGATGGCTCCCCCTCCGGAGGCTGACACTTCCGATGCAGCAATGGTGACCACTCTTTCTCTTGGGTAACAAGATCAAGAAGCTCTGCTCAACATCTCTTCTACATATGCATTGCCTTCTTTTCAGCTATTTCAGTACCCTAGTGGTTTCTTTTTGCTGTTTCAGTGTTTCTCTCATCGCGACGGTGAGTGGTCTTGTGGAGGGCAACGTGTAGTAGGGCTACAGTGTCACTGGTACGGGACAAACAATTAGTTACAGTTGGGATGGAGTTCACACTGGACGGACTATGGCCTCTGGCACTGACACGTGGCGAGGATACGGGCAACACGGGGCCAGATTATCACCACCACAGTTTGGAGATAGACTTAGCTGGATTGGATATTTTGTGAGCCGTTGGTGGCTCTTTATGGTTGTATATATCGGTAGTTGTTTCTAGTCTTGAGGATCATCTACTTTGTATGTTCGAGCATATTGAGTCTTGAGTCTTGAGTTCATGCACAACACGTCTGCACCGTCCCTACACATTGGAGCCGCGACACCCCCATTGTACCCTTGAGTTTGGGCTTGGAGATGAGTGTGCTGCCAAGCGAGAGTCTGTATGGTTCTTTGAGTTTGTCGAGTTCCACTGAGTTCTGGGTCTATTGTGCTTTGAGTCGTCATTCCATTTTAATGTGGTGTCTTTCTGTTGGAGTGAGGATTCTTGCATAGTGCACTGAAGAGCACCCAATGTAGAGAGAGTACGACACACTTTTCCCGCTACGACATTTGTGGCAAATCTCTATATTTGGAACAACACCTGCACCTTGTGCAAACATTGCAGCATTCACCTCGGGCACATTTTCATCCAAAGTAAACATTCTATCCACTTTCATTCCTTGCGCAACCAGCCTTCTATTCTTCTTATGCTCTTAGACAAAGAGATCGTCGGAGTTAAATGTGACTTGCAAACGTTGCTCAACAGATTCCAAATTCTTTGTGATGTTAGGTACAGGCAGTACATCAGCCAGGTACTTAACTTCACCATCTGTCATAGACAATGGTACATTTCTTGTATGCGTAATGGGATGTGCAGTATCTTCCCCAGTCTCTACATAACCAGGACTTTGTAAAGTTTGCATTTCCTTAAACCATTCACCATGACCGGTCATGTGATTCGATGCACCAGAATCCACATACCAAACATTATCTTAGGATTTTTCCACATTTGCAGACATAGTATTCAGCATGTGCTACACCACAAATAGCCTCTCAGGCTCATCTCCATTCCTACAAGTGGTTGCATAATTGTTTTGCTGTCTCTTGTCTGGATAGTCACGTTCAAAGTGACCATGTCTTCCACAACCCCAAGATACTACATTTCCGTGTTGAAATGTATTATTGCGTTGAGCATTTCCACGACCTCTTGGAGTCCCCCTGCCTTGAAAGTTTCGTTGACCACCTTTGTTCCGACCTTGATTGTTGTGCCATTGTTGTTGTTGGTGATTGCCTCTTCCTCAGCCTCGTCCACGACCTGTACCACGTCCTCTACCTCTTCCTTTGTTGTTATAAAGGACCTTTTTAGAATTGTTTCCACCCTACGTAGAGGAGTCTTCCTCGAGTTCCTTCTCTTTCACAATCAATAAGGACACAAAATCTGTGAATGAGGGGATGTTCTCTGGAAGATGGATGGCAGTTTTGAAGTATTTGTGTTGTGGACCCAAACCTCGCAGATATACTTCTACTATGTCATTGTCATCGACCGTTACACCAATCGATGCAATGGATAGGTTTTTCTTCTGCAGAGTCTTCAACTCAGTCTTCAACTACAGCTTCCTTGCCTTTGTGTTGGACATATTCAATGATAGTAAAGTGTCCCAAGCCTCCTTAGGAGTATGAGCATCTTGTATATGCCTAATCGTAGTGTCTTGGACACTCACAGAAAGCCGGTACATGACCTTCCAAGCTCCTTGTTTTCAATCTTTAAACGTCTTTCTTTACGTAGCACTCGTACCTTCCTCCGGTAACGGTGTTGTTGTCCCAATAACCTTTGCCCATAAGGAAATTGGTCATTCTGAACTTCCAAGCATGGAAGTTGTTCTTGTGTAGCTTCTCACTGACAATCTGGTTAAACCCATGATTGTTGGACGACATGTTTCCAACACTTCACAAAGTCTTTGAGCAGCTTGCTAAAAATAGTTAGTTACCGTCTGTAACCACAATCTACATACATATATCTGTTTCACAGTGCCAAACAGTATCTTTGCACACTGCTTCCAAACTGAGACTTTTTGCACAACCAATATGCAGATTTGTAGAATCCCAAACTTTAGCGTTTTTGCATGTGAATGTACACTAACTCCAAAACGGGGGTCGAAATGCGCTCGGAATGGAATTCTGGCTACACAATCTCAATCCAAAGAACAACCTCCAAAAGAAATCACCTCAAGCAGAGATCGTTGACAATGGCTCTCGAGAATATCGAAGCCGCTTCCTAGGCTGCTCTTGCTTGCTGCTCCAAGCTCCTCAGAGACAACCTGACTTTGATACCATGTCAAGAGATTGAGAAGGAGAGAGCTTGAGCTCTTGCAAGCACATACCACACAAAGATAGAGGCAAAAGACTATACTTCTTCTTCTTCATTAACTCAAGATAAGAGTTCTACAAACATAAGGGAAAGTACAACCTAAAAAGGGAACTAGTACAACGGTCTAGTGTAAACCGCTAGTGAGTGAGGTGAGTAGATAAGTGTGTCATCACTCCGGTAGGTAGACTAGCTCGGTGTAGTACAATTGTAGTATTATTGACGAAGGTATGCATATCCACCAAGGCGGGCGAGTGATGATGACTGTCGGTGGTAGTCATCTAGGAGTCGTATGTATTGAGCTTAACAGCTCAACACCCTTGCTATTGCATCTTGAGGCCCTCATTTCCGCTGGTCGTTTTGGGTATCATCTTTGGGTAGCTTGATGGCCATATTCCTGGATCTCACTTCGTTTCGTCCCTGGTTGTGCTTATTGCAAGGCTGTCACCTTGCATTTGTCTTGGCATGGTTGCCAATTTCCTTAAAAGTAATTCCCTCCGATTGGAGAGCATTTATTGGAGTAAAGCATTCTCTCTCACTTTCGTTCAGCTCTCTGCTTGACAAGCATACTTTCTTTCGCAAAAAGGGGTATCCCAAGTTGATCAAGTGGTGGATTACATAGGGCAGGTCCTATCCTTTCCTACTGCCGCTCTTCGTTATGAGCTGGGATCTCATTATTGACATTTGAGGCAACATATTTAGCATTTTCTTGATGGTGTTTCCCCAATGTCTCCATTCCTTGCGGACTCTTGGCTTTCGGATTGGAATCTCGCCCATACTAGGTTGGACTGTGTATCAGTAGGATCAGTTTATGCTTTGCTGAGTCTTATGTATGGATTGTGTCTCACGAAAATCAGTTGTGGTCACTCTCCAAGTCTCAGCTGTGCTGGCAAATAACGCTATCTTGCATTTGGAAGAATCATCTACCTCTTAGAGCGCATTTTCTTATGGCGATGTATGGTGGGTGCTTTACTGGTTTGTGCTTTGTTGCATATGCGGCGCATTACCTCCTCTCATTGTGTCTGATGGCATGGGGTTGATGAGATTGTGACGCATTTGCTTTGGGATTGTGGCTGCTCCAAGTCTTTCATCAAGCAAGTGTCCTTTGATCTATGCCTTCGTTTCCCCTTTGGAATCTTTCACAGACGGTTATGGAGTCCTCCAGGTGCCATAGTCTGTGTTTGAGGTCTTCTTCAATTGGGTCAGATTTAGGGTTATGTGGACCATATGGCACCAACGTAACTCTCAAATGTTCCATGCGATGTAAATTGACTCTTTCCCTTCAAATTTGCTCTTAGACAAGCACTTCACTTTGGTCATGATGTGGGAGAAATCTCTCTTGAAGATTATAGGAAATTTTTGTCCCCAGGAAAAAGATCTTTCTATTAGCTAATAAAGGTGTCCAACGGGCTATAAACTGCTGTGACAAGAGGGGGCTACATCAGCATGAGGGGAAACTCTTTCAATGGGAAAATGAGATGTACAATGACGGCTAAATCAAGAGATGGGAGGAGGAAACAACCACTCAGGTGGCGGATAGTGCCATCTAGGAGCCGCATGGACCATGGTGTAGTAGAAAGGCCCTGCACGTCATAGTCGTAGGAATGCCTCATGACGATCCTACATAAGGTTGGAGCTGCCTTGAAGCCTCTGGACTCCTCGAAGTGTATGGATCAACTCCAGCTAGATATCTCGTACAATCGCCACCGATGGAATGGGGCGAGCCTTGAAGATGCGAAAGCAACGGGCTCTCCAAATGAACCAAACAGTGAGAGTGGAGAGGAGCTCTTGCTCCCAACAAAGCTCTTTATCACTGCTCCACTCCTTAGGCTTAAGCTCTATGACAGGCTGGAGTGTAGGCCGGCCCTCCTGTATCACAATCATCTTGCTAGCTGAAGACAGTTCAAAACGAAGTGTTGAGCCCGTTAGGGTGGACTAGGCAGAAACACCTTAAGTGTATTGCCTAGCTGACACGACAAGGCTGGTAGCATCCATAAAATCCGAAGCCAAATCTGTTGTGCCATGGGGTAGTCCCACAGACAATGTGAAGCCAAACCTGCTACGCCATGGTGGAGTACTATAGACAATGCCTCTATGACTCAAGTGGGTGGGCACAAGCGGTACAGCCCGCCGGATGGCCACTGTAGACCAACCAACTCCCAATTGCGGTAAGTTCGATGGGCAACTAGCCACTGAAACATGGTGACTCTCCTCGGTTGTCTGTTGTCCAACAAGCGCTCCCAAAAGTCTTTCAGGAGCTCAGCTGTGAGGCCCTCCACTCCCTAGGGTCCCACTGCAGCCGCAAGAGACGAGGGCAACTCTTCTAAGCCCAAAGCCTCCAATGTCCAATCTCAAGATCGGATGGGTCAGAATCAAGCACACAAGTCCTCCCTCTGATGCCCACAACTCAAATCTGCTGGAAACAACACTCTTCTACCTCTGGTGCCTCAATAGTAACCCTATGGAGGCGACCCTCTCGTTGAACATCAAAGAGCATGCAATGGCTTGAAAGTTGAGCCTAAGGAAGCCCTAACTACGATGAGGACCTAAAGGTGAGTGAAGGCCCCCATCCAGCTGGCTGCCACTGGCTCGATAGGTGTGTGCCACTCTGTTGGTAGAGCCTCGACGATGTCTTGACATGCTCTGTAACCCCCCTCATGATCCACAGCTAGGTGCTCTGAATCTCCTTAGGGTGTGAAACTGCAACTAGTCTCCCAGGGTGCCAGCTGGACCCTCTGCCATGGGACCCCATGAGACATGAGGTCTACTGCCAACCATGTGATCTGACTATGTACTGACCAAAGGGTTCCAAATAAGAGGCTGCCTCAAGCCCTCCTCAATGCATTTGGCCTGGTGCGCCTCAAGTCTCCCTCTCAGCTGCTCCCAAGACCGAAGCAAGCTCAATGCGAAACGGTCCTCCCATCTTTTTGTCAGGCCCACTGTGCACATCTCTGTTAAAATCCAACGAGTGGATGGGCTCCAAGGGCCATCTGTCTGTGGGACTGGGCCTCTAATTCGGTGCAACAAAAGCTCCTTTCAGCGCTCCTCACCTGGAAGCAGAGCTCTGACAACAAGCTTCCCAAGGAGGGCTCTTCTGTGCTATGCTGGATCAATGATACCCAACCCTTCCTGAGAGCAAGGTAGGGTGATGACCCACCAGCAGACTTTGGCCTTTGGCCTGAGCCGATTGTGTATCTCTCCGTGTCCATAGAAAGTTCTTGATCAGTCTCTCTAGTTGGCTGATGCAAGAACTCGAAAAAATCCAGCAGGAATTGATGTACCACACTGTGGCTAAGAGCACCTGGTTGGCCACAACAGCCTTGCCCGCAAGAGATAACTCATAGTTACTTGGAACGCGGAATGAGAACGGAGACGGGCCTCCTTGCGGAACGGGGGAACGGGAACGGATCCGGAACGGGAGGCTTAAAAAACACCCAAATAATACAGAGGGCAAGCCCAAGGGAGAGAGCTTGGGTCCTTGGGAGCTTGAGGGTAGAGCTTCAGAGCAAGGGAGAGGGAGATCCTTGAGGCTTGTTGGATTTGTGAAGGAAAGGGGTGAGGGGGGAGCAATTTATAAGGGGCCATGGCTGCCAGAAAACAAACACCTTCGAAATCTGCCTGTTTTTGACCGTTGAAGACTGCCAGATTTCGACTGTTGCTGCCGTTCCGGTCCGTTAAAGCTGTTCCACCCCGTTCCGGTCCGTTCCCGCTCTGCCGTTGCGGTACCATCCGGCTTGTCGGAACGCCCAGACGTTCCAGGACGTTCCCTGCACAAGAGACCAGTCGGGACGCCGTTCTGGCGATCCGGCGTTCCAGTCCCTAGGAGGGGCATTCCCTGGTAACTATGAGATAACTGTGCCGAGCTCCAATGCAACAACTTCCTCTTGATGGTTAGGAGGAGGGGAGGAGTTGCTGCTCTGGTGACAAGTCAAAGCCAACTTGGCAGCCCCAACTGGCGTCCCGGGAGGGATCCAACTGAAACCCTCTCTAGGTGACCATTTAGGCGTGGGAGCATCACCAACCCACAAAGCCATTGTCCTTCGCCAATTGATCAATGCTTCCAAGGCATAGGAGAACACCTTAAGTGACTACTTGTGCGAATTGGCCTCACAGCCCTCCAAAAACATGCTTGAATTATCAGCAAACTCAACGTCCAAAAGCTCCTCTCCCCGAATGGGTAACTATAAGCCATGCAAACCAACCTTCTGTGAAGCCAAAAATCTGCTCATTGCCTCTGCATATAACAGAACTAGGAAAAGGGCAAGATGTCAACCCCACTGTACTGAGCGCGTAAGCATGAATCGCCCAGCTCCCCTCGACCTCGTGCTAGCAATAGCTGACTGTGAGCACATCTGTAGAGAGAAGACACTCCTTTGATCCATACATCTGAAAACCCATCCTATGCATAGTGCCCTCAAGGAAGTCCTAGTCAACCGTGTTGTAGGCCTTCTCAAAGTCGAGAAGGAGCACCACAAGATCCTTTCCTCACAGGCACGCGAGGGAAGTCGCCTCCCAGAAAGTGAAGATGTTGTCAAGGATACTGCGCTCCTTGACAAAGCCTGTCTGAGTGTCATATATGATGCTCTCAAGTAGTGGCTGAATTCTCGAACTTTTCAGAGCCTTGGCAAGGATTTTGTAGGCTGAGTTGAGAATGGTGATGGGTGGCCACTGCCGAATCTCATATGGGGATCCCCCTTCCTTGGGGATGAGGTAGATCAAACCCTCGCTCATGCTATCAGGCATCTCCTTAGTGCGCAAAATGTGCTCGTATGCACTACATAGGTCGTATCCTAGCACCTCTCGGCCCTCCAAGAAAAAGTTGGGAGTCAGACCATCCTCTCTTGGGCAACTACCACGAGAGAGTGCTTCGAGAGCCGCCTCTTGAAGCTCCTCTTGGGGCGCTCAGGCATTTGGCTCATCTCCTTAGTGACGAGGCAAGGCATCTGTGCCCACACCTGCTCTTTGCATGCATCTGGCTAAGACCAGCTCATGGCAACCGCTGTTGCCCATATGTCCTCAGACTCTGTGGCAACGGACCCATCCGGTCTCCTCAACTGGCGAACACTGGTATGTGCATGGCGGGGACCCACCATCTCAAAAAACTCTCCAATAACTCTCGCCCACGTGGGTCCATTGAGATGCTTGACGGTGGTAGGCAAATTTATGGCACCGTTTCTCAATGGTAATACATCCAGTCAGGCCTGGGAGCATCACCAACCCAAAAAGAAATTGTCTTGTGCTAGTTGTTCAATGCTCCCGATGCACAACAAAAAATCTCCAAAGCCTGCTCACACTTGTGCAAGTTGGCCTCACAACTTTGCAAAAACATGCCCGAGTCATAAGAAAACTCAGCTTCCAGAATGTCCTCCCCGAATCGGTTATTGTAGGCCATGAAAACCTACCTCTTGCAAGGCGAGAAACCTGCTTATCGCCTATGCGTAGAAAAGAAACAAGAATGAGGCAAGAGGGCAGCCCTTCCGTATTGAACGTGTAAGCATGAAGTATTCCCCTTGCCCTCCTGCTGGCAACATCTGACTGTGAGCACACGTGTAAAGAGAAGACACCCCTCTGATCCATGCATCTAAAAAACGGCCCTCCAAGAAGTCCTAGTGAACTCCATCATAGGCCTTCTCAAAGTCGAGAAGGAGCACCACAAGGTCCTCTCCTCGCAAGCGGGTGAGGGCAATCGCCCTTCAAGCGTGAAGATGTTGTCAAGGATACTATGCTCTTTGACAAAACATGTCCGAGTCTCATGTATGATGCTCTCAAGTAGTGGTTGAATTCTCAAACTCAGAGCCTTTGCAAGAACTTTGTAGGCTGAGTTGAGAATGGTGATGGGTCGCCACTGCTGAATCTCCTCAGGCGGTAGATCAAATCCTCGCTCATGCTGTGAGGCATCTCCCTAGTGTGCAAAATGTGTTGGTATGCACTACATAGGTCCTGTCCAAGCACCTCCGAGTACTCTTAAGAAAAAGCTGGGAGTCAAACCATCTTCTCTTGGGCAACTACCACTAGGGAGTGCTTTGAGAGCCTCCTAAAGCTCTTCTTGCAAGAGAGGTCTCTCAAGCATCTGTCGCGTCTCCTTAGAGGAGTCAAGACATTTGTGCCCACACCTGCTCTTTGCATGCATCCTTGCGCTCTGAGTGTGGCTCAGCTAAGAGAAGCTCTTGGTAAAAGTCGGTAGCTTCTGCCCGTATGTCCTCAGGCTCTATGGAAACTGTTCCATCGTGTCTCCTCAACTGGCAAACACTGGTTGTGCATGGCGGGGACCCACCATCTCAAAAAACTCTTCAGTAACTTTGTCGCCCACCTGAGTCCACTGAGATGCCTGACGGTGGTAAGCAAACTCATGGCGCCGTTCCTCAATGGTGATCAGCTCGTGTCGTGCCTGCTGCATCTGGTGCTCCATCCAGGGGCTACCTAGGTGTCACTCCTGCATCCTCTGTAAGGAGGCAATGCCCCGACGTAGCCGGTTCTTCTCCTCCGGAGTCGCAGCCAATCGCGCTGTCGACTCTTGGAGAAAGAAGCGACTAAGCTCCCTGAGGCCATTGTTCGCTCTAGCAGTAATGTCCCTCTGCATGTCGAGACTCTCGGTCCAAAGTGCAGCAACCTGATTGCAAAATCCTCTCAGCAAAATCCTTTCAGCAGATCCGAGTTGTGGGCATCCGTGGGAGGACTTGTGTGATAGACCCAGACCAATCAGCTCTTGAGGTAGGATGCTGACGGTTATGGGCTTGGGAAAGTTGCTTCTTGGTGTGCGAGTGCAGTGGGATCTGGGGGAGTGGTTTTGGCTTAACAATCGTTAGTGAAATGTACATAATTGTCGCGTAGTGCAGTGATTATGAGTCCTAATGCTTGCTCATCCTTGGCCTGGTTTTGTGCGCTCGTAGTCTGTGCTTGTACTTGCTCGATGAAGGGTCACTAATTGTGGCTTGACTCTTCCACATAATTCCTTTTTCATCAAATAACCTTTCAACTTAGTCTGCTAGGTCTGAAAACCCTCACCGTTAAATCTTTTAAGCCCCTTCTCTGCCATTGGGCCTTGAAGCGGTCTTAGCACTTGGATTTTTAATGCCAAGGCTAGTGTCTAAACTCCTCACAATTACACAAGATCAATAGACATGCTTTTCACAAGATGTTCTTGTGCTTGGTTGCAATTTTTTATTATTATTGATTTTAAAGGGGAGAAAGGGATAGAAAATTTGTCTTTAATTACTTCTATGTGAAGGGTGAAATGCAAATGAGAGCTTATAACTATTGCTAATCAACCACTAGCTTTCCTGCTAGCCAAGAGAGTAGTGGCTGAAGGGGAGGAACCCAAAAATATGGTACTTTAGTAAGAGAAATACTTATCTTGATGTGGTAGCCAAGTGGACACCGAGGCCAACCTATCACTTCCCACCACAATCCAGATATGTGTAGCTGTCTCTCAAAGATACTTCTTAGTAGTTATGGATGAGATGTGTCTGCTGTATATATATTCGTTCTTGTGTGGTTCAGCGGTAGGAATCTTTGGTCTAGAGCCGGGTCATTGTCACAACACTTCCCTTGCACTGTTTGAGGCTCCATATTGTACCTTGTGAGCACTTGGTCTGGAGCTGTGTGTGCTGCTAGCCAGTCTGTAGCTGCTACATTGAGAGTAGCTGCACTCATGCTGAGTTTGGGGTCTATCTTGCTGTATACACTCTTATTCATCTTCTTGTTGTATATCATTGAATTATGCCATCATGTCTTTTGGTTGTATTGATGTGTGCCATGGAGTAAGATTTTTGTGTATACTACACTGAGGAGCGCCTATATTGGAGAGCATGACATAGTTTTCCTGCTACGTACCTCATGCATTAAGTAGAGTGCATGAGCTTCCTTGAACAAAGAAAACGTTGGCCACATGTGTCTGTTTACCCATGACCTTCGATGTCAAAGTCTGCATAAGTATATCAAAAGGTGTGAATGTGAATAGTAAATTTATACAAAGAGAAAGTCCAGGTGTTAAGCATGTGGAATCACCATAGAGTAGGCTTTGTTTAGCATGTTTTCAGAAAGTGTCTCTCTCACAGATATCTAAAACGTTTCATAAATAAGTTGTATTTTGTGTTTTAATAAAGTAGGAATCATAGTTAGTTGGGCGATGACATGAAATCTCATAATATCTCTCATATTTTTTTCTTTATATCACCATTTGGATTTTAATTTATGGATCATTGTGGCTCAAAAACGTCCCACTCAAGCAAAAAGGATTCAAGCTAAGACAAGAGAACCTAACACTATAAAGTCTCGCCTAACTTGTTGATTGCCTGCATTCCTCCTCAATGAACATGAAAGGCTTCTTGTATGTGCATGTTTACACACCTCACGCTGTAAATGCAAATAAACATGTTGAGCTCCATTTTAGTCTAAACAGATGGACACTTTCCAATCCTTATGTGCTGAGTACATGTGTGAAGTGCTCTTAGCCTAGGGGTTATGAGCAGGTTTATGTACGTGAATGAATTTGAGTGTTTTTTGAGCCTAGAGTATTTTCAGTGCTGCAAACTTTCAGGTAAAAGTTCAAAAGGTCAGAGCCAAAAGGTTCAGCAGCAGGTGTTGCAGGTAATACAGTCATATCTGCTGCCTATTTCTTTATACAATTCGGGCACGGACTCTAGGGAATCTGAATCATAAACCTTCCTATGCAATTTGATCATAGAAATTCCGCATGGGTGGATTCAACACAATAGTTGCAACTTCAATTGCTGAAGAGGGCTTAGACATTATGGAGGTTGACCTTGTGATCTGCTTTGATGCAAATGTATCCCCTCTTCGGATGATACAACGTATGGGAAGAACAGGGAGGAACCGTGATGGCCGAGTGAATATCCTTAATCACTGGAACAATTATATCATTCATAAATGCATGTTATGGTTGTACTCACAGGTAATAAGAGTTCTCCTTAACCTGTATTCCTACTTATTCTAGCGAGTGAAGGAGCAGAGTTTCAAGGATACCTCAAAAAGCAAGCCAAAAACAAAGTTCTTGGCAAGCACATGCATAATGGTGGTTTACACAGCTTCAATTTTCATACAAGTCCACGCATGGTAAGAGATTCAATGGCCATGTGCAGCTTAGTTTTCCCTGATCGTAAAATAGAAATGGTGTTTATGATGTATATCTTTACAAAATGTTTTGCAAATCATAATAACTCAAATGTGCTAGAGGTATAGGTGACATTCATCATTTTCTCTCAAATATTTGTGGCTTTAAAATAAGCATAGCAGTATAATCTGTACTTGCACTATAGGTGACAATAGCCACGACAATTCTACACATAATCTCAAAGTTTCTCCAAGCTGCATGGACACCGGTAGAACAGAGGGATTTTTAAGGAGAAAATTGGTTAGGAAAAGAAGCTTAAGAACGTAAAAGGAAGTCTATCAAGTAGCTACTATACTACATGACTATGGGATAGACAGCTCTCAAGGCTCTTTCCATAGTCTCAACATGTATAATTGCAAACAAAAGAAAGATCCCCTCATATCTAGCATGCCATGTGGGCTCCTAGCCTCTTGCTCAAGCTCTACCTAAGAACCTTGTTCTTGGGATTACACCGCTGAGGAGGCTCGTTGCTGCTCCTGCGCGCTCCCCTCCCCCCCCGCCTGCTCCTGCTCCTGCTCCCCCTCGCCATAGCCCCCCTTCGCCTTTGCCCTCGTGCTGCCCCCTTGCGCGCTGCCCCCTACCTGCGCACTGTCTGTCCTCGAGCGCTGCTGAGCTTGCACCCAGCCTGCGCGCAGCCCAACCAGAGTGCAGCCCCGCCCGCTGCCCCCCTCTTGCTCACTGCCCGCTGCCCTCGCCTTTCCAGCCCCCTATCCTCACGCCCCCCCCCCCCCCCCCCCCCCCCCCCCCCCCCCCCCCCCCCCCCCCCCCCCCCCCCCCCCCCCCCCCCCCCCCCCCCCTCCGAAGGCCTCGCTTGAATTGCTTGGCAGTGGATTCTCAGTTGGATTCTTCTTACCGAGCTCTCAAGCGTTAGCCTTCTCGTCCGCCCTTCTCCTTCAGAGCAACAGACACTAATGAAGGCTCATGCTCCACCTTAGAGGGACTCCTCCGAAGCCCCCTCGCCCGACTCCGCTGAGCCCACCATTCGACTTGCTCTTTCACCGACAGAGCAAGCGAGCCTAGCCGCAGAGGTAGAGCGTTTGCAGGCGACCTCGGTCATTTGCAAGATTCTCGGCACCCGACCCAGCAGAGGAGAGCTGCGTGACCTTCTCCAGGTCTGCCTTCTCGCAGAGGTGGGCAAGATCTTGGATATCCAGATTCTCGGACGGGGGTACTATCGAATTCGAGACCTCCGAGATGTCTGCCAAGGTCATAGCTATGAGTCCACTGGCCATCCGAGCATCACGCGCCCACTTTCGACAGTGGCATCATGGTTTTGACCCGTCTTTGGATGTGCTAGTAGAGGAGGCAGACATCCCCATCTCAGTCTGCTTTGCGGGTTTACGGAGTAAGTACCTACCACTTCTCTCCAGGATTGGCTCCGTCATCGAGACTGTCCTGGAGACACCTCATACGGCAGCATCAGTAGCTGCCAAGGCGGCTGGCATCCCCTCAGTTCGAGTTTTGGTCAAAGATACCCACACGCTCCGAAAGGTCATCCTTCTACCTCGGGTGAGTGGGGGTTGGTTTAGCCAGAGTGTGGAGTACTCGGGTCTCCCGAACCAGTGCTTCATTTGCAGACAGATGGGCCACCTAGCGAAGGCCTGTCCACGGAGGAGGCCACGACCTGCACCTTAGCCTCAGCCCCAGCCTGCCAAGGCTGGGCCGCAGCCACAGCCTGCGGCACAGAGCACAAATTCAGAGTCACCCTCCGAGCTTGGGGCTCCAGCGGAGGAGGGGTGGCACCAGGCCCGTGGCCGTCGACGCCAGGGGCCACAACGACAGCCTAGCACTCAGAGTGGCCCTCAAGTGCCTACTCAGCAGCAGTGGGTTCCCACGGAGAACCGCTTTGGTCCTCTTGAGCAGGAGGAGCCCCCTACGCCAGCCTCCACCTCCGCTTCACCCTCGCCAGCCGCCCCCCCTTCAGAGTTCCCCTCCTCCTCCTCATCCCCCCCCCCCCCCCCCCCCTCGTCATGTGCTCGACTCCCCCCCGCCTCGCCTCTCTACCTCTTTCGCCCCACCCCGCTTTTCCTCCCCTCCGCCCTCCCCCAGCTCCCTCTCCCCCCCTTCTGCTCCAATTCCACAGTCGACTCAGGAGGTTGGTCCCTCGCCGACGGCTAGGAGATCTCTGGGCAGTGCCTTTGCCACGAGTCGCCTGGCGAGAGAAGGTCAACCCTTCTTGCGGCCCCCTCTGCAGATTCAGACATCTTCCCTTGCAGCTATCCCTCGTGGTCTGACGAGCATTGACCTCCGACGCCGTTGGTATTTCTTCGACTACGGGTTCACTCGCTTTCTCGGCGATTCCGCAGTCGACCATGAGGCAGCCTGCTTCAGGGTCCATGCTTTGTTCCTCGCCGCTAGGGGGACAGAGGCCTTGGACTCGGCAGTTGGTTTCTGCTTCCCCCTCTGTGGTAGGACTGAGACAGAGTGGTCCCTCGACTCAGTGATGGGATGGCTGCATACACAGGTTCTCAAGTTCTCTCACCACATGGGAGAACTTGGAGTTACAGATTTGCTGCACACTTTGTGGCCACTGGCCAAGTTTGCGGTGACACCCCAAGACTCAGCAGGATGTAGGCACATTGTGGTGTACTTTTTTGCTGATACGCAGTGTTTGCCTTGCTATGTATACATTCATGAGGACTCCTGGACAGAGGAGGTTGCTTTACGCACGGCTCGCTCTGCTTAGGCTTGGGCTAGGCACTCACTACAGTCTCGCCTATCTAGAGGACGCTCGGATGCGGATTACTCCCCATCCAAGCAAGCCTCGAAGATAGCCCGTCTTGCTACTGTGGCACCATCTGTTCTCTCTCGCTCCCCATGAGGATCGTCTTGTGGAACGTGCAGGGACTAGGTGGGCCCGAGTTTCCGCGACAGCGGGGCCGATTGCGTCAGGAGCTTCAGCATTGCCTTGTGGGAGGAGAGATTGATCTCCTTATGCTACAGGAGCACCATCAGTTTGAGAGCCGCATTCGGCGATGTGGTCAGATTTTGCGTGGACGATATGATACCTTTTGGTCAGCTGCTTTTGGACGTTGAGGCATCCAGGGTGGGGTATGTATGACTATTGCGGACTCATTGCAGCAGGGCATTGTGGGCAGAGGGATTATTGTGCCCGGTAGGGCTCAATGGATTACTATGTAGGTTCAGGGTGGCCTTGTGGGCTTCCTGAACATCTATGCGCCCAATGTGGCGAGTGCTTGTGCAGAGTTTTGGTCACAGATTGTTGATTCTTTTCCACAGGTTGACCTTTGGTGTTTCGGAGGGGACTTCAACATGTTGGAGGACCCGTCCGACAGGATTGGAGGCAGCCATGCTACTGTGCATGGAGTCGGTTAGCAGCCTGGGAGAGGTTGTGTATGATTTTGAGGGTCTCGGATACATGGCAGCACTCTGGCTTTGTGAGGCCTCCAGAGAGTCTTGCCTTCTCTAGGTCGGACCGCACAGTGGGAGGAGTGAATCTATCGCGGATAGATCACTTCTACACTAGTGACCACTTCAGTGACTTGGGGGGGTCAGTGGGCATCCTGGCAGGGACATCCTTCTCAAACCATGCACCAGTGATCCTCACAGTGGCAGACAGGCAGAGGAGTGGGAGCACGACGCTTCGCATCCCGGAGCGGGTGTTGTTGGACTCACCACTCAGAGAGAGGGTAGAGGCTCTTTGGACAGAGAGCATGGACAGCCATGCTCTACCTGTAGACAGAGTGGCCTTAGACCTGGGTCAGCTTAGCCACTTTTTTCTCGAGGAGTCTCCGGCTCGACGGACTGCAGCGAGAGAGGAGCAGCGTCGCAGACGAGGCATTGCCTAACTACAGAGGATGTAGGAGGAGCATCCAGACATTCCATGGTTGGAGGAGCAGTTACAGCAGGCTCGACAGGAGCTTGCTTGCACAGAGGAGAGGCGTCATGAGTTTGCCTTTCATCGACAGGCATCTCAGTGGACTCAGGTGGGAGACAGAGTGACAGATGTTTTTTTTGAGACAGTGGGACCTCGGCACTCGCCTGCCAAGGTCAATCAATTGAGGAGACCCGATGGGTCAGTTGTTTGTGAGCCCGAGGATATGCGTGCAGTTGCTATTGACTTTTACCGTGAGTTAATGTCGGCTGAGCCTCAGTCAGAGAGGAAGGATGCATGCAGGGAGCAGGTTTGGGCACAGATGCCTTGTCTTGTGACTGAGGAGCTGCACACGGCTCTTAGGGCCCTCCCTCGTGGTAGCTGTCCATGTGAGGATGGGCTGACTCCCAGCTTCTTCTTGGAGTACTGGGACCTGTGTGGCCCAGATCTTTGTAGTGCCTTTCAGTACATTCTGCACACACGAGTGATGCCGGATAGCATGAGTGAGGGCCTGATTTACCTCATTCCAAAGGAGGGTGGCTCCTTGGATGAGATTCGACAGTGGCGCCCCATCACCATTTTCAACTCAACCTACAAAATTCTTGCCGAGGCTCTTAGTTTGAGGATTCAGCCACTCTTGGAGAGCCTTATACATGGGACTCAGACAGGTTTTCTCAAGGAACGCAGTATCCTTGACAACATCTTGACTTTCTGGGAGGCTTCTGCCCTGGCACGGCTCCGTGGGGAGGACCTTGTGATTCTTCTTCTCGATTTTGAGAAGGCATACGACAGAGTTTACTTGGACTTTCTAGAGGGCACTCTACGCAGGATGGGCTTCTTAGATGCTTGGATCAAAGGGGTGTCAGCTTTGTACAGACAGGCTTACAGTCAGGTGCTTTTGGCAGGAGGTAGAGGTGAGCGCTTCATGCTCACACGCTCGGTCAGACAGGGCCGTCCTCTTTTCCCCTTTCTCTTTCTGTTCTATGCGGAGGCGATGAGCAGATTTTTGGTGTCACAGCAGGTTGGCCTGAGGGGCTTAGCACTCCCCATACGGGGAGATGAGCTTCTGGACGCTAAGTTTGCCGACGACTCGGCCAATCTACACAGATGTGAGCAGGATTTGGAGACGTTCTGTTGTGCATCGGGCGCACTGATCAACTGGAGAAAGACAGCGGTTTTCTCGGGTGGCAGTGCTCCCTTGCCTGATTGGATGCCAGGAGAGGGTTTCAGGTGGATTCCTCCAGGGACTGCAGTTTGGTACTTGGGTTGTCACGTTGGTGTGGACATGTCCCTCGAGCAGCAGATTGCTCCTCTTCTCCTGTCCATCAGGGGAAAGCTGTTACATTGGAGCTCAACACGACTTTCGCTAGCTGGTAGAGTAGTAGTTGCCAACCAGGTGTTGTTGGCGACTATGTGGTACATCACTTCTTGCTGGATCTTCTCGAGTTCTTGTATCAGCCAGGTAGAGAGGCTGATCAGGAACTTTCTTTGGTCAGGACGTGACACTCAGATTGCCCGAGCCAAGGTGTCTTGGTCGGTCATCACACTTCCTTGTTCTTAGGGAGGGCTTGGGATCATTGATCCAGCACAACAGAGCAAAGCCCTTCTTGGGAAGTTCGTCGTCAGAGGACTTCTTCCAGGCGAGGAGCCCTGGAAGGAGTTCTTGCTGCAGAGGCTTCGTGCCAGGGTGCCTCAGTCAGGAGGCCCTTGGCAACCTTCGACCATATGGATCTTTACAGAGTTGCGCCGAGTTGGTCTGAGCAGGAGACTGAAGGACCGATTCGTTGTGAGTTTGCTTCGATCTTGGGAGCTCTTACGGCGTGGCCTAGAGCAGAGACAGCCGACTTGCACGGAATGGCGCCTACGACAGCCCCTCGTCTGGAACCCCATGGTTAGCACTCAGAGAGGCCACGTGGTTGGGAGTCGGCCTCATGTTTCTTGGGGTCCCATGGCAGCAGGTCCAACGCGCTCTCTAGGTGACTGGCTAGAGTTCACAGGTTTGTTAGAGGAGGTGCAGGGTGTCCAGCTCTACAGGGCATGCGAGGGGTGCAGACCATGTGTCAGGACATCTCATAGTCAGTTCCAGCTGAGTGGCTCACGCCTCTCGAGCTAGTAGCACCCCGGTGGATGGGAGCCTTCACACGACTGGAGGTTCTCATTTCAGTCAGGGCTTGCTCTGTCCCAGCCCTGTTCTTCGAGCTTCAGGGTGGGAGACGATTACAGTGAGTTGCAGTAGAGGCCCCGCAGGTAGCAGAGTGCTGTTTCCAGAGGATTCGAGTTGTGGGCATCTGTGGGAGGACCTGCGTCAAGGACCCTGACCCAGCAGCTCTTGAGACTGGACACTGGAGGCTATGGGCTTGGGAGTGTTGTCCACTAGCACGAGTACAGTGGGATCCTTGTGAGTGGCTATGGAGGGACCCCTTCTCTTCTGCAGACCGCCAAGGAGTCCCCTTCTTTCAGTACACTGTTCGGCTTGGACGTCATATACTTGCAGCACAGAGAGAGGCCCGCCCCGCTGCATCACGTCATTGGCAGGAGGAGGGCCTCACAGTCGAGTTCTTGGCAGCCTTTTGGCAGAGGCTGTGGGACTCCAGACAGCCGAGGCGCGTCACTTTGTTCTAGTGGCTGGTTGCACACAGAGCCACAGCCGTAGGGAGCTGGCTTGTGCATAGTGGTCTTTCGGTCGCATGTGCAGCCTGTGACCAGTTGGTGGAGAGTCAGCGTCACTGTCTTTGGGACTGTCCCTCGGCCCAGCAGGTGTGGCTACGAGTTCTTCGGCTGATGCTTGCCCTCTCCATGGCTCGATAGTACACTTGGGGGGCAGCGGCTTGGTCTACCCTCACGGGCCCGGCACTTCAGTTTGAGCTATCTTCCACCAGCAGGATGATAGTGATGCAGGGGGGCGACCTACACTCCAGCTTGCTACAGAGCTTACTCCACAGGAGTGGTGCAATGAGAGAGGAGTGTTCGGAGCTCGTCAGTGGCCTAGCTCTCTGGTTCATCTGGCGGGCCCACTGTTTCCGCATTTTTGAGGCTCGCCCTGTGCCACTAGCAGAGACTGTTCGTGACTTTTGGCTAGAGCTGATCCATACCCTCAGAGGACAGCTTGAGGGACTATAGGGCAGCTTCGACCGCATGAGGGAGCGCCGCGAGGCTTTCCTTTGACTCTGGCGCCTTGGACCTTTCTACACCATAGTCCAGGGGGTGCTCAGATGACACTACTGTCCACCTGTGTGGCTCTTCCCTCCTCCCATCTCTTGATTTAGCCTCATTGTATATATGCTGCTTTTTCATTGGGAGAGTCTCCCCATCATGCTTGTTGTAGCCCTCTCTTGCAGAGGTGGATGTAGCCCTATGGCAGTTTTCATTAACTAATAGAAGGATCTTTTTCTCGGAAAAAAAAAAGAACCCTGTTCTCAAATTACTCCCACCCTTGGAGAAGAGTTTTCATCCTTGGTAACAGAAGTGGAAAATCGTCTTTCAATCACATTGATGTTCTCTTCTCGACGTGTAGATCCTGCGAACAGTCTCATAAAATTGTCGGTACTAATCCTGTTAGGATTCTAGCATAGTCACAAGGGACGCGTCTCGCGGAGATGGGACGGGGCTCAAATGGATTTTTAGTGTACAAAAGAGACCAGGACGGCAAGTGGGGATGGGAAGCCCAAAATGGGCTTCCCCTTTGACTATGGTATCTAGGAAGAAAGGGAAAACTGGCTATGGAAGTCGATGAAGCATGTCCACCTAGCACACAGAGCCACATGTACGTGACATCCCCTCCTGCTTAAGTTGAGGTACGGGTACTGATCTGCATGGCCTCCCTTGTACGAGGCTAGCAAATCTAGGTAGTCGGTGAAAAATTCCTCATTTTGTTTGAGTGAGTTTCCATTTGTTTGAGTGAGATTGCCACGCAGATTGCACTGAGGGGCACCCACACTGTAGAGAGCATGACACATTATCCGCGCTACAGGTCTTCTCATTTTGGCGATCACGGTGGGACCTCAATTGAAGTCTCACTCTGTTGAGTAGCTGGTTTTCTTCGCTTCGCTTGTGCAGCTTGTTGGTCTGGTCCAGTTTCACCCTTGCCAGCTTAATCTAGCTGGTCTAGTCTCTCGCCTTGCTGGTCTGGTCCTCTCTCGCCTTGGTCCCGTTTCACCCTTGACAGCTTAATCTAGCTGGTCTAGTCTCTCGCCTTGCTGGTCTGGTCCTCTCTCACCTTGGTCCACCCAGTCCTCGTCCTGGTCTAGTCCTCCTCGTCCTGGTCTAGTCCTCCTCGTCCCTGGTCTAGTCCTTCCTCGTCCTGGTCCACGCCAAGTGGTCTAGTCACTCGCCCTGGTTTAGTAGAGTCTAGATCAATGTTCAGCCAAGTGAAGGTCGTCTTGCCCAAGTGAAGGTCTTCTTGCCCAAAGCTTGGTGGGGTTGGCGGTTACTGCATGACACATACAAGGAGGTCATTGGAGCGTCAGTGCACTACTGAGTCCTCTGAAGTACTACCACAGACGGCGTCAACCCTTGGTGACCAGTAGAAGCATATTAACCCCATCACCCATACCTACTCATACGGCTACCTCCATTCCTTCAACCGGTTCTACAACCTCCAGGTCACCTTCTCCGGTAAGGCTCTCCCCCATTTTGTTACAGCAAGCTAGTGACCAACAGACTCAGGAGCAAGAGGCCATGGAGGAGCTCACAAGTGTTCTTGCAAAGGCGAACATCAAATTCCCTACCTCTAAGGGTCTCTCCACAGAGGATGCAGACGACCATGCTCGGAGGTTTGTCTCTCTTTGCAGAGGTCATGGCCTCAACAGAGAAGACGCATACTTGGTGCTCTTCCCGTCCACCTTGGATGGTCTTGCAGATAAATGGTACAGTCAGTTTGTTGAAAACCACTTTACTACTTGGACCATGTTAAGACAGTAGTTCTGTGAAGCTTTCCGACCAGGGGATTATCAAGAGAAGATTCTAGATGAGTTGGCCAACCTGTTCCTCCAGCCCAAGGAGACATTTGCAGAGCTCATGACCAGAACAAAGTCCCTGGTCGCCAAGCTGCCTCACCAACCAGGGGAATTCATGGTGAAGAAGTGGGTAGAGAAGGCTCTGCCTAAGACTTCTCAACAAAAGCTCAAAGAAAGCCTCCGTTCTTAAGCCAATCTGGAAGACTTTTTTGCTACTGCTACTAGAATAGAGGGAGCAAGAATGCAGTTCACTGACTCTCCTCAGTTAGATACTGCCCCTGTACTCGTGGACAGTCCATCAGACCCCTTGACTTATTTACGAAGGGAACTGGAAGCCCTAAAGTTACAACGGGCCCTTCAAGAAGAGAGATCCTTCTCTCTCAGATAGGAGAAGCCTCCACATCAAGAGGCTTATGATCAACTTAAAAGAGAGTTAGAAGAGCTCAGGTCTCAGTAGGAGACTAAGGATATGGTGTGGTGTAGTTCATGCGGCTCTCCAGGACACCCTCCACAGGACTGTCCCCTTCGCTCTTATTGCCACTTCTATGAAAAATCGGGTCATGAAGATAAGGATTGCTACTATATAAAGGGATTGCACAAAATACAGCAAAGTCTTGGTCCTACTCTCCAACAGGGGTTAGCACCAGCATCCAACATGGTTTCCCACTACGGCCATCCCAACTACATGCCACCTTTGCTCAATACCCCTGCTGTCCAAGGTATGTCAAGTACTTTCCCGACTTAAAGTTTTTATAATGCTAATGTCCCTGTTTCGTCCTTCCAATCGGCCCATACTCTGCTACAGATGCGGAGAATATGGGCATTATCAGAGCAAGTGTCCTTTACCTGAGGGGTCCCCTTCTTGTCGTCATTGCCCTGATTCGAAGGATCACTACAGTAAGGATTGTCCCACGCAAAGGGCATCCACGTCTTCAGGCTCGACTCAGAACCAGCAAGAATTCACCTTCCCGAAGATAAACTTGATTACTGTGAACACCGTGCCTCAACCATCACCTGCTACTCATGTGGTTAAGCCACTACAAGTGGAGGAGCCTGCTGGGGTCCTTACTCGGGCACAAAGAGCAGCTGTTGGTCTCAGTCTGCCCACAGGTCCACCTCGCCAATCCCCACTTCCTTAATCTGGTCTACCTATACCAAAGGACGAGTCCTTCAAAATTGCTCAGAGCAAACCAACTTCCCTGTTATCTAACATTGATGGAGCCTTCTTGGAAGCAGTGGCTGAATTGGAACAGATTAAGGTCCCAAAGGGAGCCCAGTTCGAAGGCGCCAAGCCCACAACAGAAGCCATTTTGAAGAATACTTTTCAACAGGTGTCACTTTACGACATGCTAAGGCTCGACGCAACACTCAGAAGTGACACCCTGTCAGTCATTTAGTCTCTGTACCTTGGGGTTGGGCCTAGTGGCGGGCACCTCCCTGTACAACCCTCAGAGTCTTATTTGATTTCCTATCCAACTGCTCCCCTCACCGATTATAAAAGTCCTCGTCTCACTGTATCTATTCTTGGGCACGAGCTATCCGGCGTCATCGTTGATGGTGGATCTGGAATCAATTTGATGCTCGAATTCACCATGATGGCCTTAGGTCTACAGCCTACCCGACCTGCTTCTTTCACTGTTACATTGGCCGATCAAAGAACAGTCTAGCGAGTGGGCATAGTCGACAAGGTGCCTCTGAAGGTACAAGATTTCACTTTTAACTTGGATTTTGTGGTAGTTAATCTTCCCCAGGTAGAGGGAGGTTATCCCTTGCTGATTGGTAGGCCATGGTTGCGACATACGAAAGCACTTCACGATTGGGGAAACGACGCCATGTGGATGCATACTCCTGGCTCTCCAATGCAACAAATTCGTCTTGAAGGAGGTATGGATCCGGTCGTTCAGTATAGCTCTTTGTCAGTAGTTTCCAACCCTGACTTGGAGCAGCCGGTGCCTCCTCATGGGTGCGATGAAGACTTACTACAGTGATTAGAAGCCCATCTTGTACGCAGCCTCGCCCACTGCACCGCCTGACCTAGTCAGAGAGGTCAACCTAGGCGGCCCTGACAACCATCAGCCCATCTTGTTAGCCGCTTGGTTATGGGATCACCCCGCTCTACTCGACCAGGTAATCTCTTTCATGCGCTCTTTCAAGGATGTGTTTGCCTGGTCTTACCACGATTTGGAAGGAATCCCAGCAGAGCTAGGAGTCCACACAATTCCTCTGGTTGAGGGGGCTAAGCCGGTCAGAGCACAGGCTTACAAACTGAATCCCAAGTATGCAGAAGCAGTCAAAATCGAGTTGGAAAAAATGCAAGAAGCAGGTATTATTGTACCAGTAGAGCACTAAGAATTGTTGTCCCCTATGGTTATTGCCCCAAAGAAGCAGTCCAACAAAATTCGAGTTTGCGTCGACTACCGGGCTCTGAATAAGGTCACAATCCCGGATGGATTTCCGACCCCTTTCACTGAGAGAGTCCTCGAAGATGTCGCTGGCCATGTACTGTATAGTTTTATGGACGGGTTCAGCGGCTACAAATCAGTTAGGAATACATCTTGACGACCAAGTCAAAACAGCTTTTGTGACTCCCTACGGTATTTTCATCTACACTAGAATGTCTTTTGGGCTTAAAAATCCACCGCCTTCTTTTAATCGCATAGTATATCTCATCTTTTGTCCTCTGCTTACTGATCACCTTCGCATATTCATGGACGACTTTTCCACCTTCTCGGGTGCTCAATGTTCGACCCCAGTAGAAAATCTAAAGGAGCATCTTGCTCAGCTCTCTGCAGTCTTCCTCAGGTGCAGAGAGGCACGTTTGAAGCTCAATCCGAACAAGTGTCATTTTGTGGTGACCGAGGGCACACTATTGGGCCATGCGGTGTGTGCTCAAGGTTTAGCACTTGACCCAGAGAAGATAGTGGCCATCTTGAAGTTACCTCCTCCCATAAATCCCAAAGGTGTTCAGAGCTTTGTGGGCCACACCGGCTATCATCGCAGGTTTATACATATGTATGCACAAGTGGCTCAACCATTGACCCAGCTCACCAGTGCTTCTATTCCCTTCCATTGGTCAACACCCGAGGCTGAAGCATTTGCATACCTCAAAAAACGCCTCACTGAAGCGCCCTACCTTTTCATGTGCATATAGATGCCAGTCTGCTACCTGTGGGTGCTGTGCTGGCTAACTCAGCCTAGCAAAGAGTTCAACTTGGATTGCCCTGTACATTATGCAAGTCGCCTGCTCACCAAAGCAGAGCGCAACTATAGCACCACAGAGAGGGAAGGTTTGGCTAGTGTATGCTCTACAAAAATTTCGTCACTATTTGCTAGGGGTCCACTTCACAATTATTACTGATCACCATGCCTTGCGCTATCTGCTTAATAAGCCACAGGCCGCAGGTTGAGTATGGCGATGGCTCCTCCTATTCCAAGAGTTTGATTTTGAAGTGGTACTCCATCCTGGTAAGCATCATGTAATGGCTGACCACCTCTTAGCAAAGAGTTCAACTTGGATCGCCCTGTACATTATGCAAGTCCCCTGCTCACCAAAGCAGGGTGCAACTGTAGCACCACAGAGTGGGAAGGTTTGGCTATAGTGTATGCTCTACAAAAATTTCGTCACTATTTGCTAGGGGTCCACTTCAGAATTATTATTGATCACCATGCCTTGCGCTATCTGCTTAATAAGCCACAGGTCGCAGGTCGAGTATGGTTATGGCTCCTCCTATTCCAAGAGTTTGATTTTGAAGTGGTACTCCGTCCTGGTAAGCATCATGTAATGGCTGACCACCTCTCTCGCATTCACACAGGTGAAGAAGCTATCGGGATTGCGGATGACTTTCCAGATAGCAATCTTTTTAAAATAGATACAACACCGGAATGGTACGGCGAGGTCTTACATTTTCTATCTACTGGGCTGTACCCAGAGAAGGCATCTCCACTGCAGAAGAGGAGATTGCTGTTGAAGTCCAGGCTTTTCACCTCATGAGGTGGAGCATATTCTGGAGGATGCCCACAATGGTCCCACTGGTGGCCATTACCCTGGTCACATCACCGCCCAAAAGATTCTACAGAGTGGTCTATGGTGGCCCTACGTTTTTAAGGATGCAATAGCATATTCTAAGGTTTGTGATGTGTGCCAACGCTCTGGGCCGAAGCCAAGTAAGCAATCCAACCGTCCTCTGCAGGTCTCGATGGCGTGGCTATCTTTTGAGAGATGGGGCTTGGACTTCGTGGGTCCAATATATCCCCCGGCTCAACCAGGTAATCGCAAATATCTGCTAGTGGCTACAGACTATGCAACAAAGTGGGCAGAGGTACTGGCGACAGTAGATTGCATTGGCAATATAGTAGCCAAATTTTTATATGAAAATATTTTATGCAGATTTGGATGTCCCTTAGAGATCACCAGTGATAGGGGCAGTCATTTTGTCAATGACATGATCTCAACTGTGCTGGCCAATTACAAGATTTTTCATTGCAAGTCGTGCTCTTATTACCCGAGAGCCAATGGGCAGGCCGAGAGCACCAACAAGGTTCTGATCGCCCTCCTGCGGAAAGCATGTCATCTCCATCCAGCATCGTGGGCTCAGGCTGTGCACAACACTCTTTGGGCATACTGCA
The DNA here is from genome assembly GCF_014529385.1 of Adiantum capillus-veneris. Taxonomy (NCBI): domain Eukaryota; kingdom Viridiplantae; phylum Streptophyta; class Polypodiopsida; order Polypodiales; family Pteridaceae; genus Adiantum; species Adiantum capillus-veneris. Next base: position 151,440,898 of record NC_140944.1, read on the forward strand.
CATCTTTCAAAGCAACAACGAATCATACGCCTTTTCAACTCGCTTTCGGTTTGGAAGCCATAGCTCCATTTGAGTTCAACTCCGGATCCCCTAGGGTGGGCAGTCTGCGTGCAAGTTGGGGCATGGAATCTGCTTCTATATCCCGTCTCACCTCATTGGATGAAAACCGCCGTTTAGCTTCACATGCTGTGCAAGCGGAGCAACTTCGTCGCAAAGCGTGTAATGATCGCCACCTCAGAAATAACGCAAGGCACACTCGTGCTACTCTATCAGGCAAAATATTTGAAAAAAGCAAAGAAGCTGGTTCTAGCTTGGCAAGGGCCCTTCGTGGTGGAAGAGATTTTACCATAGGGGGCAATCCAGTTAGTCACTCTAGAAGTCGTTCCCTTGCCACTGGTAAACGGATCAAGGATTAAGTGCTATCACTCGCCCTATTTATATACGCATCTACTGATGATAGCTATCCCAACACCATATGATTATTCCCTCAGTTCGGTATTTCTCCCTGGCTTACCATTTTTCCCTCTTCTCAAATCTTCCTCATGATAGCTGGTATCTTTCAAAACTCCCCTTGTTTCAATGCATGCATCAGTTACTCTTGTTCTGTCTTTGTCTCTGCCCCCCCTCTGTAATTTCCGAGGTTCAAGTCTCATCGAATAGATCTTTTGATTATTGGATATTGTTCGGCGATTAAACGAGCTCAACTGCATCTCTCTTTTCCGTCTCTAATTTTTACATGCACTCTCTTACCATCAAATCTCTCTCTTTGCTTTCTGGGACTATCTCTTGTAAACGACTCCTCAAATTGATTCAATACTGATGTTTTCCTCCTTTCAATTGGTTATCTGTTCCCTCTCGTTCACACACGTGCAAGGTGAGATTCTCTAGGGTGGGAATTTCAACACATCTTTCGATAGCACCCACCAGGTCAATAGCCCGTTCTGGTTAATGAAACCCCATAGCCGAAAAGATAAGGCCTAAATGTTATTCTCTATCTCTGACAGCATTTATATATGGCTCTCTATCTAGGCCTTGTTCTTTCTTTTCCCCCGCACTGTTCTTGCTTAATGAGCCCCTTGTCATCTCCTCCTACTGACCGCAAGGGGCAGAAACAAGCACAGAGTTCCCATCCTGAACATGCTTGAATGCGTCTTTTTGCCATGTCTCATGTTTTATATCACCTAACAATGCCTTGTAGACATCCACATGGAGGTCTTCTTTAGATGAAATGGCACTTCTTACAGCAAAAAGGCATCTTCATACCGTTTGCTGCCCACCAATTTCCTTACATTTTCAATAAGCCTCATCTCATAACTGCTTTTTGTCGAATGTGGCTGCCCCCTGGATATTGATTGTGTGGATTGGTTACCTCAATCCTCTTTTGAAGCCACAGAAACCTCACCATTCACCACTAATTTCCCTCGCCCTCGCCCCCCTCTCCAAAGCTCGCCCTAGTCCCCTGTCAACCCTTCGCCCTCGACATTCCCCTGTCGACCCCTCTCCAGCCCTCGCCTTCCCCTATCGACCCCTCGCCTCCCTCTCGAGCCCGAGCCCGAGCCCCACCCCCCCTATCGCCCCCTTCCCTCGCCCCTCCCTATCGAGCCCTTGCCCTCCCCTCTCCAGCCCTCGCCCTCGCCCTCGCCCTCGTCCCCACCTATCGAACCCTCGCCCTCCCTTATCGAATTTGCCATCCTTTCTCTTGACACTAGCTTCCTCTCCAGCCTTCAAATTAGCCCCCTGTCGAACCCGCACCTCTGCCATACCTGGCGAGTCCTCGCCCACTTTCTCCCGCAGATCTGGATTCTGGCTGGGCCTCCACTATCGAAGCTACATCAGCCGGTCTGCCCCAATTGAGGAAGGTGTTAATCAATTATTGAGAAAGGCGTTAATCCACCGTTTTCTCTCTCAGCAGAACAGAACAGCAACATAACCGATAGAAAGAGGCTTTAACAGAACTGCAATTTTTGGGATTGAATTGCAATTGTGTGAGAGACACAAGGATGTATGTACTGATGTATGTGATTCACTAGGGATATTGTCCAAGTATGATCTTTGGAATCCAACAAATCCACTCTGCTGCATTCAGTTTGATATAAGCTATTGGGTTGTATAAAAGAGACTACTACAGTGTATACAGTCGGCAACAAATTGCTATGGCAGGCGGAAAAAAAATTGTTGCCTAGGAAAAAGGCTCAACCACACAGAGAGGAAATTGATGCAATTGACGAAGAATCAGAACATACCAGCCATGGGGTCACTGACATGTCTTCTAGTGCTCCATCCGACAAAAGTTACAAGGCCTTGACGTCAGAGGCAGAGTCCAGCTCGAACGTGGATAGTGATAGCACTTCCAACGGCAGCTCAAGTGATCAGGAGAAAGATCCAAAAGGAAAACGAAAAATCATGAGTCATGTAATCAGTCATGAGGTTGCAGTTTTCACTAAATTTTCACATGCAGCTGCCCAAACCATCGCTGAGAGATATTCTCTCACAGGCCCAATTGGATACCTTGGATATCAAATCACTAGCTGAAGCTATCCTCCCAGATAACATACCTGTCGGCATGGTTCATCAGATGTTGAAGAATTTCCCAAAAGTTAGAGGTCACACTTTGACAGCTACACGTATAGGAAATGCAATGGGGATGACAAACTTTCCCTCCTTGCAGCCTAGTACCCGGTCTTACTCAAAGCTCTCCAAGGCTGATACCATAAAGGCATGCAAGGCATTGTTCGAACCCGATCATCCTGAGCTGCAGCATCACAAAGCTCTCTTAGCAGCTTTCAGATATTACTTTTTGGTGCGAGATGCGCAAGGAGCAAAAGGAAAAGTAGACGTGCCGACCACATTCCCACTATGTGATGGTCTTTACTGCTTGATCAAGAACATTCCTTGTGGATTTCATCAGATTCTGGGCGAAAAGGTTTAGAGCACAAGTATAGTCATCTCAATCCAGCTTCCAATGTTTTGCAGCGCCACTATTGACCTGGGTGATCAACATCCGTATCTACCCTTTGGAAGTGGATAAGGATACAACAGTACCACTGCAAGTGAAAAGGAAATCTCTCGGCACAGATGCTCAGAAGAAGAAACAGAAGAAAAGAGTCAAAGTGATCAAAGATACGGCAGAGACACTACGACCTCTGCCATTTTCAGAGAGTCAGACTAGGGTGACAGTTCCTCCAAGACGTTCTTCTTCTCACCCCGTTCCCGTCTTTACAGTGCCAGAGGCCGTTGTGAGCTCCGATGTTTTTAGTACGCCCACTCCTGCTACTGAAACGGTATCTCTTCCACAGGTATCTCTTCCCATTGCTACCATTTATACTACTGCCAATATTACAACACCATTCTCGGCAGCACCTATGGTACCCTCGTCATTCTCTCCCATCTCCAGCTCACCCATTGAACCCGCTACCATCGTCACCCCGATCACACCTATCACCCCGACCACTGCAGTGCCTCCGGGTAACCCTACTACTACTACGCCTCCAGGTGCTACTACTGCTTCCTCTAGTGGAGATGACTCTTCTTCGTTGTTCGAAGAAAATCTACAGGAGTCAAGAAATGCCATAGCCATGATTGAACTTGGTGCAGAGAAACTAGCAGCCACCCACTAGAAGCACTCGGCCACATATGCAGCCATGGAAGGCTGCTTGCGAGTTGCAGAGAGTGCCATAGCGGATAGAGATGCTACAATTTTTGCCTTGCGTCAGGCTCTGCACTTAAAGACACAGATTATTGATGACCTCAGAGCTCAAATGCAAGGATTTCGGGACATGCTAGTCCAAGGGGACATGCATTTTCAGCAGCACCCTCAGCCTACCATGCGGTACGGGTGGGTTCATCCAGCTAGATCAGTACAGCCGACTATGGGCTATGCTGAGTACAATCATCGACAGTTTGGGGGAGGTACAGCTTCACAGCAGCAGTTTGACTACTACGCTCAGGGAATTCAGCAACCTGGCACTCTTGGCTCCGTACCGCATATGTCATCCTCCCAGACGGTTCTCTGTGATGGCTATGCAGGCGCACATAGACATGGGTGTTTGAGTCGGAGGCCTCAGTACACTTCAAGTCAGGTACTCCCATTCGCCGAGCAGCAGGTGGCTGCTTCTTTCACTGAGAGTCGGTTTGTGGATAGCCCTCATAGAGTACAGAGTTTTTCCATCGATCTGATGGCTCCACCTCCAGAGGCTGATACTTTGGGTGCAACAGTGGCCACCACTCTATCTCTTGGATGACAGGTTCAGAAAAGCACCATTGTAAATATGCAGTAGCTAGTGGTTTTCTTTCACAGTTGTTCAGTCTTCCTCTCTCCGAGACGGTGAGCGGTCTTGTGGCGGGCAACCTGTAGTAGCAGGCTACAGTGTCACTGCTACAGGACACAGTTACAGTTAGTACAGCTGGTTTGGTCTGTTCACACTGGACGGACACTCTGGGCAGTGACACGTGGCAGGGATACGGATGGTGGCCTAGTGGACATGTGGCAAGGTCACACTTAGCTGGCTGACATTTATGAGCCGTTGGTGGCTCTTTATGATTGTATGTATGAGTAGTAGCCGTTGGGCCATTATCATTATCTTTCATGGATGGTCTGGTCATCGTCTTGGTAGCGAGTCTTACACAGAGCACCTCGGCACTCACCCTGCACATCTGAGCCTCGACACTCCCATTTGTACTTGTGAGTCCTGGGCTGGAGCTGAGTGTGCTGCCACGCCAGAGTCTGTACATGGTTCTTTGAGATAGTCGAGTCCACATGTTCTGGTCCACTGTTGTGTCTCTGTTGTTCTGTTGCTATCCATTGTTTCTGTGTTTCATTCTGTTTGAGTGAATTTCCATTTGTTTGATTGAGATTGCCACGCACATTGCACTGAGGGGCACCCACACTGTAGAGAGCACGACACATTATCCGCGCTAGAGCTGGCAGAGGTTATTGCAGTCTTGTTCAATCGTGTCATGTGTGAGGGTCTACCTGAGACTTGGAGACTATCTACTATTGTGCCTCTCTTCAAGGCAAGTGATCCTACAGAGCCTAGAAACTATCGTAGTATTATGATGGGACACACATTGGCACGGTTGTATGCTTCTATCCTTGAGCAGCAATCGTCATGGATGCTTGAGAGTCAGTCACTTATGACATCACTTGCATCATCACTGATGTCATCGTCTATGTCATCACCTGCATCGTCACTAGAAGACTCTAGAAGAATCTAGTAGATTCTAGCAGGTTCTAAAAGTATCTAGGAGATTCTAGAAATCTCTAGAAGCTTGGAGAAGATTCCGGGAGACTCTAGAAGTTTCTGGAAAGCTCTAGAAAGTTGAACTAGGATCTATGTTGCAAGGCCTTGTCAAGCATGTTGCATTGCGCCAATGCAGAGTGCGACAACGGTCAGTCATCAAGGCATTGCAAAATACAAGCTCAGTTACAAAAATAGACCTTCGTGGTGCTTACAACCTAGTTAGGATCAAAGAAGGTGATGAATGGAAGAGAGCCTTTCGCAACAAGGTATGGCCACTTTGAATATACCGGCATGCCATTTGGTCTCACAAATGCCCCAACAATTTTTCAACATTTAATGAACGACATCTGTTGGGAGTATTTGGATTATTTTGTGGTAATGTACTTGGATGATATCTTGATATTTTCCAAGGATCAAGAAGAGCATGCACAATGTACGGTTAGTGCTTGAAAAGCTTCGTGCATCAGGGTTATATGCAAAGTTGGAGAAGTGTTCCTTTCATGAATCTAAGGTGGAATTTCTTGGTTATGCTATCTCTGAAAAGGGAATCTCCATGGATCCAAAAAAGGTTCAAACCATCCTTGATTGGGAGACACCCACCTCGGTAAGAGATGTCCAATGTTTCCTCGGATTTGCAAATTCCTATCGTATCTTTATCAAGGATACTCCAAGGTGGTTACAACACTCACAAGGTTGACATGCCATAATAAGTTTGTTTGGGACTCAAAGGCCGCGGAGCTTTTCAGACTCTCAAGCAAGCTTTCACGACCACACCCATTCTAATTTATGCAGATCCTATAAAGCCTTTCATCCTAGAAACAGACTCTTCAGATTTTGCCCTTGGTGCTATTCTATCCCAAGTAGGTGAGGATGGTCGAGTACATCCAATGGCTTTTCATTGCCGCAAGTTCTCAGCTGCAGAAATCAATTATGAAATCCATGACAAAGAGCTCTTAGCAATCATCGACCCCTTAGAAACCTAGTGTCACCTACTTGAAGGAGCTCCTCATAAGATCATTGTTTATACAGATCACAAGAATTTGGAATATTTCATGGCATCCTGCGTCTTGAATCATCGCCAAGTCAGGTGGAGTGGTGTTCTATCAAGGTTTGATTTCCTTATCTCTTATAGGCCAGCATCTATGGAAGCCCCATTCGAGGAACACCACCGCTCCTCGTGGAACTCGTCGCTAGAGGAGAGGGTAATGTCATGGATGCTTGAGAGTCAGTCGCTTATGACATCACCTACATCATCACTGATGTCATCACTTGTGCCATCATCTACATCATCGCCGATGTCATCGCTTGCATCGTTACTAGAAGACTCTAGAAGAATCTAGAAGGATCTAGAAGGTTCTAAAAGTATCAAGGAGATTCTAGAAGTTTCTAGAAGCTTGGAGAAGATTTCGAAAGAATCTAGAAGTTTCTGGAGCTCTAGAAACTTGAAGAAGGATCTAGAAGAACTAGAAGGATCAAGAATGTTCTAGAAGATTCTAACCTCCTCAAGAAGAACCTAGAAAGTTCTAACCTCGTCAAGCACTAGTATAAATAGTGGTCTTGGGCCACAAGCCCTTGAGTCTTGCCAACACCAATTGTGAGGCTCCTATGAGGAAAGCCCTCTACTAGTTCTTGTCTTATTTTCAAGTCTTGTCCTTGAAATCAAGCCTTGTCTTGTACTCAAGTCATGTAATCCAAGTCTTGTATCTACCTCTCTTAATAAAGTATTAAGTCTTGTAATCAAGATTAAGCTTATCACCAAGTCCCAAGTTCTTGTACATTATTGTGAGCGCCTTCTGTTGCTTTCTTCTAGCTCTATACTTCGCTCATAATAACAATTGCACGGATGGGCAGAGAGTGAGCGTATACGGACAGTGGGACAGGTCGGTTTCAGGAGAGGCTTCTCCGCTTTCCACCACATTCTGACACTCAGAGCCATCATCCAGGAGGGGTGGGCACCTGGGAGACGGATATACTGTAGCTTTGTGGATTTCCGAAAAGCATTTGACATGGTGCCTAGAGCTAGGTTGATGCGCAGACTACAGGAGATGGGAGTGCCCAGTGAGGTGATTTGGGGGATCATGGTTCTATACAAATCAGTGGTGGGACATGTACCCACTCCAGAGGGGATATCTGATTTAGTGCACTCCAATATTGGAGTGAAACAAGGCTGTCCATTGTCCGCTACTCTATTTGGTTTGTATGTAGATGAGGTTTCTGATTATAATTGACAGAGGGTGACAGAGGTGCCCAGTTGGCAGGGACATGGATTTCATTGTTGCTATATGCTGATGATATTGTGTTGACATCTGGATGCATTACATAGCTTTGCAGAGGATAGTGGATTGTCTGTAAACCTTTATAAAACCAAGGTTATGGTGTTTAACACCACACTGCAGCAGATCAGGAGATCAGCACCTACATTCACCTATGGTCAGGAGAATGTGTACACAGATGCATACACTTATCTTAGGGTAGCCTTCACTAGGCCAAGGTTTTGTTTGAAGAGAGCAGCAGAGACTAGACTAATCCGAGCATATGCGGCCTTGGGAGGATTAGAGAGGTTGTGTTCACAAGTTCAATTTCAGGAATCCTGAACAAAACTTTGGCTCTTTGATACCTTAGTAGCTTCAGTTATGTTCTATGGGGTTCAAGTTTGGGAACCGTCTGTAGGCAGGATGGGTGGAGAGACCCTTGGTATCTATGATATCTCGGTCGATTAGAGCCAAGGTCTCCGTACCACATGAGATCATTAGAGCGGACTTAGCAACCTCCCCCATGGAGACAGAGGTGATTACCAGATCAGTCTCTCTTATGCACAACTTATGGGATACTATCGGAGATAGATATGTCTGATTGGCCTTTGAGTCCTCCAAACTTTTAGTTTTACAGGGGGGCACATCATGCTGTTATGCACATATGTCGTCATGGTTCCATATACATGGCTTCAACATGGACAACTTGGCCTCCTTCTAGTACTCCCTTGATGCACCATCGTTGTCTCTTACATGGGTGGAGATTACTAGACTGATTCGCCAGGACCTAACCCAATTGCACACTAGGAGGACATGGATAGAACCGATACATGAGCTGGGTACGAAGATGGCTTTCTATAAAGAGCATCTTCTCCAACTCACAGGGGATGGGTTTGCGATTCTACATCACTTTTTTGGCTATCTAAGGACATACTACAGGAGTCAAGGCAGGCCATTGCTACCATTGAGCTTGGGGCAGAGCGGTTGGCAGCTACTCACCAACACCACTCCGCTACATATGCAGCTGTGGAGGGCTCTCTGCGTGTTGTAGAGAGCGCGATTACGGATAGAGACGCTACTATTTTTGCTTTGCGATACGCATTGCAAGAAAAGTCTAAAATCATTGAGATCTCCGAGCTCAGATGCAGGGACTTCTGGTAGTGCTACTCCACAGTGATATGGGATTTGCGGCTCCAGTGAGTAGGGGATATGGTTGGACAGGGTAGGGGATACAGGTACAAACTCTTGTTGGGTATGTACAACCAAGTAGCTCTGCCCATTTCATGGGACCCTCTACACACACTTCTGTCGGATACGGCCACTCTCAGCACTTTACCTACTATCCTCAGGGGCTTAGCCATCGACTTTCTTACCGAATATGTAGTCGACACAGAGCATTCCTTGCGACGGCCTTGCTAGTGCACACCGACATGGTTGTGTTAGTCGACACCTTGAGTACACTTCAAGCCAGGTACTTCCATCAGCTACACACCAAGTGGCAACTCTCGTCACCGGGAGCGAGTTCGTTCAAAGCAGTAGAGCTTATCAGCAACAGCCTCCCACTATCGATTCGATGGCTCCTCCCCCAAAGGCGGATACTTCAGGTGCAGTAGTGGCTTCTCTCGGTTGACAGGACCCCATTGCTCTGCTCAGTTTTCTTTTGTACGTATAGTGACTTCTCGGTTCTCTTTGCAACATAGTGTTATTTTCACCGAGACGGTGAGTGGTTTTGTGGCGGGCAACCTGTAGCAAGGCTACAGTGTCACAGGCACTGGACAAACAATTAGTTGCAGTTGGGCTGAGCCCACACTTGACTGACTTTTGCGTGGGCAGTGACACGTGGCAGGCATACGAGTGGTGGTTTAGAGGACGCGGGGCCAAACCACCACGACCATAGTTTTGAGATAGTCTTAGTTGGATTAGATATTTGTGAGCCGTTGATGGCTCTTTATGGTTGTATATATCCGTAGCTATGTGGGTTTATTGACATCATCTACTTTGTGTGGTCAATAGTCTAGAGTCTATCATGTGGAGCTATACGCATCATGTCCGCACCATCCTCGCACATCTGAGCCTCGACACCCCATTGTACCTATGAGTTCTTGGCTGGAGGTGAGTGTGCTGCCATGCCAGAGTCTGTACGGGTTTCTTTGAGTTAGTCGAGTCGATATGTTCAGGTTCTATTGTTGATTTCTTTGTGTTGTTTCTTGGCTGGAGCTGAGTGTGCTGCCATGCTAGAGTCTGTACGGGTTTCTTTGAGTTAGTTGAGTCGATATGTTAAGGTTCTATTGTTGATTTCTTTGTGTTATTTCTCTGTTGTTTCCTGCTTCCTGTGTTGTTATTCTGTTGGAGTGAGATGTGATGCACATTGCACTGAGGAGCACCCACTGTAGAGAGCACGACACATTATCTCCGCTGAAGTGCACAATGTACTACAAGATACGGGGTGGCTTCCACTGTCTGTTAAGAGAGGGCTTCAAACACCTCTTTAGAGTCATGAGCTATCAGGACCAGAGATGCCTTGCATTGTATCTACTTGAGTTACACAGACACAAAGACAACTTACTGAGGAGATATGAAGAGAGACTATTCCAGAGATAGATTACCGATTTTTTCACACCAGACACTAGATTGATAGAGAAGCAGCCACCGCTGCAAAGCTCAACTCATTCTCACTCACGGTACTCTCGTTGACTGAGCATTGGAGCTAGGGAGATCGAGACGCCCGCGACTAAGGAGAGGAGTTTAACAGCATTGACGGAGATTGCAACTGAGGATTCGAGCCATACTATCTCGACATCCAGAGTACGATAGACTCATGACCCATTATATCACTCTCTTATACTAGGCACCCATTGTATCAGTGATCACACATATCCCACACAGTATTAGCTAGTAGCACTGCTAGTTTCATTCTTAGCATCTCTTTTTTGTATCCAGACATGATATCAGATTCACCAGTTTGTATCGGTTTGGTCTCATAGGTCATTTTGGCCTTTTGAAGACGTTAATATATCATTTCGTAAGTGGAACCTTCTTAGGTTTGTCTTTCCATTTGACCAAAAACTTCGTAATAAACATCATAAAAACAGAGTCTCCACAAACAGGCATGCTTATTGAGGAGATGTAAACATGTTATAGTAAATCATAGGGAAAATTACAAAAATACCCCTCTAATTTGTGGAAATTCCCAATATACCCCTCAAATTTCAAAAATTCCCAAAATACCCTCGTATCTATTTTCGTTGGATTCTTCAAGATTTTTTAATCTATATTCTTGTTTGACAATTGAGATCGGTTTTTGAGTGCTTACATGTAATTTGTCGCCAATTACCTCACACAAAAAAGCGAAATATGTCTAAAATTAATGAAGCAATTCATCTCCAAAGCCTACATAACCGACTCAAATTTTAGTTTTAGCATCCTGTATGGTAGACATTCACTCTTCTTATGAAAAGCTACAACTTTTTTTGTTTTTGGAGAAATTTACTCTCACAACCGGGGGTAATTTGGGAATTTTGGAAAATTTGAAGGGCATTTTGGGAATTTATGACAAATTCAGGGGGTACTTTGGGAATTTTTGAAATTTGAGGGGTATTTTGGGAATTTCCACAAATTAGAGGGGTATTTTGGTAATTTTCCCTAAATCATAATACTCGTAGCATAAACATTTTTTAAGTGGAATGTCTTGATTCACCTGTTAAAAAGAACAATTGATAAAGATTACCAAAATGTGCATTGCTACCATACAACCACTCATAAAGTTGTCATATGCCATTTTTACAAGCAGAATCATAATCATATCTAAATAGAAAATCTTGGTCACATAATTGTCTGAAACGAGAGTGTTACAATGATCTTCAGAGAACAAGATTGACCAACACTATAGGATCCATGGTGACACATGAAAATATGGCTCTAGTGTCATAGTTCATGAGAATTCATACTCTCCACATGTGGAACTTCTCATATATTGATGTCAATATTTCAACCATCCGTGTCATTCTCCTTTGCAAAAAAGAGTTTGAGTTTATGTGGCTAAATTGAACTCCATCAGCTCCTAAACCATACTATCCATCCTTGTAACTAATAACAAGTGCCATAGAAAAGATCTCTACCTATTGCATGTTTCCAAAATCTTGAGATTTTGGAAAACATGCAATGTGGAATAAACATAGAAGTGTTAAATGTTCCTTTGTGAGATGAGTGTACTTGCACTCTGTCTCACTTTATAATATGACATATTCATGTAATAGAGTGGGAGAAAGGAGTGCATATAATAGAATGAGTATCAACACTCTAGCTTAATTTTTATCTCTAGACCTCCCATCCTGTCTATACATTGTGAGACCTTCACATGGGTTAAAGTGGGATGCCTTGATTTAGCCCTAAAGTATTCCTTGCGTCTCTTCATGAGTCTCATATGTGGCACGATGTCAAATGCTTTGCACAAATCCACAAAACAACAATATCTTTTTGGTCCTCATTCATGTCCCTTTCTTGGTCACAGACAAGGCAGTCTGCCATCACGTGTCTCCTCTCCTGCGGCAACTTTGTCTCTTTGGGTGTGTTTTTGTCTTCTGAGTTACCCGTCCACATATGGTCATTCAGTCCCCTTTCTTCTGCATCGTGAGACCAGAGAGGGCACCTCTTAGCAGGTTTCAGGTAATCTCTTAGCAGATTGGGAATACACTCAAGTGCTTAATTTCTTGTACCCTTACGGCGTAGAATCTAGCCTTTGGACATTCTTCTACACTGATTCTAAGAATGGTTCAACGATGACAATGGGGAACATGGTTATTGCTTTCCAGATATATGCTGTTTTTTTCCTATTGTCAGCCTTAATAGAGGGGAGTGCGTTGTAGCAGAAGAGAATGGAAGGGAGGTAGTGATATGAGGATGGGTAACTGTGGTGGGTAGTTGGTGTGATGTGCTGCTCGAAGGGATGTGAGGCGTGATAGAAGGGAGGGTGGAAAGGAAAGTGGGAGGTGGAAATTGGAACTGAGAGCTGTTAAGATTGTCGAGTGTGGTCCTTCAGAAGTGACAATGGTATGGCCCTTAGTAGAGAACGGTAAGGCACTAAGGGATTTGTCTGTATCTTTGAGTGCTTTGATGTGTTTGCTTTTCCCCTTATCCTTCTCTGCACGAATGCCGACATCCCTGTTTGACAGGGCTAGTAGCATCATCCTTGGCTTGTATCACATTAACAATCCAATTTAGCATAGGTGCTGCAAAGAAATTGGACTTTGTCAGGTTTAGCTTTGCTCTGTGGCTTGAACCTCTTGACTCTCTTGAAGTGCTTTACATGGCAGTAGGTTGGGGGGTAAGTAGGTGTGATGATGTGTCAAGAGATAGATCTGCTGATTGCGATAGAACAATGCACGCATGGGATGGCTTTTATAGTTCCTGGCAATCAGCCGACGCCTTGTTTAACTTGGAAGGTTAGAATTAACGCACCCATTTCAATGCAAGAGACTGTACCTGCGAAATCTGTTTTGCAAGCCCAAGTTTGCAGGGTCTCTCTTTTTGCTCCTTTCTGTTGTATCTTGTGCCTCCTCTCCCATCTCCTCTAAGTTGTTGGAAAGTTCTTGGTATTAACGTAATGAGGTTGAGTAGTAACGGTATCTTGTGGTCTGATAACATCACATTTTGCTTTACCTTGGTCTATTGTAGGTACCACACTCTATTAAACCAGAAGCTCAACTCGTGGAGCTGGCAATTGAAAAGTTTATTCCACGTGTCAAGAGCAAACAAAAAGTAGTGCAAACGGTAGATCCTTCTGCTGTAGACCTGAACCCTGAAGAATCTCTGATACTGCGAAGGTACTTCAACCCCCATCAGGCTGCTAGTGATAGATGGAAGCCTTCCTTGATCGCTTTTCCGCACTGTCAGCTACTCCCGACTCAGGTGCATAATGTCAGACACTCAGAGAAAACCACCTCCATGCTCATTGATACATTGCAGTCGCTACACGAGTTCAAAACCAGGAGAAGAGATGATAACGAGGTATTGATGCTTTTTCTTCCACTGACTTGAAAGCTGGTTCTCCAAAGTCACATTTTCTTTATGCATAGGTATGTGAATTTGATGGGAAGGATAGTGAAAATTTGCACAAGAGCATTTCAGAACAAGATGATTTGAAAGGTGATGATTCCACTAAGGAGGATGGTGACATAGGGAATGATGATCTCTTCCTTGCTGAACAAGGTACGCACTTTGCTGCACAAAATGCTTTGTTTCTTTGTTGAGACGAAAAATTCTAGAGTACATTAATATGTTGCTGCTAGCGCCAGATGATACAAATCATATGAATCCCCCTACTACTGAGCTAGAGGAAGCTTCGTATTCTTCTGTACCAAACAATGGAGATGATGATGTATTACATGGATTTCATGGTCAACAACATGACGTAAACGCCAATGGAGTGTCTCCACACCCAAAACCCTTTTTTGGGGAAGCTCAGGACATCGGATCAATGACCCTCAATCCAGGTAAGTTTCAATTTTCATGACTAGAATTTTTGAACCTCTTTTGTCTAGGAGCTTCTATTGCACCAAATGACTAGATTGAAAAGAAAGAGAGAGGGTGAAACGTTTTTGAAAACTAACAAACTAAATGAATGAAAAATGATGGCTCAGTCCATGTGCCGGAGAATTTAATAAATTTTAGGTACTGAAAACGTACCACCTCTTTTCTCATCTGTCTTATGAGTTGTTTGGAAGACAATTGGTACATGATGGTGCCAGTGGCTTGTGGAGCCCATTGTTAAAATTGTAGCATTGATATTCTGGACAACAGTTTTCGGTTTCTGAGATATGGGAAAAAAACACTTGCAAACCCCTTCAAGAGTCTTTATGATGTGACTGACCAAGAGAGAGGAGACAAAAATCTAGAACCAATAGAGGCATGATCGTACCATGGCTCCTGAAGATCATGCATGGCACACTACTTAAATTACGTGGCTGACCAAGAGAAAAGAGTTGAAGTCCAAGTTTGCCAAAAATGAGACCAATATCGACAAGAATGAGAAAATGCAGCCCATTACAAATGAAAGGCTTCTATGAGCAGAGATGACGGTAAACTAATGTTGAAGCAATGTACTGATCATATCAAGAAGCTGAAGGAAGAATCATCGATGCGTAAACAATGCTTATCTAGTTGTAATCTGGGTCGTCTGTAATAGTGTCAGAAGAGTGCACCCACTGTATGCATTAAATATTGTTAAGTTTTGGAGTCTGTTTTTGATGTGTTTGTGAAACCAAAATTGCTTCTTTGAATAGAAATAATGTTGGGGTTGTTTGTTTACATACAGCACAAGTTATAATTGATGTTGATGGCATAGAAGGGAGGTGCACAGATCATTGCCCCACAGAGAAAGTAACTATAATGGGAGAGGAAGATTGCTTGAGAGTTTCAATAGGTCACTGTAAATCACATTTTCCAAACTCTGTGGGAAAACATGTACAGCCGTTACCACCAGATTGTCATACAAATTGTGGACTGTCTACTGGGGATGATTTTCATGCTCATGTGGAGAAGTTCAGACAATTTGGTTCTGCCTCTGAGGGTAGCTATCGCTATAGCCAAGGAATTGTATCGGTTGATGCTTTGGGCTTTGTTCAAGTGGCTTCACCACCAATGCTGCCTCTCAGAACTTCGCTCTTGAAACAGTTGGATACTGGAATAAACACAATGTTGCACAGCTTTTTGAGTATCCAGAGGGAACTGCCAATGACCAATGTTCAACGGAGATTAAACAGCGCTACAGAAAAGCAGAATGTGGATCCTGGTTTTGAGGACACACCAGCAAGCAAAACACCATTTGCAACCAAGCCAAGAGATTGCTACTATGTAGCATCCACACCTGAAGAAGAAATGTCCAGCAGTAGTCTCCATGAGAAGGATGATAAAGATGGTTGTGAGGATGGTGTCGATGATGACAGCCCACGACTTTGCACATTGGCAGAGCAAGGTGTTGTTCCATTGTCACCAGGTTTAGAGAGCAATTTTTCTCTGCCTGTAGAGGAATCAACCGACAGAATCAAGCATTCGGGAAATGCTCTGAATGATATGAGCAGCACACCACAAATAAAGGAGAACCCACAGCCATTGTGTGGGTTAACCCTACTCTCAACTGCAGACAAATTTAAAAAGATTGGAGACAGTGAATTCAAACCAGATAACCAGATCATTGATGATACACAGTTAACTCGAGCACTATCTGCTATTAAAGTGTGTGATGGGAGGAGAGAAGCCAAAAAGCTTTCAGAGAACTTAGAAACGCCTGTACTTCAGCAGAGTGATGGCAGTAATTGGAACCATTCTTTAGAGGCATCTTCCTCTGCTCAAAAGCCTAGAAGGTTTCGACGGCTTTGTAAAGCCAAAGAGACAAGCAAGCGGTTATCTCGAGAGCTCCAACCTCTAGAGCTCCTAAACAGATGTCCAGGGAAAGAGAAACTGTGTGCATCGGATCATATGAAAAAACGTGCAGGAAAACAAAAGCTGTGCTTTGCAGCTGCATTGCTTGTGGATGAAGAAGCAGAGTATGTACTTTGATAACTAGTCAGTCCTGGTTTGGAAGTGGGGCTTGCTGTCACTTCATTGTATGTGATCAAGAGTGCTCATTTCTCTTTCTGTTTGTAGGGTATCCTCTGGTGAGGACGTGTCTACGGATGAGGATGATGAAGATGATGAGCAGGGGTCACTGCAGGATTTCATCGATGACCAAGTTGAACCTACTGTGGGCGCTTCAGAGGGGACTGATGAGCCCATAGATATGATGGCAGTTTACAGGTTCTTGTTTTGCTACCAATCCTGCTCATTTTTGTTGTTTGGCGGCTAACTGTAAGTCATGAGACATCTAGATTGAGTAATTGATCAAGGTTCGTCTATGTTTGCTTTTAAATGATTAAACTGCACATACGAGTTCCAGGTGTTAGCAAGGACATGACATACAACCGTTTTATGCAGAAAATCCTTGCTGACACAGTCACCACTTGATGAATGCCCCTTACCATGGATGCAACATAGATTGCAAAGAACTCCCATCTCTGGTGACGGCAACTTCACATTGCCGAACTGCTCTGAAAGTGTTCTATCTGTCTCTTCTGACAGTCACGGTGAAGTGGACCCTGGCTCAGCTACAATCAATATGAGGGAGTTGCGGGCAACCCCGACTGTCAGCAACCACCCATCCATATGCACCTTAGAAACAAGGGAGCCTACAAGATTCACCAGCAGCCAAAAAGAGGGTGTGCCAGGGCAGCTTCATAGCAGCATGCATTCGACAACCAAAGTACATGAGAGAAAGCGGAAACTAAGCTTTCAGCAGGAGCAATCCATGACGCGCAATCTGTCCGGACATTTCGATGATGACTTGTTTGCAGGGCTCGACTTGGATGCCTTAGAAGTTGAGGCTGTCCAGAAGTCCCGCTCCCATTTCCTTGGCAATTCTGCTCCTCAACCCGAGGCAGCAACACGATTAGTGCCAAAGCAATCATGCAATAATGATGCTGACCTGGACAGAAAGCAAGATGAAGATTTCGAGTTTTTCCCATCATTCAATCTTGGCATTGATTGCTGACAAGAGCCATTTGCCTGCCAATTATTTTGTGCTCTGGCTCGTAAGCTCGAAAAGTGCAATGCAACTCACAACTTGGTGCTGATGCTATGCGTGAGACAAGCATGATATTGAATCCAAATGTGGATAGTCAAGTTGGCTACATTGATGGCATTGGGACGGATGTCTTTCTGCCATGCAGGTATGATTTGCTGTGCTGAGTTACCTAGTGATATCCAATGACGGCCAGCGACTAGCTGGACTGAGGTTACATGCTGAAGATGATCACTAACCTTGCAATTTTGTGTGCTGTTAATATTCCGATTACCCCCCACAATAAGTACCATGCAACATTGTATATCAAAATTGAGTAATTTTAAGAGGTTTGGACTGTGGAGGGCTGATTTCCCACTGCTATTGAAGATTCATATGGTGCCAAGACTCCAGAATGTCAACAAATTTCAAAAATGTGTAGGAATTGCAGCAGAATGGCTTGTTGCAAAAGTACTCTCTTTCTCCGATTCAGACCTTTCTAGTATGCCACATTATTGCACCTGCAATCTCGCTGAATTGTGCAGCGATGTGAAAGTTCTCTTATCTCCGGCTCCAAGCTTACATCAAAGTTGCCATAAGTAGGAAGAGAGTTACTTGACATATGTCTTTCCTTGGTCAAGCTACTCTGTCAACTATAAGGTTTGGTCAAGTCAGCATGCACTTCATGGTGAAAGCTCAACAAATGGAAAATGGAAACGTATGCATGGATCAGTGTTGTGAGATAAAGCTTTCAACAAGAAAATCAAAAGCAAAGAAAGAGAATTCTCTAAACCCACAAGTAATCCATTTGCTGTATGCATAATGTAGTTAAAAGACAAGGGTATGGTAGGAATGATCAAATCATGAAAAAACTTAGGTAGAGTTCGTAAAGTCCAGCTGGTATGAGACTTTGTGTTTGGCCACATGGGACATCACACAAACCAAGATGTAGAAAAGAAAGTACCTTATCATTGGGTCGTTGGTTCTTTAAGCCACAAGGTGTCAATTCTATTGGCTATGAGACCCATCCTTGAGAAACACTGCATTTATATTTGGTAAAAGCTTTAAAGGTAGATTGCAAGTTAACATTTGTGCTGGTCACCATTCATGGAGATCAAGAAGAAAAGGATATTTTTTAAGATAACTAAGGTAGAGTTGCAAAGTCACAATGGTATAAGACTTGTGTTTTGCCATTTTCGGTTTTTGGGCCATCGAACCAAATAGGATGTAGAAAAGAAAATACCTTACCATTGGGTCATGGGTTCTTCAAGCCTCTCCCCAAAGGCCTTGATCTCCTCTTTAAGCCCCAAATACTTATGCCCAATTGGGGTAAAAGTCAATGTGTCCCACACTCTTAGGGGAAAATGCAACACTTGTGCATTGTTCCATTGAGATGTTCAACACGTGCACCTCACATAAAACAAGAAGGTACTATCGTACTCGAAACACTTTAGCAATGTTTACATAGGCAAGCTAACAACCTTCTTCATAATTGCCTATTGCAACCTTGGGGTCAAAAAGTGTTGGCCAAAAGTAATGTGGAATGCTCTCCTACGTACTAAATCGTTCAAAGAGCCTTCATATCATTTTGGCTTCAACTTGCATGCCATTGTAGGCGTAACAACATGAGTTTTGGTGACAATAAATTGATGGAGGCTTCAAGGCATTGAGAGTATGGACCACAAGGTTCAAATTTGATTGGCTATGAGACCCACCCTCAACTTAACTGGTATTGCATTTTTAAAGTTGTGAGAGAAAAATTCCTCAAGAACTTGCATAAACAAATCCAAAAGATGTGAAGCTAGAGGACAAAGAAGTGCAATACATGAGAAGTCCAAATGCAAAAGATGTTAGTATGAAAGTCCAAATCTAAAACTAAGAGTAGCTAGAGGACAGAGGAGTGCAATACATGAGAGCAAGTGATAGTTTCATAACTATAGAAAGATTTATACTAATTCTTAAAAGTATTCCTAATGGCTTTAAAAAAAAAAAATTACTACCTTCAACATAGTGCAAGGACAATTTAAAGAGAAGAAAACACTAAAGGGAAAATAAAAGAGAAGAAAAACATAAAAAATGCACCAATTTGAAGTCAACCACCTCTTTATATGGAAACAAGATGTCTGTTGACTTTTCACCTTAATAGGTCTTTTCATTTCTCGAGCTCACGCTTCACTTATGCACTTAAGATGTCTTTAAAGGATTTTTAGTTTTTCAAGATTGAGGGGACCTAATACTATGATTGATAAAGCAGGGAGTGGGACAAAAAGGGTGATCCCTCTCGGCTTTGGTCTTCAATGCTTGCATCATTATGACGTGAATCTCCAATGTTTCCTTGACGTCATCCTTGGGTGTCGTGACATGGCATTTCATGGAAAGGATTTTTACTCCCTTGAAGGGGAAACTTGCTTCGTGCCCTCGTGACTTGCCGACGGTTACGGCTCTAGCCCAAAAAAGTCAAAAGTCAAAAGGTAGAACAAGTTGGTCGCCATGTACATAGATCAAGAAGAGCTAGGGTATATACTTGCCAAAGATAACTAAGGTAGAGCATGAAAGTCCAAGTGATATGAGACTTGTGTTTGACCACATAGAGTTGTGAGGCCATCAAACAAAATAGAAGAAACTACCTTATCATTGGGTCATGTGTTCTTCAAGCCTCTGTTGAAAAGCCTTGATCTCCCTTTAAAGGCCCAAACACTTATGCTCTATTGGGGTAAAAAATCATTAGGCCCCACACTCTTTCGGGCAAATGCAACACCTATGTGTCTCTCCTCAACCATGACACTTAAGAGAACATGAATTTTAGTCACATTGACATGTCCTTATCGTTGTGGCGCATTATTCTATTTACTTGTTAAACACTTGTTCACTTCACATAGAATAAGCTACTACCATACCTGAAACATTTGAGTAGTGTTAACACAAACAAGTTAACAACTTCATTCATAATTGCCCATTGCAACCTCGCGGTTGTGTGGCCCAAAATAACGTGGCATACTCATATCATCTCCTTTGTAGTGAATTGTTCAAAGACTAGTATAGACATAACAACATGGGTTTTGATGATGATAAATTAATAGAGGCTTCAAGGCATTGAGAGGATGGTCCACAAGGTGTAAATTTTCCCGGCTATGAAATCCATCCTTAAGAATAGCCGGTATCGCATTTATAGATTCGTGAGAGACAAAATCCTCAAGAAATTGTATACATGAATGTAAAACAAGCTATGAATAAAATCCAAATCAAAAATCAAGAGAAATTGGAGGATAGAGAAGTGCAATACACGAGAGCACGTGGCACAGTTTCATAAATATATAAAGCTTTATACTTTGATTGGCAAAGTATAAAGCTTTATACTTTGATTGGCAAAGTTTCATAAATATATAAAGCTTTATACTTTGATTGGCAAAGTAGGGACTGGAAAGAAAAGAGTACCTCCCTCTCACCCTTGATCCTCAAGTGCGTCATTGTGTGGGGTGAATCTTCAATGTCACCTCTGGGTGGTGGCCTAACATGGGGCCATGGAATAAATGGCATGGCATAAAAAAAATGCATCCCCCCCCCCCTCGTGGCTGTAGGTTCTTTTCCCCTTGCCAGCTTGGCGGCCCTAGCTTTAAAAAGTAAAAATAGTAAAGGCAAATTGCATGTGCAACTAGGATTCCATGAAAAAAACAAGATGGCCACCATGTACTTAGACGAAGAAGGGGTAGAGGATATACCTCTAAAAATTAACTAAAGTAGAGCTCAAAGTGTAAATGGTATGAGACTTGAGTTAGGCCACATAACATGTCGGGCCATTGCACAAAACAATACATAGAAAATAAAGCATTTCATCGTTGGGGTGCAAGTTTTTCAAGTCTCTCTCCGAAAGGCATTGATCTCCTCTTTAAGGTCCAAAAACTTGTGCTCAATTGGAGTAATAACCAATAGGTCCCACACCCATTTGAGCAAATGCAACACCTAGGGGGCTCTTCATCAACCTAGGTGACACTTAAGAGAACATGGATTTGAGTCACAATGACATGCCCTTGCCGTCGTGGTGCATTAATGCACTTGGTTGTTAAACACGCATGTGTTGCACAGAGAAGAAGAAGCTACTACCATACCTAAAACATGTGAGTAGTGTTAACACAGACAAGCTAACAAGTTCGTTGAGAATTGCCTATTGCAACCTAGGGGCTAACAAGTGTCTTGTCGAGAATAATGCGGCATGATCATATCATCTCCTAAGTTCTAAATCATTCAAAGGTCCTTCTCATCATTTAGGCTTGCAACTCGCTTGACACTGTAGAGAACAACATGAATTTTGATGATGATAAAATAATAAAGGCTTCAGGGCATTGGGGGTACAGGCCACAAGATGAAAATGCTAAGGGCTATGAGACCCATTCCCATAAGAAAAGTTGGTAATGCATTCAAAAATTCATAAGAACTTGCACAAACAAATGCAAAAAATGTTACAAAACTCCAAATCTAAATGGAGACAATCTAAAGGACATAGAAGTGTAATGCATCATGGAATGTAATAGTTTCAGAACTATAGAATGATTTATACTATGATTGAAATGTTGTGTGTGTCAAGATTTCAATGGCTTTGGAGTATTTTGTCATTTATAAAACAATCTCATTTCGCCTGAACACCTTGATGCAGACCTTACAGTGGAATTAGCTACAGGTAGGAAGGTTAAATCTTTTACTTGAGTGAGTAACTTGTATTTTGTTTTAGATGGTCACAATACTTCTGCAAACTTCAGAGTCTTACCCATAGCAGTCTATGATGGAATCTTGGGAATGGATTGTCTTAAGGCCAATGATCTCACGTACATTGTAAATTCGCTTCATTAACTTTTGAAAATGACAAAAACTCCAGTGTTACAATTACTGGGAAATGGGGAAAACCTAAACTCAGGCTAGTGAACCTTACCAGACTTATGCAGGGTCTTAGGAAGAATGAAATGATTTACACAGTAAAATTTAACCCTAAGGAGAAGAAGTTAGATTTGTCTGAACCCGAATGGCTAACGGAATTTGATGATTTATTTCCGAGAGAACTTTCACAGTTACCGCCTAGGCGTGATGTTGATCGTGCAATAGAGCTTGTTCTAGGAGCTCAATCAGTTGCCCGTAGGCCATACAAAATGTTGGTACCTGAATCTGCGGAACTCAAGGAGCAACTGACTCAACTTCTTGAACAAGGCTTCACTCGACCTAGTGTTTCTCCATGGAGTACTCATGTTCTGTTTAATCAGAAGAAGGATGGTACTCTACATCTTTGTATTGATTATCGTGGATTAAATATGATGACGGTCAAGAATAAGTATGCAATACCAAGGATTGATGAGTCGCTTGACCGATTACATGGAGCTTCTATCTTCACAAAAATTGATCTTAAGTAAAGGTATTACCAAATCCGAATCAAGGAGGAGGACATACCAAAGATAGGATTCAACAATTGTTTTGGACATTATGAATTTGCAATTATGCCATTTGGACCTACAAATTCTCCATCAACTTTTAATCGTCTCATGACCGATGTGTTTCAAGAGCATCTTGATGATTTTTTTCTTGTCTTATTTGATGATATCCTGGTTTACTCAAGAAACAAAGAAGAACAGGAACAACATGTGTGACGAGTACTTGAACTTTTTCGTCAAGATTAACTTTATGCTAAGCGTAGTAAATGCACCTTCTTCACTGAGATAAGGTGGATAATTTGGGATTTATTGTATCGAAGGATAGTGTTTCTACTGATCCAAGTAAGATCAAAGTTGTTGTAGCTTGGCCTACGCCAAAATCGGTAAAAGAAGTACATGGATTTCTTGGTTTAATAGGATGGTATCGTACATTTATTGAAGGCTACGCAAAGATTGCATCTCCATTGACTAATACACTTAAGAAGGCTTAAGTGTTTACTGGGAATGAACATGCTCAAGCTAGTTTCAAGAAACTCAAAGAAGCTTTAGTGAATGCTTCAATATTACCGCTTTTGAACTTCTCAAAGGCATTAAGTGTGCTCATTGATGCAAGTGGACAAGTAATCGGTGGCATTCTATCTCAAGAATGAAAACCAATAGCTTATGAATCTTGTAAGTTATGTACACGAGTTGAATTATCCTACACATAGGTGATGTGCCAATTGCGCATGGGAAGAGGGATTTCAAAAACATTTGTAAGCACTATTGGTATTAAACAAGGATGTCCGTTGTCACCAACTCTCTTTGATCTATGCATCGATCAATTGAAACAAATGGTACTTGACTTTATACAAGAAGAAGGCATCGAAATGGTCCCTATTTGCAATGCGGTAATCATGCTTTTGTTGTATGCGAATGATGTAGTGCTTCTAGCACACACTTTAGAAGATGCACAAAAGCTTATGGTTGTCCTTGAGAACTTTTTCTTGCATAGTGGTCTGATGGTGAATGAATCCAAAACAAAGGTTATGCTTGTGAAAACCAACCATAAGGATAAGCCATGCATTGTGTACAACAATGAGACACTTGAAGTTGTTGAGAGCTTTAACTACTGTGGCCTTGAGATTTCAAAAAATCACAAGTGGCATGAATGTGCTTATGCATGCTTGAAAGCGGAAAAGAGAGCATACTATGCATTTGAGAGCATGTGTAATGTGGGAAACATCAAGTGTTGGGTTCTCAAGAAGTACCTTTTTGACACATTGGTGACACTGGTTCTTCTTTATGGAGGTGAACTGTGGGGTGGGAGCATCTCAAAGTCTACTCAGAAAGAGTTTGAGAATGTCCAAAAGAGTTTTCTTACAAACTTTCTTCAAGTTAAGACACAAACACCATATATGCTCCTACTTCTTGAGTCAGGATCTTTTCCAATTGAGGTTATGGGCATGGAAAATGTTGTGGAGTACATAATAAAGATGCGTCAAAACCCCTCACATCGGCTTCCTACAATTGCATGGGAAGCAAGAAAAAAAGTTCAAAAGACGCATAAAAGAAAGATCTTGAGCACGGGATGGATGCAAGACATAAAGAAGTGGTTTGGGAGCTGGGATGCATTACACTTTCTACATGATGCCTCAATTGACTCGCAAGTGAATGAAGCTTTTCTACAATGCCAATGTATTACAGATTGGGAGGAATCCGGTGGATCATGCTTCATACATTACACCACCCATAGTGCCCCCTAAAAAACCATGTTCTTCACTGAAAATGAAAATCGTACTCACACTTACATGCTTGAGCCTATCCCCTTGTCAACGATATGCACTATCGCAGCCATTCATCTTAGCTCCCACTCCCTTTGATGTGAGATAGGGCGTTGGGCCAATGGAGAAGAGTCAAATTGACTGTGCACATTATGCTCACTGCAAGTTTGAGAGTTTGAGTACCACACTACTAGAGTGCTCAGCTTTTGGTCACATCCGAACTTGCTTCCCTCACACTTTCAGCCATGACTTAGACCTATACACTTTCCTCTCGCAACCACAATGTGGGCTCTCCATTGCCACTCTCATCACGACAATTTTGGAGCATCGAGAGTCACTCATCAGACACACACACACACACACACTACATCACATGTAACTTTGGTCCCATAGGTCATATTTGACCTCCGAGGACGATAATAAAATCTCTCAATCTGTGTGTGTGTGTGTGTGTGTGTGTGTGTGTGCATTGGCGGACTTCCACAAGCATGGGAAGCGGTCAAGGAGGACTTGTGGGAGAGCATCAACTTCCTTATTGAGACCCTCAAGCCAGTCAAGCTCCA
The DNA here is from genome assembly GCF_014529385.1 of Adiantum capillus-veneris. Lineage (NCBI taxonomy): Eukaryota > Viridiplantae > Streptophyta > Polypodiopsida > Polypodiales > Pteridaceae > Adiantum > Adiantum capillus-veneris. Next base: position 151,465,722 of record NC_140944.1, read on the forward strand.
CCCCGACAAGATATAAATGATTGATGGAAGAAAGTCGTTGCCAAGTGGACAAGCCATTCTCAAATTTGAGAAGAGAGAAGATCGGCTCAAGCTCTTACAACAAGCACACCTTCTCAACGGTACTAAGCTATGGATCGCGAAAGAACTCACCCCATCACAACTCAAAAACAAAGGCGAAGAACTCAAGAAAGGGCATGCAACACAAGGCAAAGGAAAATGGGCAGTCTACCATGGGGGAAAGTCTATTATACACGAGTTTTGCTCTCCTAAGCCTTCTCCCATTGCGAACTCCATACTTTAGTTACTATTTTTCTCCCTAAGTGACATGTGTCACATTTTTATTGTATCCCAGATTGCCCACGCTTCACTTCTCTCTTATCAAGAGGCATCATTTGTATGTTTTGACTTTTTGGTCCCATAGGTCATATATGACCTCCACGGACGATAATCAATCAATCAATCTCTCTCTCTCTCTCTCTCTCTCTCTCTCTCTCTCTCTCTCTCTCTCTCTCTCTCTCTCTCTCTCTCTCTCTCTCTCGTCGTGCACACGACAAGTGGGTGGCACGACGAGCTCTCTCTCTCTTGTCGTGCACATGACCACCCACTTGTCGTGTGCACGACAAGAGAGAGAGAGAGCTCGTCGTGCCACCCACTTGTCGTGTGCACGACGAGAGAGAGAGAGAGAGAGAGAGAGAGAGAGAGAGAGAGAGAGAGAGAGAGAGAGAGAGAGAGAGAGAGAGAGAGAGGTGAGGGGAGGGGGAGGGGAGAAGGATGGAGAGGGAGGGAGAGTGAGAGGGGTGTAAATTCCTATATAAAGGCATGGAGACAATTTTTTTTTGTATTCAAAATTTAATTTGTTGAAGAACTCAAATTGTTTGAGGTACCTTCTCTCTCCAGAGAGAGAGAGAGAGAGAGAGAGAGAGAGAGAGAGAGATTGAATTATCGTCCACGGGGTTTAGATATGCCCCATGGGACTAAAAACAAAGCATTACAACAAATGCCTTCAAATAAAGCATAGATACGATTAGTTAAGGGATGAGGGCCCATCAAAAGGGTGATCTTAAAGAAAATGGAGAAAAACCTAAGGGGGGTCTGCAGGTGAGAGGGTAGCCGATTTGGGAGTTTGAAAATCGTGGATGACAGCTTTACCACCTTGATAGATTGCCCACTTACCTTGTTTGCAAGCTTCGTGCATCTTCTTGACCTCACTTGCTTTGACCTCAAGCTGATTTGGGGTCAATTCTTTGGCAATCCAAAGTTTCTTTCCTTTGAGGAGACAAGACTAGCATAATAGCTTCCACCGCTCTTCTTTGCCCTTGAGAGTGAGAATACAATGCTTGGTTGGTACATTTCTATTTGTGTCGTTGATCTAAGAGACAGTTTATGGCTTGATATTTACTAGTTGAAGAATATCATTGAGCTTAGAGATTGCTTCTTTAAGAGTATCCTCATATGTTCACCATGGCGCATGGAGTCCCCCGATCCTAACCTTAAGGCTAAGAGATTCTTGTAGCTGGTTCTCTTGTTATGCTGTTTGAATTTTGACGTTGATTTTTTAATGTATTTCCTCATGGACTTCTTTTCGAGCTGCCTTGACAGTCTCTGTGAAAAATACTTTGACCTCGTGTGCTTTTGCAAGTAGAGATTTGTTGTCTACTTCCCTAATATCCTCGAGCTTAAGTAGGTGATGCTTAAGTTACGCATTCTCTTCGATGAGATCTTTGAGCCTTTAAGGTTGTTATCCTTGCATCTTGATGAGTGATATGATCCTTCTTTGGCACAGCTGCCACATCAAGAAAAGGACTTGCAGGTGCAAGAGATTGGTGTGGAAGACATCTTCTCGCAGGGGTTGTAAAGCACCTTTAATTTATGACGGGGTTGTGAGTCTTATAGGGAATGCCATAGGGTCTGCAGAAATACCCTGTGGGAGAAATACCTTGGGCCCAATTTAGTTTCAAAATTCATTTGAGCGACCATAGCCGCTTCAAAGATCTTTGAAGGATAGCAAGGAAAGTGATCAAGGAGGAGCTCCACGCGGGTCGAGGGAAAGTGCCGCATAGGTCAGGCACAAAGGCATCGCGCAGGTCTGATTCAAGAGGGGAGGTTGTGCTGATGCCTCCCCACAGGGGTAGCCTCTTGCCTGGGGGGGAGGCTTGGCAATGAAGCTAGAGTTTAGGCTCTCTCTCTCTCACACACACACACAAAGAGAGAGAGAGAGAGAGAGAGAGAGAGAGAGAGAGAGAGAGAGAGAGAGAGAGAGAGAGAGAGAGAGAGAGAGAGAGATTTTATTATCGTCATTGGAGGTCAAATATGACCTATGGGACCAAAATTACATGTGATTTAGTATGTGTATGGTTGATGAGTGACTCTCGATGCTCCAAAATTGTGGTGATGACAGTCGCAATGGAGAGCCCACACTGTGGCTGGGAGAGGAAAGTGTGTATGTCTAAGTCCTGGCTGAAAATGTGAGAGAAGCAAGTTTGTATGTGACCAAACGCTGAGCAATCTAGTAGTGTGTGGTACTCAGACTCTCAAACTTGTAGTGAGCATAACATGCACAATCAATTTGACTCTTCTCCATTGCCCCACCGCCATGTCTCACATCAAAGGGAGTGGGAGCTAAGTCGAATGGATGCAATAGTGCATACCTCCGACAAGGGGATAAGCTCAAGCATGTAAGTGTGAGTATGATTTCCTCTTTTAGCGAAGAACATGATTTTGTAGTTGGGGGAAATATGGGTGGTGTAATGTGTGAAGCATGATCCACCGGATTTCTCCCAAGCCATAATACATTGGCATTGTAGAAAAGATTCATTCACTTGGGAGTAAATTGAAGCATCATGTAGCAAGTGTAATGCATCCCATCTCCCAAATCACTTCTTTATGTCTTGCATCCATCCGGTCCTCAAGATCTTTCTTTTATGCATCTTTTGAACTTTGTTGCTTGCTTCCCATGCAATTGTAGGAAGTTGATGTGAGGGGTTTTGTTGCATCTTTATCATGTACTCCATAACCCTTTCCATGCCCATAATCTCAATTGGAAGAGATCATGACTCAAGAAGTAGGAGCATATATGGTGTTTGTGTCTTAACTTGGAGAAAGTTTGTAAAAAAATTCTTTTGGACATTCTCAAACTCTTTTCAAGTAGACTTTGAGATCTTTTCACCGCACACTTCAACTCCTTAACGAAGAACCGGTGTCACCAATGCATCAAAAAGATACTTCTTGAGAACCCAACACTTGATGTTTCCCACATTACAAGTTCTCAATTGTATAATATGCTCTCTTTCTCGCTTCCAAACAACACATAGCACATTCATGCCACTTGTGATTGAACGGAACCTCAAGGCCAAGGTACTTAAAGCTCTCAACAAATTCAAGTGTGTCATCGTTGTACACAATGCATGGCTTCTCATTATGGTTGGTTTTCACAAGCATAACCTTTGTTTTGAATTCATTCAAAATCAACCCACTATACAAGAAAAAGTTCTCAAGGACAACCATAAGCATTTGTGCATCTTCAAAAGTGTGTGCTAGAAGCACTACATCATCCGCATACAACAAAAGCATGATTACCACATTGCAAATAGTGACCTCTTCAATGTCTTCTTCTTGCATAAAGTCAAGTACCATTTGTTCCAATTGATCGAGGCATAGATAAAAAAAGAGTTGGTGACAACAGACATAAACTCAAGAACCATTTGTTCCAATTGATCGACACATAGACCAAAAAGAGTTGGTGACAACAAACATCCTTGTTTAACCCGAATAGTGCTTACAAAAGTTTCTAAAATTCCTCTTCCCATGGGCAATTGACACATCACCTTCTCATAGATTTGAGAAACCGCAAGCATAAACTCACTTGGCACTTCCATCCTTCCCCACAAGTTATTAGGTGGAATCATACCAAAAGCTTTCTTAAAGTCCTTAAAACAATAATACAATCGTTTGTCTTTCAACCGCCTTTCCTCCATGAGAACACAAAAGGTGACAAGATGACCAATGATGCTATGGCATCGACAACAACCCGCTTGTCCTTTTGCACGCTTGTCATTCTCTTCAATCCAATCACTCAATTTTATCTCCATTATGCACCCAAATAAATTTGACATAAAAGACCCAATTGTTATGGTCCGGTAGTTGTTTACATTCTTTACATCCCCTCCTTTATGCAAAGGCTTAACCCAATTACTACTTAAATCATGAGGCATACCATGTTGAAGTGCAAGCTTGAAAATATCACACATCCACTCATGGGTAAAATCTCCCGTCCATTTGATCATCTCCGACTTGATACCCTGAAGATCTCTCGCTTTGCAAGTGACCAACTTTTCAAGCCCACTGCATATATCCTCAATAGTAAAGAAAGAGGGCATACATGGAAGTGAACCATAAAATGATATTTTTTCAGCATTGGGTTGCTCATATAATCTCCTACAATGTGTGTACATATCCACAAGACTCAAGTTACCAAAATTCTCAACCCGCTTGCCCCTCAAGTTTCTCCAAAATCTTCCACATGCACATGCCTTTTCTTAAACTTTCAAAAGTTGTTCTTTACTTCCCATCTTCTTCTCTTCTTTTGAATCAATGCCTTGTATGTATGCAAATGACTTTGATAGTTGTCTTTGTCCATAGTTGCATCAAGCTGTATCAAGGACTTTTTAGCATCTCGACATTCTTTATCAAACCACCTTTTGCGTGATCTTTCTTTGTTGATACCATGGAGATGCTTTATGGCAAATAATTCTTCAGCACAAGAATAAATAACTTTCTTGAAAGCTTCCCATTTAGTCTCCAATGGTGCATCATATTGAAGCTTTGTCATCCATAACTTTTGCTCAACCATTTCAATGTACATTGGTGCCCATTTGAATTCCATACATATTGATAACTTCTCTTCCCTTTGGCTCAGATTATCATGCTTAACTGCTTCTCCACATGCAAGGTCAATACATATGGTTCGACGGTGTGATTCCGGGGTCCATTGGCCAAACATAAAACTCTTTATGCGATACATGATGGCTTTGGAGAGTAGCATATAGTCAATCACACTATCCCCATTATGTTTTCTACATGTAAATCCATTGGTTCCACTCCATAAAAATACACTATTGGCAATGAGCATACCTATGCTATTACACATGTGTAAAAGTGACTTTCCATAGTGATCTGGCTCTTTCTCATCCATTGACGTACGATCATACAAGTGAACTTCCTCCAACGCCCTTGGAATGTATGGCATATCAAATTGTCAAGTATCATATTGCAATATTTTTGTGCGAGCATTCATATCCCCGAATACAATAACATCACCTTTTCCTTTGAAATTAGCAATGTTCTCTTCTAAATAAAAAAATGGTTGATCTCTATCCATGCAAACATAAAAGGAATGTAGCAACCGACTACTAAAATGGATGCTCTTTTTGGTGTCATAATTTTCAGCCATACATAACGTTTGTACTTGTCATCTTTCATAATTGATACAAAATCTTCCAATCCTTTCTTAACCATACATGCTACCCCTCCTTGCCCTCTTCGTTGCTTGAGATTATTTTACCACATCAATGAATGTACATTGTAATCCTCCAAGCCGTTAATCCTTTATGTATCATGCTCCCAAGTTTCAACAAGAAGTACAACATCGGCTTTTCTTGTTAGATCATCAATGCCAACCCCGGAATTCCATGGGTATCCATTGAAATTCCAAAATCATACTTTCAATTGTAACTCGGCCTCATAGGTCGCGTATCCCTATTTGCTCGAGGGACTTGCCTCCTCCTTGGGCACATTTTCTTCATGAGAGATATCCTTGTTTTTCTTATTCTTTTCCTCATATGCCTTGCGACACATATTTTTCTTCTTTTAATAGTGTGATATTCATGTACAAAACATTTTGTATCCCTCAAGTAGATCCAACTATTATGAAGGATAATCTTTTGTTTGGTCTCATCCGGCATGGTGCATCACAATTGGCCATTCTCCCAAGCGAGGAGATCCTTGCTTATACCTTACGTGCCTCATCGAGTTGCAAGGGTGGTAAGGTACTCTCCCAGGATCGAACTTGAAGTGGTTCATCAGGTGACTGTTGAACACTGGTAGGTGTGGATTCCTTTGTAGCATCATGGAGGTCCACTATCACAGGTGGAGGTTGTGGAGAAGCTTTTACCTCTATGGATGCATTACATGAGGAGCTAGAAGCTTCATGGGACTCCCCCCTTCCTGAGCTAGGTGGAATAATTTGGTTTTGCATTGGAACCCAAACTAGCTCTAGAATAGGTGTGTAGCATTCTGTGATCTTTCCCTTTCCACGATCTGCCATTGGCTTTGCAGTTACACTGATTGACTCACATGGTTTTGTAGGTGATAGGGAAAGACACATTTTACGTTTAGGTACCCAAATTTGATCATTTCCATCATAGTAGCCTTGGGTTTCTAATAGTCGTTTTGGAATCCATCGTGATTAGGTCTTGATTCTCCTAGAGCACGCTCTTGGGTTTCCATGAGAATTTTTTCTTGAAATGGATGGAAGGGTTGAGGTATCTAGAAGTAAGGCCTTGGGGACCCATTGATATGTACTCTTAGGTCGTGCAGGTTGAGTACTTGCAATATTACTGCTTGTTGCAACTACAAGTGTTGAAGTGCTAGGTTCATGGGCAGTCGACAAGGATGAGTTAACCACTTTGGTTTGTGAATCTTGGCTATCCTGCAACTTCGCTAGATTCTGCAATGTAGGTGACTTTGTTTCAATGATAGGGGTAAGAGTCGGTGGTCGCGTCGTGACACTACCAGTACCCCAATCAATAGTGAATTTGGTTGCCAACATCCACGTGCATCCAAGGTTTATGTTGCCCTTTATAGTTCCAGCATGCATGACCAAAAAGTCTTGAGCTACAACCCCATTGTCATAACTGACAGAAGTGTGCCAAATACCAAAAACTGTGGTTTTTTTCTCGACACCCTTGACTTGGATAATACTCTCAAATAGAGATGGATTTCCTAACTAGCACCACACCCCATATGATAGCAGATTATACTTAGCACCCGTGTACAATATGGCGTTATATAGTACTTTTCCATAGGCGATGTTTAGCTCAATAGGTATTGTAGAGGTGTGTGAGAGTCCAACCAACCCTTGTTGGTTTCAACGTGGAATGCATGTGTAACTCCAAGGTTAGCCTCTCATTGGCTTCTTATGCGTTGTTGTCACTCCTTAGCCTCATCTTGAGCTTGTATCTTCTTCAATTCTGTTTGTGCCTTGGCTGCCTTTTTTTGATGGATGGCACGTAGTTCCTCTTGGCTTAAAGGATCATAGTATCTTTTAAATTTTCTCCCATTGAGGAGTCCAATGGTTTCAACTCCATCAAGAGTCTCCACACAAATGTTCCCTTGTGGGGTGATTTCACATACTCTATATGGTCCTTTTCACGCATATTTCAACTTTTTCTTTTCATTACGCACTCCATATATAAGGACTTTATCACCAACATTGATATCCTTGTTCTTTAAATCCCAATCTGTGTGATGAGCTTCCAACGTTTTGGTCAAGATAGAGATTAAGGTCTTGTTGGTGCTCTTAGTTTGGCCATTTTCTTGTGGATAATAAGGTGTGGACTTATGGTGAGATACCATGAAGTTGGTAGTGAGTTCTTTTATCACTCCATTTATAAAATGAGTGCCATTATCATTCACAATCTCAAAGGGACAACCAAGTCTTGTAATAATGTCCTCAAAGAGAAACTTGGCGGTTCACCTTGCATCAGCCTTACGTGTCGCCCTGGCTTCCGCCCACTTTGTCAAATAGTCAGTGACAACTATAGTATACCGAGATTGTTGCCGGACTGATTGGGCCTACAAAGTCCAACCCCCATTTTTCAAATGGTTGAGTCACTTTAACAAGATGTAAGGGCATTTTATCCTTTCGTTGTGTGATCTTGTAACATTGGCATTTATCACATCCTTTTGCAAAAAGTGATGCATCTTTGAATAAGGTAGGCCACAAATAGCCTAATTGCAACACCTTTCTAGCTGTTAGTTCACTTGAGAAATGTCCTCCGGCTATACCCATGTGGGCTTCTTGTAGTATGTATAAATACTCATCCTCACGGGCACAACATCTAAGAATATCATCGTTCCCTAGCATGTAGAGAGTTCCTGCAATGAGAGAATAAGGTTCACATTCTTTTAACAGTTTTTGAGCTATGTCCTTATGAAGCTCTTTGGGTGGAAAACCATTAACTAGAAAGTCCACAATCTTCTCACTCCATTCAGGTATGGTTTTGACTAGGAATAGAGAAGTATCGGGCAATTCATCATCGACTCCAATAGGGGCTTCACAATTGGGTATCCGCCATGACATGTCTTTTACCAGGTCTCACCACAACAATAAAATAAAACTCAAGGAGATTTAATAACCATCGTGTAATTCTTCCTGTGGAACAAGGTTTATTTACTAGATACAACAAGGCTTGATGATCCACATAGAAAACAAACTTGTTGGCAAGAAGGTAGTGGAGAAATTTTTTCACTGCTTAAATCATAGCTAAACCTTCTCGCTCTGTAATGGTGTAGTTTCTCTCGGCATCATTCAATTGACGACTTGCAAAGCTAATGGGGTAGTCTAATTTATGTTCTCGTGGTTGAGCTAGAACACACCCAATAGCAAAGTTTGATGCATTGATATGCACATGGAAAATTATATTCCAATTGGGCACTCGTAAAATGGGAGCGCTTATCAAGATCTTTTTCAATGACTCATAAGCATGGTCACACTCTGTGGTCCAGTGGAACTCAATAAGAAGCTTGCACAATGGACGAGATATCTCGGCAAAGTTTAAAAATAAACCGTCGGTATTAACAACATGGCACATGAACCTTTGAACTCCTTTATAGTTTGTAGGTGGTGGCAATTCAGCAATGGATTTAATTTTGCTCTCATCTGTGGAAATATCATTTTTGGACACTATAGGCCCTAAAATCACCCCATGTTTAGCCCAACTTGGCATTTGAAAGGGTTTAAGGAGATGCGATACAATCTGCACTTCTCAAACACTTTTCGTAAGCATGATAGATGTTCTTTCCAAGAGGAATAAACACAAAGTTCATCCAAGAAAGCTTCGCAAAAGTCCCTCAAATATTGTCTAAAATCAGTGTTTATTAATCTTTGAAAGGTAGCAGGGGCATTGGTTAAGCCAAAAGCCATAACACAAAATGCGAACACTCCAAATTTGGCTATAAAGGCTGTTTTAGCTTGGTCTTCTAGCGCAATTGTGATTTGATTGTTTCCAGAGTACCCATCTAAAAAGCTATAAGCTTCCTTTCCTGCAACTCTTTCAAGAACATGTTCTGAATATGGCAAGGGGTAATGGTCCCTCCTAGTGGTGGCATTGACCTTCTTGAGATCCATACACACTCTGAGTTTCCCATTCTTTTTCAGTACAATCACTATTGGAGACACCCATTCTGAGTGCTCAATAGGGTATATGAATCCGCATTTCACAATCTTTTCAATCTCTTCTTGAACGATCTTTTCATATTTAAGATTCATTGGGTAGGGTCGTTGCTGAACTGGTATAGCCATGCTATTTATGGGGATTGTGTGCTGCACCATGGAAGGTGGAACACCTTTCATATCATGATATATCCAAGCAAATATATCCCCAAATTCCTTGAGAAGTTCTTTAAGTACACGCTCCTTAGTCTCTGTCAGATCTTGGGCAATGAAGACAAGTTTGGACTCTTCTCCGGGGTCTGCTAACTCTATTTTCTTAACTATCATGGGACCGTCATAAACACCATTTCTTCCATCGATAGGTTTTCTTTGAGCCTTTGTATACAAAACTTTACGTTCCTCTGTGGTGTAGGATTTGAAATGTTCAGGTACAGGGTGTAAGTCTGTGGGGTTCTGTTGTTCTATGGACCGTGATTTCACTTCCGATTCCTTTTGTTGTTGAGCTAACTCTCCATTTTGACGTCTCCTTACAGTACGGCTCAACTTTGGATTCTCTATAGCCGCTACTTGTGCGATGTCAATGGGTTGTGGACTACACCACATAACACTTTGAAGGTATTCACCCCAATTATCTATCAACTTCTGATGAGCATTACGTGCCCCTATATGATTAAGCCATTATACGGTAGATTTCTTTTCCTTTATTCTAGCACACACATTTTCTTGATATTGTTGCCTCTTATAGCTCTTACTCTTCTTGTTTAATTTTTTGATTACGGCCGATCTTGAGTGAAGAGTCACTAGATGAATCACTACTTGTGTCTTCTGCTCCCTTGGATAGATTGCCATCTAGGGTACCACTGGCCCTGAATGGTTTGTCCTCACATTTGCACTAAGATTCTTTGTCCTTAAAGTCAATTTCAATTGATGATTCGGACCCCAAATCGTGTGGGCTATAGTCTTGTGAGACGCTACTAGTTCCAATGCCAGTCAGACCTTCATCTTGTAGGTCATCAGAAGCTATATGCATTGCTTCTAGCATATTTAAGGGTACGAGTGGTGGCATTTCATCCCCTTCAAGTGTTACTCAGGTCGTCCGCCTGTTTCCCAAGGTGTCTATGGTTGCTGCTACCTAGACCCAATCCACATTGTTCGACTCAGTCATCCCAGGTAGTACATCCATATAAGGAGAATCTTCCCCAACATCAGTGTCCTCTTTACACGTTTAACATTACTGCAATTGGGCCGAGTGAATTGTGGTGTCAGATCTATGATCAATTATAAACTTGTTTCCTAGAGGATGTTCTCAATTAGTTACAAGATCCACTCAAATGACAAAATCTTGGAACTGCAAGTAGACATGGTTTTTAAACCAATCATGCACCATTTTTGCTTCCCTCATGAAAGGACGTCCTAAGATCATCTCAGATGACATAGTGTGCTTGGAGGAATCCATAAAAATGAAGGTAATTCTTATTTTATGTCCAAAGACCTTGATCTTGAGATCTTCTAGCATCAATAGGTTTAATAATAGACCCATTGGCCTTCTTTACTACTATGGTTGTGGTTCTAGGGTGAGTTCTTCCCATAGTTTCCCAATAATTTTTAGTCACAATGCTAACCCCAGCACCACCATCAAGGATCCCCTTCACAGTTAATCCCTTGGTAGTGATTGGTATGGTTGCATTGGATTCATCTCCCTCAAAGTATTGTCCCAACTTGTTAACATGTATTTCTACAATAGGGTTCTCATCTAGGTTGGGTTATGGATCTAAGAGTTCGTTCTCTATTGGCATCTCCCTAAATCCATCCATCTGTGTAAATTGTGGTAGCCTGACCTTCAGTTCTCTATTGAGGAAATCTCAAAGAGCTAAGAATAGCTCAAGGTCTCCATATAGTTTGGACATGATGGTGGTTCTAACCTTTGAAGCCATGAAATCCATCAATTTGGCAATATTTAATGACACCTTTTGGGCTTCAGTCCCTTGATATGGGGAAGATGGATCTCCGTTTCTTTGATAGGGTTAGGTTGTCCCTCTGTAAACATTTTTTCCAACAAGAAGTGAGTACGTCGACTTTCCCATGACTTTAAGTCACTTTCTTCTTGGATGATACTAGGTATGGCTAGTGGTCTATGGACTTTCTGAGGTTGTTGTTGCGTAGGAAACACGGTGTCTATAATCTGGATCTACCTAGGTGCTGGATATTGATCCCTTTGGGTATCTTCTACCAAAATCCTTAATTGCTTGACCCGCTCAATCTCCTCTATAGGGTTTGGATAAGTTCCTATCTTCTTCTTGGATCCTGGCCATTGTGGCTCATGAAAATCTTCCTTGCTAGTTTCTTTCTTAGTGTTTTGTTTTGGTCTCCGCGGTTTCACTTGAATCAGAATCCTCTTCAGCATCGTTCATATATACGGGGTCGTCACCAGTCCCTATATTGGTCTTTGAATTGGGGTCTGAATTTGCTGCTTTTTGCGATCTCTTCATTCGTGTTTTGTTCTTCTTCTGAGATTGGGCAATTTTGTTTTTGGAGCATCGATCGTGTGAGTACGTTTATTGGTACCACATGCGTAATTTGTGATGTCTCCTTGGTAGCCTCAATCAAGTTTAATGGCATGATCTTCGGTGAATTTGGATTATTCGGACATTGAGCAATCAAATGATCTATGCCACATCAATTACACATGAGTATCGACATTGTAGACGTGCTCGCTTGATTGGTTTGCATTAGTGTGGCATTATTTTGTAGCCTAATAGGACACTTGGCCACACGATGTGGACCTCCACACTCAAAGCATTGAAGAGGTGGTCTCTTAGCAATGTAATTGATATTTTGGCCTCTTGTAGAAAGAGCAACTACTTGATAGATAGGTTTTACTTGTCCCCAATAGTCCTCCATGTAGTATTGTGGACTTTCTTCAAGCGCATCCATCCCATAGGGAATATTAGGATCTATATCTTCCTCACAGCCTTCCAAACAGACAATAGATGACTCACAACCCACTTGATTCACATGTGATTCTCGGATGTGGTGGTTTCAGTCCTAGCACAGGAGGTGGTAAGAGTGTTTTTTGAACAACATTTTGGGCCCTAGGGACCATGTGTTGTGACGTTTGTTCAAGAGGTAGAGCCGGCATCAATGTAGGCACTCGAGGTGTGTCTGTCCATGCTAAGGTTGGTCTATTGGCCATTGCGCACTTAAATACTATGCAATCCTTAGCTTGATGACCATACCTCCCACAGGCATTGCAATTCCCATTGAATTTTACTCTAAAAGTAGGGCATTCACTAGTACTATGTGGACCATAGCATACTGAGCACCATTGTTGTTAGCTTCTTGGATACATACAATTGTTTTGCGGAGCACAATTGTCTCTAAGACTCTCTTGAATGGCCTTGGTGAGACTAAAGTCATCTAAGATATCTTTGCCTCCTTAGCAATAGGCTTTAGGGTCATTGGCTGATGCCCCGATGCTTGCGAGCTAGTAGATTTAGACTCAACAGACATTCTTTCTCCCTGAATCATTAAATTATCCTCCAATTGGATCGCATTGGTGGTGACTACTTCCCAAGTGGTGATACCTCTAATGACTAGGCCATTGTAGATATCCTCATGTCGTAATCCCCTAATGAATCTATCAAGAAATTGATTATTATTGAAGCGCTCATTTGGATTACAAGGAGAATTCAAATGCTTTAAGCGACTAATAAAGTCTCTCACCGAATCTCCTTCCTCTCGTTGGGCTTTTTGGAGCTGAGAGGCTACACCCCAAAGCACTCCCTCTCATATGTATTCTTTTGAGAACAGTCTCCTAAGAGTACGGTAGATCGTTTTTTCTTCCACCCGTAGGGTTCTATACCAATCGCCTGACTTCTCACTTAAGGTTAGGCTTAAAGCATTACTCTTATGCATGCCATTGTGTTCTCCTAGAGAATCACTTATTTGTTCAAACACTTTGATATGATTTCTCACATCCCCGTCTCCACTAAATTTTTGTGTGAGCTTGGTTATTTGTACTGCCTTACTTCTAGGTTCTCTATCAGGCGTGTTACACATATTCTCAACAATAGATCGACTGATAGCTTGAGCACATGTTGCCAGTTACCTAAGTGAGTAGGCACTGTGGGTGAAGATGCTCTAGAGACCACATGTGGAGTAGGTATTGGCATTGGGCTGGCGCATAGGAAACCCTTGGGTTCCACGTTTGGTACGATGTTGTGCCATGTGGAGGCCCAAAGTTCATATGTGTGGCCCTAGGCATAGCAGGCATCAGATGTGACATGTTAATGCTAGCCGGTATGGTCCCATGGAAATAAGAGCTTGGATGTTGTGGTTGTGGAGCATAAGTTGTTGAAACAATGGGAGGGGTAGGAGGTACATGAGCATGAGGACCCATAGGTACATACGACTGATACACACTTGTAGGGACTGTTGTCGGCATTGAACTACCATGTAGCAGTGCTTTACTAACAAATGAGGTCCATGGCGTGTTTCTTGGCATGCCCGTCATTGGGGTAGGCATGGTAGCCATGGTGTCATTAAGGGAAAGATGGGCTAGACTTGGAAAAGTAAAACTATCACTTGTGGGCTCAAATTGCATTGAGACCCTTGGCGAACAACATATGGAGGATCCATCGGACTTATTGAGGGAGTCTCCATTTGCGATAAGGTTGGTTGTTTAGCCCTCCCTGTATCCAAGAATCTCATGAGACCCGTTGAAGGCATGTGGATCCTCTTGTTCTGTCTCTCTAGCTCAATAACCCTATGGATGACCTCACAAACTCTTTGTTGTTGATCCTTCACACTAGTAGCACCCGTTGTGGATTGTAGGACATCTAACCAACCCACGTGATAGGTGTGACCTGTGTATAGGTCGGTTAGAGTTTCCTTTGTAGTTCGTACTCCCAGTTCTCATTTAGGAACACTCCATCTAGGATTGAGGTGCTAGGGGTGTCCTTTGAACTAGATACAATGTGGCTCTCTATGGGTTGACCCTTAGTGGTTGCTAATTCAGGAGCGCGTAATTTCTCTCCTAGCAATGATATTGACATAGGGGCTTTTGCTTTTAACTCTCTTCGTTGCTCCGCCTTGTGTAAGCTCTTGATTTCCTTTTCCCTAGCCGCAATGATATACCGCTCGACTTCTTGTACTTCGGTAAGGCTTCTACCATCAGGTAATATAACCTCGGAGGGGAATAGCTATGAAGAGTTAGGGGGTGTAGTACTGAATGGAGTATTCATGTGCACACTCTCCAGGAGCATGGGGTCTACGTTGGTTATGAATGGCAAATTTACTTTCCCAACCCCCTCTTTTACATCATTAGCCACATGTTTGGAGCGAGTGGCTCTACTAAAGGTTTCCTTCAAGCAGCTAAGCATGCTCAACCCAAATCATGGGCCCATGGCATGCATGTCTTCGCTTGAGCTATCAGGATTAGGCATTAGGTAACCCTCCATGACATTGTAGTCAGAGGAAGAATCACTAGACGCGATATGTGGGTCCTGAGTGGTACTACCTTGGGTTCCCGCTGAGGTCCTAGAGCCTAAGGTAGAGGAATAATGAGTGCCTGCCTAAACGAATACACTCTTGATGTGCTCATCCTCTAGCACATGACGAGAGTGTAGGTGTATGTGACCTCGACACTCTAGAGGTGTTGATGCCTGTGAAGGCCCCTCACCTAGTTTTTTAAGATGTTTACAACCCAATTTTTTGTATTTTTGTCTCTTTTTTTAAAATGAGCCACAAAATATGGTAGGAAATAGCTCAAAACGAGCATCTTGGCTAAAGGGACATGCCGTGCTTTACAACCCCGATTCGGTTTCGTACAATCCTCAAAATCCTAAAACTAGTGTTTTCCTAGGTGGGGAGAGGACTAGGATTAGTAAGTCCAAAGGGTGAGTGTGAAGGGGATGGTGGAGGACTTGAGGAACTTGTCCCACATGCCCTCCCTTCACTTGAGATCTTAGTCTTTATATATAAGGTAGTGTAAGTAGTATATCATAGGACTGAGGCTTGGGCTTGGGCTTGGGAATGATCCCGATCCCGATCCCTTCCTTTTAGGATAATAATTTTTTTATTTTAATTCCCAAAAAAATTTTGGTCCCAAATATCTCGAGCGTTTTTATTTTTTATTTTATTTTATTTATTTATTTTTATTTAATAGCAGTACCGTGGACGGTTGCGTACAATTTCAGTGGCCTTTTTGGGCCACACACACTAAACCTCTACCTACTCTCCTAACTAACCTGACCTTATCTCTCTACAGCTAACGACTCTACTAACTAAGCTTAACTACTCTGCTAACTACTTTGCTGGCTACTAACTGATAGTGAAGCTACCTACTCTGCTAACTGCTTACTCATTCACTAGCTAACACACTAACTATTGATTGTGCAAATAAAAAAAAACTATGTAAAAGCAGACATTGGCAGAAAACAAGCTAACTGTTTTATCTACTTACTCATTCACTACTAACACACCAACTACTAACTGTGCAAAAGATTATGTGCAAACAGACATTGGCAGAAAACAAAGATTATGCAGGAAATAAAAACTTGCAGAAAATAACATCTTCTTCTTCCTCTTTCTTCCTAACACAAACACTCATAGAAGAAGCATATAGTGCCTCTTGAGCTTAGTGCAGGGAGATTCCCTGGCAACGGTGCCAAAAATGTGGGCTTCTGCCACACGTATTGAAGCAAGGGACTTCCCTAACACTGTGTGCGAGCCATAGATGGCTCCAAGCACGCAACTAGCCTAAACTAGTAAGCTCAAAGATGACAATGGTGTGTCATTACCGCTCTACGCTTGCTGTCGTGGAGGATTTCTCGCCGCGAATAAGAGGGAGCCGCCGCTGTGATGCACTCAACCGCCTCACCGTCGTTGTGCCGCCGCAATGCTCGATCACACGCTCTCTCTCTCTCTCCCTCTCAAGTACACACACACTCTCTCTCTCTCCCTCTCTCTCTCTCTCTCAAGTACACACACACACTAGTACACAAAGGAGACGGAGAAGGAGATGGAGTAAGAGCACTCTGCTTGCATTGCACAATGAGAGAATGAGGTATTTTAGGTTTAGATTGACTTTTATATGGGCTTGTCACATTTGGGCACCCACACTTAGCCAATTTTACCCAAACATTATAGGTTCCAGTTTTAGAGTGCACCTCTCATTGGTGATCACTCTTAACCATTCCTACCTGACCGACAAGCCCGACCAATAACATAATACTCTACTAGCGGGTCAGACAAGCCCAGCCCATGGCTACATAAAAGGTGGTCGCTTGTTGGTGGTAACGGAATGGCAAGAGAAGGAAGCGTCTCTAACTTCTCTTCGAGAATTTCACCAATAACAATGTTCTTGGAACGTCTCTCCTGTTCCTTCAACTCCTTCACATCCACATTCTCAACATTCTTTGCTTGAACCATAGCTTGCATGAGTGAGGAATTAGGAACCACATTGTTAACACATACATCAGCCCAAGACTTGTTTGTGTATACACTTTTCATGTCGCATACATCCTGGCTCATGGTGTCAAATTTCTCCTCTTTTGATACATGGTCATGCTCTACTTTGCTCATGTGGTCCTTCAAAGCATTCAAGTCCACAAGATAGCATTTACATTCCTTGACTTCCTCTTCAAGTTGCATCAAACATGTTGTTTGCATCTCAAGTGTCTTCTTGAGAGAGAGAGAGAGAGAGAGAGAGAGAGAGAGATGGAGATAGAAAGAGTAAGAGATACAAGGGAAGAGAAGTAGATAAGATAGAGAAAGTAAAGGGGACTTTGAGAGAGAGAGAGACAGAGAGAGAGAGAGAGAGAGAGAGAGAGAGAGAGAGAGAGCGAATAGAAAATAACACTTTTAGCACTATTTTGCAGATCAAAGAATTTGTGATGCAGTTTTTGTTGAGATTTAAGATGACATGTTTGGACCCTACATTGAGTTCATTTACAATGGAGAGGCAATTGGTGTATGCCAAATCGACAAAACATAGAACTTGATTGCTTCTTTGTTGTAGTGCTAGAAGTATACAATGGCAATGATACACCTCTCCCACATGTTCCTTTGAAGAACAAAAAAATGATCACCTTGAAGAAGGCAAAAAAAAGTATCACTACGTGGCCTAAAAGCAATTTGGTATTATTTTTCTCTATCTCAACTTGTTTTGGATTGACTTCTCCTTGTGTGTCAGTTATTAAATGACCAGTATTGTATTATTTGTTTATGCGTAAATTTCCAAGATAGCAAGGAAAGAACCACAAGAAATGTCTCCATCTACTAGTGTCTTGCTTTCCAAGAGCATGCCGATTAGCACTGTGCCGTCACCCCTTTTTGTGACATCAAAGACAACATAAAAAAATGGTACAAAAGGAAAAGTCTAAGTGCAAAAAGGAGCATCTTGTAGAGTTATGGTTGATGTTGAATACTCTAAAGAAGAGATTGATGACATGGAAATGGAGGCATACATGTGAGCAAGAGCAAATGCTAGGGGTGAATTTCCAATTAACAAGGATGTTACAATGCACCAAGATATTGTTAGGTTTAATGGCCATGTGGCCGACCGCCCATCACTAACTGCCACTAACCCTAAGTGTACAACTATACACTTGTGTGAGCCACTAACACTAAGTACAATGTGTATTGTGCCTTAGTGCTTAAGATAAGAGAAGAAAGAAACGGGGCACACAGTACGTTGGCTCTCCCCCTTCAACTTGTGTGTGTGGCTATGGTGGTGTGTGTGTGAGTGTGTGCATGCGTATATTTCTTTTGTTGTGCTCCCATCTCCTCCCCTTCATCTGGTATTAGAGTGGTTTCATTCCCGAAATCGTTTTTGTGCGCGCACTTTCAAGAGTGCAAACAGGATTCCAATTTCGCCATTGGCAAGTTCAGCTTCCCGAGAGCGTTTTCAGCAGGCGTCTCGGGGTTTTACCCCCTTTCGAAGCCATTCCAGCCATCAGAAACCCCATTCGAGCTACGGTTCAGGAGCTGAAATTTTCAGCCCTCTTGTGGTAGTTTGTGCTGCAATGCTTCCATAGACAGTTATAGGTACCATCGTTGCAGTCTCTTCCATCTACGAGAGCCCATGGCTCATTCGGGAGTGTGTAGCCTCTTTTGGAGTGGCCTCATACACACACATAGAGTGGGAGCTTGACAACATTGTCTTCTTCGACTACATGTACAGATACAGGTACATGTACATAGAGTTGCTTGGTTAGCTTTCTTTGTGCTTCTTGACCTTGCTTTCGGCTTCGGGCTTACGACATTGGCATCGAATCACAGGCTACAGATTTGAGTGCTTGCGATATTATGGTTCCAGTGGGAGCAGTTGTTTATGCGTACATGCATATGTTAACACTTTTGACAGTGTTTGAGCTCTTTTGAGAGCGGATTGACTCCCCGCAGGGATGTTTAGTTGCAGGCACATGCTTTTGATGCCTGTTTGAGCGTCTTGACAGACTTGTACATCTTTGTGGATACTGCCATTGTACGCTTTTGTGGAGCCATCTTTTGGCTAGTACGGCAGTCCTGGTCATTTCTGAGGCTTGGTCCGGAAGATAGCCATTTCTGAGAGTTGGCTATACGTTTTTGTTGCATAACCTACATTGTTGAGGGTTGATAGCATGAGGTTTTCATTGAGCTAGGGTATTCTCAAATGGGGAGATACCTTCGGTGATACAGGTAGCTGAAGCATCTCTTCGAGGCCTTTCCATAGGACATGTATAGAGTGGTATAGGTGCTTTTGACTCCGAGTTGGCGGTCTATGGTCAGTTTGACTATTTATGCGCCTCAGTTGGTCTCTATACAGTGTGCTTTTGAGAGGCATTGCTCTCTTCTATGCTTTGTGAGTGACATACTTGGTCATTTTGTCTCGTATTTTGGTTGACATAGTCCCAAATACAAAGGAGACTCTGCTGAAATTTTTCCAGAATCTTTTGGTAGTTTTGTCACCATGTCTACTAGCAAATACCGTGACTTATATGACATAAAGAAGTTTGATGGCACTAAATTTCAGCTTTGGAAGAATCAGATGCAAGATGTGCTTGTCCAAAAGAAATAGAAATTGCCTATTATTTATGCGACACGGACTGAAGAGATGAATTTGACTCAGTTTCAGTGGGAGGAGCTTGATGAGCTATGTAGATCTACTATTAGATTGCACCTTGCTGAGTCAATGTACTTTTCAATGCTAGAATGTGAATCTGCCTATGCTTTATGGCAAAAGTTATGCAACACTTATGAAAAGGATACGGCAAGTAATAAGGTTTTCATGATGCGAAATCTGTTTAACCTTCGCATGAAGGAGTCAGCCAGTGTTGCCAGTCATATTAATGACTTTGATTATCTATTTGCCTAGATTCGTGCACAACGGATCAATATTAATGATGAGATGAAAGCAATCTTCTTGCTTTGTTCGTTGCCACCCTCATGGGATATCTTTTGCACAACTGTCAGTAACTTTGCTCCTAATGGTATGCTAGTGTACATTGATGTCACTAGTTCTCTTTTGTCAGAGGAAATGCGCCACAAGGCTATGGATAGCTCGCATCATGGCTAATCTCATTATGTGCAAAAGGATGGAAAACAGCGTAAAGGTCGTTCTTGGAATCGTGAATCCAAGAAAGAGGGAAATAGAGATGCTTCAAAGGGTAGATCAAAGTCTCCTGGTCATCGCAATGTTCAATGCCATTATTGTGATAAGTTTGGTCACATAAAGAAGGATTGTTATGCTTGGACGCGTGACAAAGGTAAAGGCAAATACAATGATGATAAAGAGGAGAAACCAAAGAGTTCGGTTAAGATTGAAGAACTGAACATAGTGCAAGATGATTGTGATGCACAAGACATCAATATGTTGACTGAAAATAGTGATGTATTTTATGATGCACAAGAAACTCTATCTTTGCAGAGTTCTATGCCAGCAGAGCTACTTGTTAGTGGTGAAGTGTCCCATACATGGATTCTTGATTCGGGCGCTTCGTTGCATGTCACACCTCATAGGCATTGGTTCACTACATATGAGGAAACCATTGGCACTGTTATGCTAGGTGACAGCTACTCTTGTGACATTGTGGGTATAGGTGATATTGCTATGGTTATGGCAAATGGGGTGAGGTTTACCATACATAATGTGCGTCATGTTTGACCTTTGACACGAAATTTGATTTTGGTTGGACGGCTTGATGACTTGGGTTGCAAAGTCACTTTTCATCAGCAGTCTTGGCGTATCGCGGAAGGTCATCTTATTTTAGCCCATGGTTTTAAAGTTGGTACACTTTATCCTCTTTATGTATCTGACAAGAACAATGTTCTTTCTGTAACCGAGCTGCCAACTGTTGCTTTGTGGCATAGCTGGTTAGGTCATATGTCAAAGAAGGGAATGGAAACTCTTTCTCGTTTGGGCTACTTACCGTCTTTATCATTTTCCGATTTTCCATTTTGTGAACATTGTCAATATGGTAAGCAAACATGAGCACATCGTACACAGTCTTTTGACAAACAAAGAAAGCCCTTAGAGCTTGTGCATAGTGATTTATGTGGGCCTATGCCTTCTAAATCCCATGGCGGTGCGTCTTATTATGCTACATTCATTGACGATGCAACACGACATGTTTGGGTTTATGCCATGAAGTCTAAAGATGAGACTTTTTCTTATTTCAAAAAGTTCTTATCTAATGTGGAAACTCAGTCTGAACATAAGTTGAAAGCTTTATGCTCAGATAATGGTGGAGAATATGTCTCCAAAGAGTTTACAGACTTTTGTTCAAGTAGGGGAATTAAGCGTGAGTTTACAGCTCCTTAACCCTTGCACAAAATGGTGTTGCAGAACGAATGAATAGGACCATCCAAGAGCGGATTATGTCTATGCTATCACAGGCTAATTTACCGCAAGAATTTTGGGTTGAAGCATTATACACAGCCGTGTATTTGATCAATAGATCACCACATGCTTCATTACAGTTTTGTGTACCTTTGAAGTTATGGTCAGGACATAAGTTGTCTTATGAAAAACTCCGTACATTTGGTTGCGAAGCTTATGCACATGTACCCAAGGAGTTGCGTGCTAAGCTTGACCCTAAGTCCAGGAAATGCATCTTTATTGGCTATGGTGTAGATGGTCAATTTGTCTATCATTTATGGGATCCAGAAAGTGGATCAGTAATCCGTAGAAGTGATGTTGTCTTCAATGAGACCAAGATGCATAGGTAGCCAACGAAAGAGGTTGAATTCCAGAAAGTGATGTTTTCCAATGTATCACCTCCTGCACAGATAGCTCTAGAGCCAATTACTACACAGGCTAGTACAAGCTCTGATCAGCCGAGGAGATCTCAAAGAGTCTCACATCCGCCAGAATGGTTTGTTCCAGGCGTGGACTTTGTGTTGCCGATAGATAGTGGCGAGCCTTCTTGTTACAAAGAGTCCATTCAGGGATTTGTAGACAGTGACTATGCAGACTGTGTTGATAGTCGTAAATCAACAACAGGTTGGACTTACACATTTGCTGGTTCTGCTATTTATTGGAGATCTATTCTTCAAGATTGTACATCCATTTCTACCACAGAGGCAGAGTATGTTGCATTGAGTGAAGCATGCAAAGAAGCTATTTGGCTTGCTCGCCTAGTGAAAGATCTTGGATTGGAGCAGTGTACACTAATTCTTCATTGTGACAGTCAGAGTGCTATTGCCTTGGCTAACAATCCGGTGTTTCATTCTATAACAAAACACATTGATGTGTGTCATCACTTCAATCGTGAATGCCTGACAAACAAGAGCCTTGATTTAGTGAAGATTCCTACATCAGAAAACACACCGGATGCACTCACTAAGAGTCTCTCTAGCCATCCATTTCAGCACTGTTGTGAGTTGATGGGCATTGGGTGAAGAGTGGTTCTCTTCCATTCTTATTGTCTCCCACATTGGCCATCAAGTGGGAGAATGTTAGGTTTAATGGCCATGTGGCCGACCGCCCATCACTAACTGCCACTAACCCTAAGTATACAACTATACACTTGTGTGAGCCACTAACACTAAGTACAATGTGTATTGTGCCTTAGTGCATAAGATAAGAGAAGAAAGAAAGGGGGCACACAATACATTGGCTCTCCCCCTTCAATCTGTGTGTGTGGTTATGGTGGTGGTGTGTGAGTGTGTGCGTGCGTATTCTTCTTCCGTTGTGCTTCTTTGTTGTAGTGCTAGAAGTATACAATGGCAATGATACACCTCTCCCACATGTTCCTTTGAAGAACAAAGAAATGATCACCCTGAAGAAGGCAAAAAAAAAGTATTACTAAGTGGCCTAAAAGCAATTTGGTATTATTTTTCTCTATCTCAACTTGTTTTGGATTGACTTCTCCTTGTGTGTCAATTATTAAATGACCAGTATTGTATTATTTTTTTATGAGTAAGTTTCCAAGATAGCAAGGAAAGAACCACAAGAAATGTCTCCATCTACTAGTGTCTTGCTTTCCAAGAGCATGCCGATTAGCACTGTGTCGTCGCCCCTTGTTGTGACATCAAAGACAACATAAGAAAATGGTGCAAAAGGAAAAGTCTAAGTGCAAAAAGGAGCATCTTGTAGAGTTATGGCTGATGTTGAATACTCTAAATAAGAGATCGATGACATGGAAATGGAGGCATACATGTGAGCAAGAGCAAATGCTAGGGGTGAATTTCCAATTAACGAGGATGTTACAATGCACCAAGATATGTTGTCGAAACATCTTCAAAATATTAAGGTACATAAGAGCATTTGAGTGCAATGAAGCAGTAATTGTTGCAAAGTGTGGGTATTAACATTTCTTGTACCACACAGGTGGAGCACAATACTCCCTTACCTTGGGTTTCTCTTTGTCATTTGATTAAGCTAGAGAAAGCAAGAAAGGTTAGATAGGACACTAAGCAGCTAAAATCGTTGGCTGATATGTTCTTGTTGAATGGGTATTATGAGCCCAAGGGATGATTTATATGCTTTCTTGATGCACCGGGCCATCCTTTTGTCAATGTAGATGATGACATCTTCTAAACATGGGATCCCTCGTGACGAGCAGCTAATTATAAGTTTGAGTGGAAAATCAAAGACACTTGTTGGGGTTACTTGTCTGGAAAAATGTTCTATACCTAGGATGGGAATCATAGGCTAGCCACATGGATGGGAGTAAGTGATATTACTAATGGTTTAAACTTGCATGTGTGTTAATTGCACTTATAATGTGTCCTTTCCTATGGTTTCAAGTGCTGCTTACAAGAAAGACGTCAATTTTCACCCAAGAGTTCGAGTTGAACTGGTGACAATAGACTCTTTGAATGAGGCTAATATGTTGAGCATTGTTATGCATATAAACAAGTAAGATCTTTGTGTTCTTCTTGCATGAGTAGCTTTGATAGAATTTTGTCTTGACGTTTTCTTTTTCAAACCCATGTAGATTGAATGAGACAGGTTACGTGGCTACCTCTTATACGGACATGCTTTGGATGGTGTGGGAAATGGTCCTTGCTTCCAAAGAGGATATCATGGAAAAGCTACCATGTGTTGTCTATATCTTGATGCAGGTAGAGATTGACAGGAGAGTTGGGAAGAAATCATGATACAATGTTCCTATTGCTTTGATGTCACAGCTTCCTCATCCTATAAGTAGTATCAAAGTGTTCAATTAAAAAATAGAACAATTTGTTTCTGTCAAAGAATTCAATCATCATTGGCACCATGTGTGCAAGAAAAGTATACCCTTGCCCTAAAAAAGAATTTGACCGAGAAGGATACAATGCTGCCCTCAGAGTTTCAATCACAATACAAAAAGTTATTCTTTGAAACATACATGCCATCCAAAAAAATGACAGAACATGCATTGGCCATTGTTGACCTGGCCTTGGGAGATGATTGGTGGAGGTTGGTTGTGTCTAGTTACGCAATGATATATAAAAATATAACTGGAGTACAAATCAATATTGATGCATATGGACGTCCATGCAGGACACGACACACAATTGAGTGGACCAACCATCCAAAGTGGGTGACCAAAGAATGATTATTCGGTTTGGCTTGTGCGGACCTCCCCGTTGTTAAGAAAACCTACATTCTACGTGCGATGGATTCTAGTGATCCAACATATGTGAACAGTTTAGACATCCCTCGGACTGGTAGGTTGATTATCTTGCTACCTTCCTAATTTCTAATTAGTCAAAGAGAATATTTGAAAACTACAATGTGCAATCGGGATAGGAGAATTTGCTACTTTTTGAGATTGGTTGTGGATCGAGGAGATGTGGTTGTCTACTATTGTGAAAGAGGTGGAGAATTTCCATAGCTCTATCAAGAGTATACATTTGAAATCCATACGTAGTCGGACCTTGACTTGTACCTTGAGGATGCCAAAGAGCAACACATGGGTAAGACCTTTGCTTATGAGCTAGGTCTTATGAAGAAAGGACCGCAATTTGAGGTGTGCAAGGCATTGGCAAATGTAGGGAAAAGATGTCTATGTAGATATGTACATTACATATTTACATTAATAATGAACAAGTTATATTTTGTTGCTTACAATGCACCACGTTGTGGTAGATGGTTATAGAAGGGAAACTTCAAACTTAGAAGTGTCAAAGGTTTACAGACGATGCTTGAAGTTGAAAAAATGGACCATATTTTCAACCCAATGCAGACAACACGTAAGTTCAAGACCAAAATTTACGAGGATTTGCCATGGTTCTTGTAGTATGATGAGGGGTACTGCCCTACCAATGAGGAAAATGCACACAATGACACTGTAAAGGAACGATTTGTGAGCTGATTTGCTTTGACAAATGCTGGTTAATATTGTTCCTTCTCCTCTTTCTATCACTCCCTTGCGGTGTGATAACTAGAGTGCTATTATTCTTGCAAAAGACTATGTTTAACATAATAAGTCAAAGCACATTGGTAAGCATTATCATTATGTATGGTATGAAGTATGCAAGGCACCATAATGGTTGAACATTCTCCAAGTGACCAGGAAGAGAGATCGACTGGAGGTGCACGAAGACGACCTCTTGGTTCAAATACCTCCGTAATGAGATGTTTTCCACCAAACTGCACAACGTTTTGGATATGCAAGTCCTTTGACTTAGAGAGATGCAAGAACGTGGAAAGAGGAATGCAGAAGCAGTGGAACATGCACTGCGAGAGGCATGTTTGGTGGAGCCATCTACAAACATTCTAGAGTTGGATCCAATACACCATGGCTCAGAGTCCATATTTTAGGCTGCACATTATATTGTGCAAACACTGAACCTTTTTGTAAACTGTTATAAACAATGGATTTTGACATGCAAATCATCAGAGATGAATTTATCCTCTTGTGGTATTCTATTATAATTGTATGTTTTTATTTTGTTCTCGTGACTCTTTTGTGAATTACTAGAGAGAGAGAGAGAGAGAGAGAGAGAGAGAGAGAGAGAGAGAGAGAGAGATAGAAGAAGATGGGAAGTAAAGCAACAACTTTTCAAGTCCAAGAAAAGGCACATAAGCATGGGGAAGATTTTGGAGAAACTTGAGGGGCAAGCGGGTTGAGAACTTGAGTCTTGTAGATATGTACACACATTGTAGGCAATTCTATGAGCAAGCAAATGCTGAATTTGTTTTTATATGGTTCACTCCCATGTATGCCTTATTTTTTTACTATTGAGGATGTATGCGGTGGGCTTGACAAGTTGGCCACCCGCAAATCAGGAGATCTTCAAGGTATCAAGCCGGAGATGATCAAATGGACGGGAGATTTTATCCATGAGTGGATGTGTGATATGTTCAACCTTGCACTTCAACATGGTATGCCTTATGATTGGAGTACTAATTGGGTTAATCCTTTGCATAACGGAGGAGATGTAAAGAATGTAAACAACTACCGGACTATAACGATTGGGTTTTTTATGGCAAAGTTGTTTGGGTGCATAATGGAGATGAAATTGAGTGATTGGGCTAAAGATAATGACAAGCGTGAAAAGGGACAAGAGGGTTTTCGTCGATGCCATAGCACCATTGATCATCTGGTCACTCTTCGTGTTCTCATGGAGGAAATTCGGTTGAAAGGCAAGCGATTGTATTGTTGTTTTGTGGACTTTAAGAAAGCCTTTGATATGATTCCACGTAACAATTTGTGGAGAAGGATGGAAGAACTCCAAGTGCCAAGTGAGTTTATGCTTGCGGTTTCTCGAATCTATGAGAAGGTGATTTGTTTGGTCTATGCATCGATCAATTGGAACAAACGGTACTTGACTTTATGCAAGAAGAAAGCATTGAAGAGGTCACTATTTGCAATGCGGTAATCATGCTTTTGTTGTATGCGGATGATGTAGTGCTTCTAGCACACACTTTAGAAGATGCACAAAAGCTTATGGTTGTCCTTGAGAAATTTTAATTGCATAGTGAGCTGATTGTGAATGAATCTAAAAAAAAGTTTATACTTGTGAAAACCAACCATAAGGAGAAGCCATGCATTGTGTACAACAATGAGACACTTGGAGTTGTTGAGAGCTTTAAGTACCTTGGCCTTGAGGTTCCATCCAATCACAAGTGGCATGAATGTGCTATGCATCGTTTGGAAGTGGGAAAGAGAGAATATTATGCATTTGAGAACATGTGTAATGCGGGAAACATCAAGTGTTGGGTTCTCAAGAAGTATCTTTTTGATGCATTGGTGACACCGGTTCTTCTTTATGGAGTTGAAGTGTGGGACGGGAGCATCTCAAAGTCTACTTAGAAAGAGTTTGAGAATTTCCAAAAGCGTTTTCTCACAAAATTTCTCCAAGTGAAGACACAAGCACCATATATGCTCCTACTTCTTGAGCTAGGATGTCTTCCAATTGAGGTTATGGGCATGGAAAGGGTTGTGGAGTACATGATAAAGATGCGTCAAAACCCCTCACATTGACTTCCTACAATTGCATGGGAAGCAAGCAAAAAAGTTCAAAAGACGCATAAAAGCAAGATTTTGAGCACGGGATGGATGCGATACATAAAGAAGTGGTTTGGGAGATGGGATGCATTACACTTGGTACATGATGCTTCAATTGTCTCCCAAGTGAATGAAGCTTTTCTACAACGCCAATGTATTACGGCTTGGGAGAAATCCAATGGGTCACGCTTCATACATTACACCCCCATTACACCACCCATATTTCCCCCAACTACAAAACCATGTTCTTCGCTGGAAGAGGAAACCGTACTCACAGCAGTTACATGCTTGATCCTATCCCCTTGTTGACGATACGCACTATCGCAGCCATTCGGATTATCTCCCATTTCCTTTGATGCGAGATAGGGTGTTGGAGCAATGGAGAAGAGTCAAATCGACTGTGCACATTATGCTCACTGCAAGTTCAAGAGTCTAAGTACCACACACTACTAGAGTGCTCAGCTTTTGGTCACATCCGAACTTCATTCTCTCACATTTTCAGCCATAACTTAGACCTACACACTTTCCTCTCCCAGCCAAAGTGTGGGCTCTCCATTGCGACTCTCATCACCACAATTTTGGAACATCGAGAATCACTCATCAACCATACACATACTACATCACATGTAACTTTGGTCCCATAGGTCATATTTGACCTCCCAGGATGATAATAAAATCTATCTATCTCTCTCTCTCTCTCTCTCTCTCTCTCTCTCTCTCTCTCTCTCTCTCTCTCTCTCTCTCTCTCTCTCCATTGCGACTCTCATCACTACAATTTTGGAGCATCGAGAGTCACTCATCAGCCATACACATACTACATCACATGTAACTTTGGTCCCATAGGTCATATTTGACCTCCGAGGACGATAATAAAATCTATCTATCTATCTATATATATATATATATATATATATATATATATATATATATATATATATATATATATATATATAGAGAGAGAGAGAGAGAGAGAGAGAGAGAGAGAGAGAGATATAAAGAGACTATCTCCATATCTCTCTCTCTCTCTCTCTCTCTCTCTCTCTCTCTCAACCATTTTCTGATTTGGAAGAGGACATTGCTTATTTCAAAGGTGAAGGTGATGTTATTGTATTTGGGGATATGAATGCTTGCATGAATAGAGATCAACCATTTTCTGATTTGGAAGAGGACATTGCTTATTTCAAAGGTGAAGGTGATGTTATTGTATTTTTTGGGGATATGAATGCTTGCACAAAAACATTGCAACATGATACTCAACAATTTGATATGCCATACATTTCAAGGGAGTTGGAGGAAGTTCACTTGTATGATCGTACTTCAATGGATGAGAAAGAGCCGGATCACTATGGAAAGTTACTTTTACACATGTGTAATAGCACGGGTATGCTCATTGCCAATGGTGTATCTTTGTGGAGTGGAACCAATGGATTTACATGTAGGAGACATAATGGGCATAGTGTGATTGACTATATGCTACTCTCTGAAGCCATCATGTATCGCATAAAGAGTTTTATGTTTGGTCAAAGGACCCCGGAATCCGACCATCGCACCTTATGTATTGACCTTTCATGTGGAGAAGCAACTAAGCATGCAAAGAAAAGAGAAGTTATCACTATGTATGGATTTCAAACGGGCACCAATGTACATTGAAATGGTTGAGCAAAAATTATGGATGACAAAGCTTCAATGTGATGCACCATTGGAAACTAAATGGGAAGCTTTCAAGAAAGCTATTTGTTCTTGTGCGGAAGAATGCTTTGCCATAAAGCATCTCCATGGTATCAACAAAGAAGAATGCTTTGCCATAAAGCATCTCCATGGTATCAACAAAGATAGATCACGCAAAAGGTGGTTTGATAAAGAATGTCAAGATACTCAAAGGTCCTTGATAAAGCTTGATGCAACTGTGGACAAAGACAACTATCAAAGTCATTTGCATACATACAAGGCATTGATTCAAAAGAAGAGAAGAAGATGGGAAGTAAAGCAACAAGAATTTCAAGTCCAAGAAAAGGCACATGCATGTGGAAGATTTTGGAGAAA